>NC_142625.1:1453874-1759333 GCF_059453375.1 Lepisosteus platostomus
AGTGATGATGGTTTGTGTTTTATGCTGTTGGGATTGGTATACGGTTGTATTGGGGATTGATGTTTTGGTTTGTTACGTAAGGGAGCGGGTGGGTTTTGAAGGGTTTTGTTTTTTGTAGAAAATGATGTTTTGCCATACAGTTTAGTTATATAGGGTTTTGATACCCTGTGCTGGTTAGTGTTGTGGTTCGGTATGAGGGTTGTTGAAAGGTTTGTTTGTGTGGGTAATAAGTTAAATGAATATTATGGTTATGTATGAACTGTAAATTTAGGTTGGAATTTGTGAGAATGTGAAGTTGATGAAATATTTTATGAACTGTTTTGTTAATAAAAAAAAAAAAAAAAAAAAAAAAAATCTGTTCTTATCAGTTTAATATCTGATACGTCCCCCATCGGGGGACCACATATTAAACGGATTTTTGGAACAGGGAGCTGGATCAGGAGCTTGCTCCGTCCTCTCCACGCATCGGCCCGGTATTGCAGCGCCTCCGGGAGCGGTGCACCACCTTCTCTCAGCGGTGAAAAGACAGACGTAGCTAGCTAGCTAGCGAGCGAGCGAGCGAGCGAGCGAGCGAGCGAGCGAAGTGGACTGGAGCTCCTTCTTCTCGGGTCTCGTCCCTCGTCCCCCATCTGTGTGTCTCTGTGTTCTGTCTCTCTCTCGCCCTCTCGGTTCCCGTGCTCCCTCTGTGCGCTTTCCCGCGTCTCGACTCTCTGGGCAAGCAGGCCGGCCCCCTTTTCGGCTCCCGTGCGTTTTCCCTCCAAAAAACTTAGGTTTTTCAGCCTTTTCCCAGGGAGGCAGGCGTGGCTTGCTTGCTTGCTTGCTTGCGTGTGTGTCCGTCCCCGTCCCTGCAGGCGGGCCCCTTTCGACAGCTGGGCGTTTTCCCTCCAAAAAACTTAGTATATCCACCTTTTCTTTCTTTTGTTTCGGCAGGCAGGCAGGCAGGCAGGCAGGCGTGTGTGCGCGCGCGTCCCCGTCCCTCCCTCCCTCCCGAGAGAGAGCTGCCCCTTGCCTCTGCCCGCAGGTGCTGGCGCTCGGCTTTCGCTTGCAGCCGGTTGGGCGCAGCTGCTGCCGGTGGGAGGGGCCTAAGCTAAGGAGGCCGGGCGGCTGGCGCCCCCTGCGGCTGCGGTCGTTGTCGGGCCGTTGACAGAAGATCAAAGAGCAGGGCCCCCGCCCGGGACTGGCAGGAAGGCAGGCGGGCAGGCAAGAGAGTGGGGGAGCAGAGTCCCGCGGCAGGCCTCTGGCTGCAGGGAGGCCGGCAGCTGCGCGGGTCCCGGGCTCCAGAGGAGTCGGCCTGCGCCACTGTGCGCCAGCGGAACGCCCGCGCGTCGGTCCGCGCCTTTGTGGGCATCGCTTCTCGGCCTTTTGGCTAAGATCACAGTACGTGGCTTGACCGCGGCTGTAGGAGCAGTCAGAAGGAGAGAAGGTGAGGGGGCTTTTTTCCCCGGACCTGTCTACAGGCTAGGCGGGAGCATTTTTCTTTTTTCTACGTGGCGGAGGAGGATCCGGCCATTTCGGAAGGATGGAGAGAAGATCGAGCACCAGAGAGGCGAGGCTGAGGAACACGATCCGGTTCGTTTTGAAGGAGGAGGAAGAAGCCCAGGAGTTGATCTACAGAGATACTTTTGAGGAAGTGGTGCTGGAGAAGACCTTGGGAGTGCACCCGGAGGACACTTACTGCCTACAAGACTTTCCCGGGAGGAAGGTATTTGACCTCACTTTAATCACTGACACTAAATGCAATGAGGTTTGGTCACTTGCTAGTGAGCACAGGAATGAAGAGCCACTCAAACGGTTTTATATTGAACCTTTATTTGCACGAGAACTGAGGCCTTTAACAGTGCATGTATTCAACCCTTACATGGCGGAGGAGGACATTGTGAGCTACCTCAAGCGCTTTGTGGATGTGCAGGATGAGGGAGTCAAATTGCTGGACAGAAAGAAATACTGGAGTGGGAAAAGACGGTACCGAGTCCGATTCCGGTTTAGTACGCAGGCAAGCGACGGTTTACTACACCCGCCAGCTTCCTTTACTATCGGTTCGAGCAATGGGTACTTGTTCTATCCGGGCCAGCCCCTCACGTGCAGGCGCTGTGGACAAGAGGGCCATATAGCTCTGAACTGTAGAGTGCAGATATGCAGAAGGTGCGGTGGTATCGGGCATGTTGGGTCCGCTTGCACAGAAGACATCAAGTGCAATTTATGTGGAAAGCCGGGGCATGCCTATAGGGAGTGCCCTATAAAGGCTAGGAGCTATTCCGCAGCCATGAGCAGGCCACGGAAGGATGAGGAAGCTGTGTCTGCAGGCCAGAGGGACTCCGGGAGCGAGGCAGCTGACACGGGCGTGCTGGGAAGCTCGGCAGAAGATCCACCAGCGGAACAGGAGGCAGCTGGGGAAGGTGTCCCAGGAGACAGTGAGGAGCAGATGGCAAATGAGGAGATGGAAACGGGCCACTCCGGAGATGCCATCAGCTATGATACACCCGGGCTACCTTTCTTAAAGGACGCGGTGAGTGAGATGGAGGGCATAGCCCCACCAAGGGACTGGGAGGATAGAGTGGAGGAGGAGGAGGAAGATGGGGTTTCTTCCTCCAAAAAGTCAGTCAAGAGGAAGGCTGCCGAATCCGATGAGCTTTCTGCAAAAAAAGCGGGCAGGGATCCAGAGGAACTGGCCCCGGGTGGCAGACAGGTGTCTGAGGCTTCAGCCCCCTTACTGTGCCGGGTGGAGGAAGAGGAAGGAGAGATCCGGGACGTGGAGCATGAGGAGCTTGGTGGCAGCGGCTCCTCGGAACGCACTGGAACACCTTTTGTCCCCGAAACTGAAGGCACTATTGACGGAAGCGGTAATGTACTCACCCAAGATGCGCAGGCCGGTGCAGTCCAAAGACAAGGAGAGGGGGGAGGCCTCTGGCTGGACTCCGAACTTCCCCGAGACTTTGTAGAACTCTGCAAATGGGACGAGAGGAGCGATAAGGTTATATGGCCCGCCGATTTTGAGGAACAGCAGATATCGCAGAGGGACATTCGTTTCGGCTGCGTGCGCGAAGGGAGTGAGATCCGGCGTTTTGAGCTGTATGGGGAGACGCACACGGAAATCGTCCCTAAAAAGATTCTTTTGCAGGACATGGAGAGGAAGTGGCGAAACAATGACGGCTTGGCAAAGGCGGCCTTTGCGGCCGGTGCATTCAAAAGAGATGGCGGAATAGTGAAGTATCTCGACGCATCTTCCAGTTTCCTGAAACGGTGTGAATGGATGGAGGGGAGCATAAGGTTTCCTAATCGAGCCGGGGGGCTTAAAAATGTTTTGAGGTCCTTCCCGGGAGTTAAGATCGAAAGTAACGGGAAAACTAGGAAGGTCACTGGATTGTACGTGTATGGGCAGAAGGAGTCGGAGGTTAGGGATGTGTACATCGCGGCCATGAAGATCATTAGGAAATGGGAAGGAAGGCTCTAACCAGCATCTGAGATGAAGCTAGCTACTCTCAATGTGAGGGGGCTGAGAGACAGGGTGAAGAGGACAGCAGTGTTTCTTTCTTTGAAAAGCCTGAGCTTTGATGTGTGCTTTTTGCAGGAAGTGCACCTGAAGAACGGCGAGGACGTTGTGGCTTTTACGAGGGACTGGGACAAGGGGGGGTCTCGGTGGAGTGTGGGAGGGGTTCACTCGTCGGGTGTGGGGATTTTATTTGGTAACCGTGAAATGAGTGTGGAAGAGTGCAACGTAATAGTGCCTGGGAGGGCCTTGTGTGTGGATGTGTGTTTTGGCAATGATAATTTTAGGTTTATTTCAGTGTATGCCCCTGCAGTAGGCTCCTTGAGGGCAGATTTTTTTAAAGAGCTCTACCCGCTTTGTGCCACAAATAAAACCCTCGTCATAGGTGGAGATTTCAATGTGGACCTCAGCAGCCGGGAGGATGCGGGGGGGAGACAGCTGCGAGGGCTCTTGACGCGTTTTAACCTGGTGGATTGCTTTTCCCGAGTCGCACCCGGAGCAGTGGCGATGACTTGGAGGAACTCAGCAGGAGTTGCAAGACGCCTAGATTACTTTTTCGCCTCAAGGGAAGTGAAAGTGGAGAGAGCTGCTGTCCAGCCAACGTGGTGCTCCGACCACACCATCGTCGAGGTTGAATTGCGTCTTCAGCACAGATTGTATGGCAGGGGTTATTGGCGAATGAATGTGGGGGTATTGAGTGAGGAGCCTTACCTTAAGTGTATGGCATCCAAGCTGAATGAATGGTGGGGCGCAAAGAGGAGCCATATTTCGGCTCTGGACTGGTGGGAGGTAGTGAAGAAGCGGATCAGAAAGTTCACTAAGGAGTATAGTTTAAATCGCCGGAGGAGTGAAGTAAGGGAGGGGAGGACCCTGCAACGGGAGTTGCATAACCTTTATTCTCTGCTTAATGAGGGGGTGGAAGTTGACATGGAGGAAATAGCAGCTGTCAGGGCCAGGTTGAAAACTTATCACCAGCAAAGAGCTAGAAGCTTTCTGTTTAAAGCCCGGATCGATTCCCTGTTGCAGCAACGGACATGCGCCTCTTCTCTGTTCCGGCAGGTGAGGAGACTTCAGAACAGGAGAAGTATGAGTGGGGTCCGCGTTAGTGCCGACAAAATAGTGGAAGACACTGATGGTATGCTGAAGGCGGTCCATGCATACTATAAAGAACTCTTCTCGGGTGAACTTGTAGGAGAAGCATCGGGGTCCGCTGTGTTGGAGTGCATCACTGCACGGGTGCCGGAGAGTGGCAGGCTTTTTTTGGAAAGGCCTATCAGTATAGAAGAACTTAAAGGAGCGCTGGCCGGGATGAAAAACAGGAAGGCACCAGGCTTGGACGGCTTGCCTGCAGAATTCTACAAGGCTTTTTGGGGCATACTAGGGCCTATAATGCTCAGAATAACAATTGAGGTCGTCACTAAGGGGAGACTAGGGGACTCGATGCGTGAGGGGGTCCTGACCTTATTATTTAAGAAAGGACAGACAACAGACTTAGGGAATTGGAGGCCACTCACTATGTTGTGTGCCGATTACAAGCTCATTGCCAAGGTACTGGTCAATCGGTTGAAGGAGGTAATAGGGTCGGTGGTGGGCAAAGATCAGACTTGTGGCGTGAAAGGGAGAAGGATCAGCTGGTCTCTGCAGCTCATTAGGGATGCAGTTGCATGGTCTGAACAAAGGAACCTGCCACTAGTTTTAGCCAACCTAGACCTGGAGAAGGCGTTTGACAAGGTATCGCACGCGTTCCTGTGGCAGGTGATGGAACGAATGGGCTTCGGACGCACTTTTATTGGCTGGCTGAGGACTTTGTATGCACAGGTGGGCAGCAGAGTCGTGGTCAATGGTTTCACTGGGAAGATCGTGAAGCAAAACTCGGGAGTGAGGCAAGGTTGCCCCCTGTCCCCGTTGCTGTTCATCCTCTACATGGAACCGTTTGTGAGGATGGTGAACATGTCCCCAGAGGTGGACGGGCTGTTAGTGCCTGGGAGTGGCGGAGAGCGGGTCAAGTTGTCTGCGTATGCGGACGACGTAACGCTGATGCTGACCTCTGACCATGGCCTGCATAAAGCTCTGGTCCTTTTTGAGGACTTTGCTAAGGTGTCAGGGGCCAGGCTGAACAAGCAAAAAAGTAAGGTTAAGTTTTTCGGGTCATGGAGAGAGAGGGAGGGAGGGATATGTGGGCTGGACTTTTGTAAGGGCCCCTTGAAAGTGTTGGGCATCTCCTTCCAAGACCAGGGGATGGTGCATCACAACTGGCTGCAGACTTTAGAAGTCACAAGGGTGAGATTGCAGCGATGGAGCGATAGACTTTTAACTTTCACGGAGAAGGTCGTAGTATTGAAAACAGAAGTCTTGCCTGCGCTGATTCATCTCGCTTATGTCTTCCCAATGCCTGCAAGATACAATAGATATCTTGTTAAAGTCACCTTTGATTTCTTGTGGAGCAAGAAATATGAGTACATCAAGCGCATCGATATGTACCGTCCAATCGAGAAGGGAGGTAGGGGGGTTCCAAACATCCCCGTCAAACTGAATTGCCTGTATGTGTCGGGGTTGTGCGCTACTTTAGGTCAACCAGTAACGCACTGCTCTCAGTTTTTTGCAAGGTTCTGGCTGGCCAGCAGTATGAGGCACCTTACAGGCTGGAGGAACGACGTCCCGCACGGGGAAGACTTACCGTGGCATTACAGGCACGCAGTAGCCTGGGTGAGAACTCATCTGGCCGGGGGAGATCCTCCTCTGGCGGACCACAAGGCACTGTACCGCGCAGTAATGGAGCAGGGGGAAGCCACTATCGTCGGGGGTGTCGCCACAAAGATCTGGAAGAGGGTACAGCCCAGAGGCCTACGACTTGACATGCAGGATCTGAACTGGCTGGCGGCGTGGAAAAGGCTTCCGGTGCGGGATGTCTTGTACAAGCACAAGCTCACCAGGCAGGCCAGGTGCCCGCGGGCGGACTGCCAAGCTGTTGAGACGATCGAACATGTGTTTTGGTTTTGTTCTTTTGCACAGCGCGTGTGGGGGAAGTGTGCGCCTTTTTTAGGAACGCTAGAGTCCGGTTTTAAAATAAATCTAGCGACCTTGATGTATGGCGTCGGGGGGAGGGGGAGGACAAAAGGGACTGTTTTTGTTTTATGGTTTTTGATCAGTTGCGTTAAGTTTGAATTATGGGCTGCCAGAAATGTCCTAGTTAAAAAAGGTGTGTTGCGGAGTGTGAGGGGAGTTTGGGACAAAGTAAAGTGGGACGTCAAATGCATGATAGCAGCCGACCTGAGAAATTGGAGCTACCATGCGGTCAAGGAAAAGTGGAAATCTCTAGTAGATATTTAGAGTAGAAGGGATGATTCTGAGTTTTTGAGAGAGTTTTTGTTTCTTAGAGGGTGTGTGTTCATTAGAATAAGGGGTGGGGTTATGGTAATGAGGAGTGTTTGGGGTTTTTGTTTTTTGTTCTGTTTCAGGGCTTTGTTTTCTGTTATGTACAGTGTTGTCGTTGTGATTAAGGTTTGATTATGATTGTTTGTGATGTCTTTTGTAATAAAATATATTTAAAAACAAAAAATCTGTTCTTATCAGTTTAATATCTGATACGTCCCCCATCGGGGGACCACATATTAAACGGATTTTTGGAACAGGGAGCTGGATCAGGAGCTTGCTCCGTCCTCTCCACGCATCGGCCCGGTATTGCAGCGCCTCCGGGAGCGGTGCACCACCTTCTCTCAGCGGTGAAAAGACAGACGTAGGTAGGTAGCGAGCGAGCAAGCGAAGTGGACTGGAGCTCCTTCTTCTCGGGTCTCGTCCCTCGTCCCCCATCTGTGTGTCTCTGTGTTCTGTCTCTCTCTCGCCCTCTCGGTTCCCGTGCTCCCTCTGTGCGCTTTCCCGCGTCTCGACTCTCTGGGCAAGCAGGCCGGCCCCCTTTTCGGCTCCCGTGCGTTTTCCCTCCAAAAAACTTAGGTTTTTCAGCCTTTTCCCAGGGAGGCAGGCGTGGCTTGCTTGCTTGCTTGCTTGCTTGCTTGCTTGCTTGCTTGCTTGCTTGCTTGCTTGCGTGTGTGTCCGTCCCCGTCCCTGCAGGCGGGCCCCTTTCGACAGCTGGGCGTTTTCCCTCCAAAAAACTTAGTATATCCACCTTTTCTTTCTTTTGTTTCGGCAGGCAGGCAGGCAGGCAGGCAGGCGTGTGTGCGCGCGCGTCCCCGTCCCTCCCTCCCTCCCGAGAGAGAGCTGCCCCTTGCCTCTGCCCGCAGGTGCTGGCGCTCGGCTTTCGCTTGCAGCCGGTTGGGCGCAGCTGCTGCCGGTGGGAGGGGCCTAAGCTAAGGAGGCCGGGCGGCTGGCGCCCCCTGCGGCTGCGGTCGTTGTCGGGCCGTTGACAGAAGATCAAAGAGCAGGGCCCCCGCCCGGGACTGGCAGGAAGGCAGGCGGGCAGGCAAGAGAGTGGGGGAGCAGAGTCCCGCGGCAGGCCTCTGGCTGCAGGGAGGCCGGCAGCTGCGCGGGTCCCGGGCTCCAGAGGAGTCGGCCTGCGCCACTGTGCGCCAGCGGAACGCCCGCGCGTCGGTCCGCGCCTTTGTGGGCATCGCTTCTCGGCCTTTTGGCCAAGATCTGAGGATACGTGGCTTGACCGCGGTCTGACGGCTTGCCAGAAGTACGGGAAGGGCGGCGGCGGCGGCGGAGCGGTGGACGGTTGCTGGGGAGAGGACTTGGAGGGAAGGAGACGCTACCGGTGGAGGAGTCCAGTCTTTGGAGGAACATCAGCGGGGAACACCATCGAGCCACCACTGGAATCGCTCTGGGTTGAGCCCAGGGGGTGAAGGTGGGGCTCCCAGATGACATCTACAACCGGTAGGATGGCGTCGGGGATGGCGACCGGACCTTCATTGTCCCGTGAGGGACAAATGAAGGACACGGTGCGCTTTGTCTTGAAAGAGGAAGGAGATAGAGAAGGTTGGATGGTCAGGAGTGTCTTCGAGAAGGCCATTTTGGGCAAGATCTTGGGCGTGAAGAAGGAGAACGTGTTATGCCTGCAGGATTTTTACTGGAAAGGCACGTACGATATTACTCTGCATTCTAGTAATCTTTGCGACGAGTTTTGGGCCAAGACTCAAAGTTTAAAAGATCAGGCACCTCTTGATAAGTTTCATATTGAGCCACTATTTGCAAGAGAATTACGCACTCTGACTGTGCATTTGTTCAACCCTCGTGTGCTTGAGGAGGACATTATGACTTTTTTGAGGCGGTTTGTTGACGTACAGGGGGCAGGCAGGAAGATAATCGACGCCGAAGGATACTGGACAGGGAAAAGATCATATGCAGTGCGCCTGAGGTCTAAACCCGGGGCAGAAGGGGGACTGTTACATCCGCCCGCCTTCTTCTCCATTGGGGCAAACCGTGGTTCCATGTATTATCCCGGTCAACCATTAACGTGTCGGAACTGTGGCGGGCACGGACATTTTCAGACTGAATGCAGAGAAGTAGCATGTAGGAGGTGCGGAAAGATGGGCCACCTGGCGAAGGATTGTAATAGCGCCCTAATGTGTAATCTTTGTGGGGCTACAGGGCATGTATTTAAAGACTGTCCAAAAAGAGCCAGAAGTTTTGCTAATATAGTCAAAGAGAAAAACTTACCTGCCAAGGATACAGGTGGTGGTGCGGCGGAGGCCTGGCGACGGTCTGGGGGACCCCAAGAGGGAGAAAGACCTGTGGGAAAGGAGCAGATGATTAGACCAGCCGTAAGAGCAACGAGAGATGATGACCCATCAACATCCCACGGAGCAGGTGAATCACGCATCCCGGAAGAAAACGGCAGAACAGTGGCTGAAGGACAAGCGGAACAGGAGGGCTGGACAATAATGCAGACTCGGAGGAAAAGATTGACTGGGAGGGGTTTGGGGGGAGTACAATTGTGTCAAGAAAATAGGTACAGTGCTCTTGTAGATCTTGATGAGGGGGAGGGGTGTAGTAATGTTACGAGAAGGTTGCCTGGTGGGGGGGCGGACGAAGGTGAGGGTGTGATGAGTGAGGATGGAGATGGTAGTGAGAGTGATTGTGGTGTGTCTGGTGTTGTGGCTAACAAAGCTAACAAAGACAGGACCAAAAACATACAAGACAAAGGAAAGGGTAGAAAGAAAAAGAAGGTGTCCCAGAGGCCAAAGATTCCTGAGCCCACAGGGGACGCTCAGAAACGTGAAAGACCAGTCTCTAGTGAGGACAGTGATTTTATTGAAGGGAAAAGAAGCAAGGAGGAGGAGATGGCCTGGCTTATTGATTTCGACTCATCCCTTCAAACTGTTAATGTTCAAGGTGAGGCAGTTGGCGGTTTAGCTAAGGAAGGGGACAAGGGGGAGGAGAAGGGTTTAGAAGGGGATAAGGTTAATGAGGGGGAGGGAGATGAGGGAGGAGGGGAGGGGGAGGAGCTATCCAGATCTTTCGTAGAAGAGACAAGTTTAGAGACACATTCCCTGGAAGGATTAAGTATTTCTTCTTTCATTAATATGAGTCCAATTAGTTCTGTAGAAGGTCAAACTCCAGAACCAGTTTTTGAGGCAGAAGGTTTTGGTGAGGTAGATACCTTAAACAGCCCAAATGGATAATTTATCTGTATGCACCATAAATGTAAGAGGTCTGAGAGGGCACAGCAAGAGGATTGCTGTCTTCGATTTCCTCAAGGGTTTAAAGGCAGATTTTTACTTCTTACAGGAAGCCCATGTGAAAAGTGATGAGGATAGTAAGAGATTTACCAAAGAATGGGGGGAAGGTTTCTCAAAATGGAGCATAGGAGGAGTACACTCCGCAGGAGTGGGTATTCTTATTAGTAATAGTTTTTTTAAACTAACGAATCATTTTGTGGTAAGGCCCGGAAGAATACTTGTAGTAGATGGCCAGTTAGGGAAGGAAAAACTAAGACTAATTAATGTATATGCCCCAGCGCAAAAAAGGTTGAGAAGAGATTTCTTTCAGGAGTTAGAGCCCTGGTTTATGACAAACAAAAGAATTATTTTAGGGGGAGATCTTAATGAAGATTTGGATGGGTGTAAGACGAAAGGAGCCAAGCAGCTCCTCTCTCTTTTTGAAAATTACGACTTGAAAGATAGCGCAAAGCAGATCGACGGTGGAAGAGGGCGTCCCACGTGGAGTAATAGCCAAGGTAAGGAAAAAAGGCTAGATTACATCTTGCTATCTCCATATTTTAAAGTGAGTGCTTTGAAGATCATACCAGCATGTTTCTCGGACCATGATGTGGTTAAAGTAGAGCTGGATGGTGGAAAGATTAGTTTTGGGCCGGGGTTTTGGAAATTAAACACAGAAATTCTGGTGGAAGAGGAGTATAAAAACTTAATAGAGACAAATTGGAAAAAATGGGAAGCCAGGAAATGCTTGTTTGAATCAGCAATAAGATGGTGGGAGAATACAAAAAAGAGGATAAAGAGCATATCAATCCGATATTGCAGGAAAAGGAGGAATAAGGAAAAGGAGGAGTTTGTTAAATTACAACAAAGATTGAATGATTTGTATGAAAGGAAGAATGGTGGCGTGCATGTGGAGAGAGTGGAAATTTTAAAAGCTAAAAACGATTTGAAGTGCTTGTATAAGGAAAAAGCGAAAAGGTTTTTGTTTAAATCAAAGTGTGATGTCTTAGAGATGGGGGAGGGTAACTCCTCAGCCTTATTTAGAGCAATAAGGAAAGACCAAAAGAAGATGAACTTTGATGGTGTACGGGGGAATGATGGGAGTGTCACTGAGGACCCACTGGAGATGGTAAGGGAGGCTACCAGTTATTACAAAGATCTCTTCAAGAAAGACTTAATAGTGGGGAACACTGAAGGGTTTTTAAATAAGCTTCAATTAAGAATAGGAGAAGGAAGTAGAGAGGGTTTAGAAAAGGAATTAACTTTAGAAGAGGTAGAGCAGGCTTTATTTAGCTTGAATAAAAAAAAAGTGCCAGGAATTGATGGACTCCCAAAAGAATTTTACGAGACCTTTTGGCCTTTAATTAAGTATGCTCTCTTTGATGTTTATAAGGAAATTCTTGAAGGGGGACAATTGGGTGTAACCATGAGGACCGGGGTATTGTCCTTGTTGTACAAGAAAGGGGATAAAACTTGCCTTGGAAACTGGAGGCCGGTCCAGTTGTTAACAATGGACTATAAGGTTTTAGCGAAGGTCCTTTGTATGAGACTAAGGAATGTATTAGCTGAGGTTATTAGAGATGACCAGACATGTGGAGTTAAGGGACGAACTTTAATTTGGAATTTGTTCTTGATTAGAGACACTATAAGCTGGGTGGAAAAGAGACACCTACCGCTTATTTTACTAAGTCTGGATCAAGAAAAAGCGTTTGATCGGGTAGATCACAACTTTTTGTGGCAGGTTTTAGAACGGTTTGGGTTTGGAGGGAAGTTTATTGGATGGCTAAGACAATTGTACACAAATGTTGGAACCCGAGTCAATATCAATGGATTTATAGGGGAGTTGATTGCTTTAGAGAAAGGAGTCAGGCAGGGGTGTCCGCTGTCACCTCTGTTATATGTACTGTGTTTAGAACCTCTGTTAGAAGCAATCCGGTCAAATATGGAGATAACAGGGATTACAATTCCTGGTAGCAGGGGTCAACAAGCCAAAGTCGCTGCTTACGCAGACGATTTAGTTTTGCTGTTAGATTCAGACAGAGGGGTACTGAGGGCACTGGAGGTCTGTGATCTTTTTGGGCAAGCATCAGGTTCAAAACTCAACATAAAGAAAAGTAAAATAAAATATTTTGGTATTTGGGAACATAGGACAGAAACTCAAGGAGGGCTAACATTAGAGTCGGGACCTATTAAGGTATTAGGGGTAAGTTTTGACACACAGGGATCGGCGCATTTGAATTGGAGTATAAAACTGAAACTCTTAAAAAGGAAATTAGGTCTGTGGAAAAGTATACATTTGTCTCATATGAGTAAGATTGTAGTTGTTAAGACGGACATTCTTTCGAACCTGATTTTTTTAGCATATGTTTTTCCGTTGCCTCCGACATTCAGAAAAGAGCTGGTTAGAATGGTTTTTAACTTTATTTGGAACAATAAATATGAATATATTAAAAGGGTTGACATGTATAGGCCAGTGGAAGAGGGAGGGAGAGATGTACCTAACATCCCCCTTAAATTGGATGTTTTCTTTGTGACGAGTTTATGCAAAGCATTGCATTTTGAGTTTGCACACAAGAGTCAATATTTTGTAATACTTTGGTTTAATTGGGTCATGCCACATTTGAGAGCTGTGTCAAATTTAACCCCAAAAGCAGAAGATTTACCTTGGCATTATGAACATGCCAGAACATGGCTTAAACAACACCCAGAAGGGAAAGAGATGCCGGAGTGTTTACAGCACAAAGCACTGTATAAGAAAATAAATACAAGATCTGACAGTGCAGTAGTGGGGAAAAAAAGGGAGCACTGGGTGAGGGTTCAACCACAAGGTTTGGAGGGACAGTACAAAGACCTTAACTGGTTGGGGGTCTGGAATCGCCTCCCAGTGAGGGAGGTAATGTACAAAAGAAAGTTAACCAGGACAAAGTATTGTCCATATGTAAACTGTGGGAAGCTCGAAACGATAAGACATGTGTTTTGGGAGTGTATGGTGGCTAGACGAGTGTGGGGGGAGTGTAAATGTATGTTATTAAGCATTTTTTCTAATTTTGTGTTGTCTTATGAGAAAATAATGAATGCCTGGAAGGGAACGGAAAAGAAGATGACAACAGATTGGGTTTTGTGGATGGTTATAAGTGTGATAAAGCATTTTATTTGGAATGCAAGATGTGCCCAGGTTAAAGGGGATGTGAAAAGAAGAGATAGAGAAATCATTTGGGGAGTACGTCATGAACTCAAAAGAAGAATGAAAAGAGACATACTGAGATGGAAATTCCATGCGGCGAAAGACAAATGGAAGGGACTATTTCTGTGTTTTCCTGAGTTAAACACGTCTTGATTGTGGATTTGTGAATGGTATGGCCTGAATTATGAGTCAGTTTTGTATTTTCATAATAAAAAACAAAAAAAAAAAAAAAAAATCTGTTCTTATCAGTTTAATATCTGATACGTCCCCCATCGGGGGACCACATATTAAACGGATTTTTGGAACAGGGAGCTGGATCAGGAGCTTGCTCCGTCCTCTCCACGCATCGGCCCGGTATTGCAGCGCCTCCGGGAGCGGTGCACCACCTTCTCTCAGCGGTGAAAAGACAGACGTAGGTAGGTAGCGAGCGAGCAAGCGAAGTGGACTGGAGCTCCTTCTTCTCGGGTCTCGTCCCTCGTCCCCCATCTGTGTGTCTCTGTGTTCTGTCTCTCTCTCGCCCTCTCGGTTCCCGTGCTCCCTCTGTGCGCTTTCCCGCGTCTCGACTCTCTGGGCAAGCAGGCCGGCCCCCTTTTCGGCTCCCGTGCGTTTTCCCTCCAAAAAACTTAGGTTTTTCAGCCTTTTCCCAGGGAGGCAGGCGTGGCTTGCTTGCTTGCTTGCTTGCTTGCTTGCTTGCTTGCTTGCTTGCTTGCTTGCTTGCGTGTGTGTCCGTCCCCGTCCCTGCAGGCGGGCCCCTTTCGACAGCTGGGCGTTTTCCCTCCAAAAAACTTAGTATATCCACCTTTTCTTTCTTTTGTTTCGGCAGGCAGGCAGGCAGGCAGGCAGGCGTGTGTGCGCGCGCGTCCCCGTCCCTCCCTCCCTCCCGAGAGAGAGCTGCCCCTTGCCTCTGCCCGCAGGTGCTGGCGCTCGGCTTTCGCTTGCAGCCGGTTGGGCGCAGCTGCTGCCGGTGGGAGGGGCCTAAGCTAAGGAGGCCGGGCGGCTGGCGCCCCCTGCGGCTGCGGTCGTTGTCGGGCCGTTGACAGAAGATCAAAGAGCAGGGCCCCCGCCCGGGACTGGCAGGAAGGCAGGCGGGCAGGCAAGAGAGTGGGGGAGCAGAGTCCCGCGGCAGGCCTCTGGCTGCAGGGAGGCCGGCAGCTGCGCGGGTCCCGGGCTCCAGAGGAGTCGGCCTGCGCCACTGTGCGCCAGCGGAACGCCCGCGCGTCGGTCCGCGCCTTTGTGGGCATCGCTTCTCGGCCTTTTGGCTAAGATCAAGTGTGTGGCTTGTCCGCAGCTTGGTCTTGGCTGGGGGGAGAGAGAGACAGGGATCGCGCTTCAGGGACTTTCCTGGAAGTTTTTTTTTCTCAGAGGCGGAGGTTTCCGGCCTTTTTTTTCTACGATGGAAGGAGCAGCGAGGACACGAGAGGGGAGAGCGAGGCATACTGTGCGTTTTGTGCAACGGGTTGGAGATGAGAGGACGGAGCTGGTCTCAAGGGATGCTTTTGAAGAGGAGGTGCTGTTTAAAGCCTTGAGTTTGGAGCCTGAAGACATCTTCTGCTTGCAGGACTTTCCTGGTAAGAGGATCTTTGATCTTTCTTTGTATACCGAGGACTTAGCAATGAAGATATGGAACACTGTCAGTTTGAGGAAGGATGCTAAGCCATTTGTGGATTACATAATAGAACCTCTCTTTGCCCGGGAACTGAGAACCTTAACGGTTACAATGTTTAACCCGTATGTCCCAGAGGAAGATATTGTTTATTTCCTGAAGAGGTTTGTTGACATACAGGGGTTTGGGGCTAAAATGATGGATAGAAAGAGAGTGTGGAATGGGAAGAATCGATACAGAGTGAGGCTCCGCTTCGATGCGAATTCCCCGGATGGTCTGTTGCACCCCCCAGCAACCTTTTCGATTGGCTCGAACAATGGTTATTTATATTATTATGGACAGCCTTCAGTGTGCAGACGCTGCAGGAAGCCCGACCATCACGCTGCTGATTGTAGGGAAAAGGTGTGCAGGAAATGTGGAGGAGTGGGGCATTGGATGGCTGATTGTAAAGAGGAGGTGAGGTGTAATCTGTGTGGAGGGGAGGGGCACACATTTAAAGACTGCGATAAAAGGAAGAAGAACTATGCAGAGGTTGTGCGGGGTGCCGTTGGGACGCGGTCAGCCTCAAGTGCTACGGAGGGCAGGCAGGAGGATGCAATGGATGGAGATGTGGTCAACATGGATATATCTGTGAGTGATGAGGCTGAGAAAGAGCAGGCTCAGGCAGAAGGGGACCAGGAGAATATACTGGGTGCAAGTCCTTCTGCGGATTATCAGGAGGTTGGGACTTCAAGAGATATGCCGGGATTGGAGTTGATGAAGAAGGCAGTGGATGCAATAAGTTGGGCGGATAGAGCGGAGGGAGGTGAGGAAGACAGAATGGAGAACGCTGGGGGGGGAGAGTTTCATCTGAAGTGTAAAGTCAAGAGGAAGCATCCGGAGTCGGAGGAAGACCTGGGTAAGAAGATAGGAAGAAGTGAGGAAGTTCCCGAGATGTGGCAGGAGTCGTCTGAGCAAAGTGAAGACAGTGTAACCCCGATGCCTACATTGGAAGAGGGGGGAGAGGGGACAGCCTGCGTGTCAGAATCGCCTCTGTCATCGTCAAATGTGTCCCTGCAAATGTTAACACAAGACAGCGACTTGCCTGGTGAGGTGGCGGAGAAGGAGAAAGAAGTGTGGTTTGAAGCGCTTTTACCTCCGACCTTCAGGAGGTATTGCAGATGGGACGCTAAGACAGCGACTATTGAATGGCCTGAGTTCTTCGATGGATCTGTATTTGGGAAAATGGGTATTAATTTAAGACCGGAAGTGAGGTCGGGCGAAATATGTACATTTCAGGTTTATGCAGAAGATGCTAAAGAGCTGCGAGTAAAGAGGTTCAAATTAGAAGATTTGATGAAGGGTTGGGTGAGTGAGGTAGAGGCAGCTGAGGCTAGTTTTGAAAAGAAAAAAAGTAGTAGGCAGGGTGCAAAGCTTAAGTTGAATGTTCATAAGGAGTTTATAAGTGCATGTAAGTGGTCAAATGGGAATGTAGTATACCCTGCGGAAGCGGGGGGTGTTAAGAAAATGTTAAAAGAGTACAAGAATGTAAAAGTAGAGGTGGAGAAATCTAAAGAAAAGGTGGGGGCTTTATGGATAAGTGGGCCAAGTGAAGAAGAGAATAAGATGGTGTTCGTACGGTTCACGTTTCTTGCAAGAAAATGGGTAAATGATGGTTATTGTTAAACCAATTTATTTATGATGAAGATTTTAACACTTAATGTAAGGGGTTTGAGGGATAGAATTAAAAGAACAGCAGTTTTTGATTATTTGAAGTCTTTGGAATTCACTGTTTGTTTTTTGCAAGAAGTGCATTTAAAAGATAGCAGGGATGTGGAGTCTTTTACAGGTGAATGGGTAAAAGGAACGTCCAGATGGAGCGTGGGAGGAGTACATTCAACGGGCATCGGGATCTTGTTTGGGTCCCACGACTTTGTAGTGGAAAGAAGTGAAGTGGGCGTGGCCGGTAGGCTAATGAGCGTGGATGTTGTGGTGAGTGGAGTGAATTTCCGGTTTGTGTGTGTGTATGCTCCTGCAGTGGCGGCACAGCGCTCTGCTTTTTATGCGAATTTGGCTCCTTTTTGTTTAACGAATAGGAAAGTAGTTATGGGAGGGGATTTTAATATTGATTTGAAAGATAAGGACAGCCCGGACGTAAGGTGTATGCACAAACTGTTAGGACAATATGGTTTGATAGACTGTGTTGTAAGAGTTCCTAAGGGGAAACCTGTCCCTACATGGAGGAATGCAATGGGTTTAGCCAAAAGGTTAGACTATATTTTTGCATCCAGAGACTTGGGGATAGGGAGTGTGTTAACATCTCCCTTCTGGCACTCTGATCATGACATTTTGATGGTTGAGATTGCTGGTACTGGTATTAAGTTTGGAAAAGGGTTCTGGAAACTTAACACTGAGGTTCTAGAGGATGCTGAGTATAGGGAGTTGATAAGGAAGAAGATGACAATGTGGAAAAGAACAAGGTACTGTAATGTTCCCATTGTAAAGTGGTGGGAATCAGTTAAAAGGTGGATTCAAAAAGAAACAAGGGAATATTGCATGAGGAGACAGATAGAGGAAAGGAAGGAAGGGAGAGTATTGCAAGAAAGATTGAACTGTTTATATGAGAAAAGTAATGAAGGTTTGCCTGTGGATTTAGAGGAGATTTATACGTTTAAAAGGAAATTGAGGGAATATTATGAGAAAAGGGCGCGTAAATATTTATTTAAGTTACGTATAGATAAATTGCAGTTCTCGGAAACTTGTTCAACGTTTCAGTTTAATAGTTTGTGGAGAAGGCAGAGAAGGAGGGTGATGGAGGGGGTACAGAATCAGTTAGGGCAGGTGGTGTCAGACAGAGATGGAATGCTGGAAGTGGCACTTGAGTTTTACCAAGAACTTTTTACAGAGCAGGAAATAAAGGAGGAGGCAGTGCAGGAAGTGTTGGGAAAGGTGTCACAAGTAGTGGCAGAGAAAGAGAGGTTGAGCATAGAGGAACCCTTTACTTTAGAGGAATTAAATGAGGTTAAGAGTGAAATGAAAAAGGGTAAGGTGCCTGGTGTGGACGGCATACCTGCTGAATTTTATGTTATGTTTTGGGATGAGTTGAGTGACGTGCTGCTCCGGGTTATGAATGAGATTTTTAAAAAGGGGCATATGGGGATTTCAATGAGGACGGGGATTTTAACATTGCTGTTTAAGAAGGGTAGGGCTACTGATTTGAAGAATTGGAGACCGTTGACGCTTTTGTGTACGGACTACAAGCTCTTTGCCAAAGTGCTTGTTAATAGGCTAAAAAGGGTACTGCCATCTGTTATTGGCATTGAGCAAACGTGTGGGGTTCAGGGTCGAAAAATAAGTTGGACCTTACAATTGATAAGGGATTTGATAGCTTGGACAGGACAAAGGGACCTGTCACTTATGTTAGTAAATTTGGATTTGGAAAAGGCCTTTGATAGGGTCTCCCACTCTTTTCTGTGGAAGGTTATGGAGCAGATGGGGTTTGGCTCAACCTTCATTAGGTGGATTCAGACCTTGTATACAGAAGTAGGAAGTAAGATCTTAATAAATGGGTATATTGGGAATATGGTTTGGCAGAACTCAGGGGTAAGGCAGGGATGTCCTCTGTCTCCTTTGCTTTTTGTCATTTACATTGAAGCATATGCTCGTTTAGTATGTCTAGACCCGAAAGTGGAGGGGGTGTTGATACCGGGGGGTGGTGGACAAAGGGCTAAGATAGCTCTATATGCGGACGATTTAACTTTGTTTATGTCTTCCGACGCCGACCTGCAGAGGGCGCTGGAGCTTTTTGAGCTTTTTGCTGCAGCTTCGGGTGCTAGGTTGAATAAAGAAAAGAGCAAGATCAAGTTTTTTGGGAAATGGAGAGATAGGCAAGATGGAGTGAGTGGACTTCAGGTCTGTAGGGATCCAATGCGGATACTGGGAGTTCACTTCAAAGAAGGGGATGCGGCCAATTACAATTGGCTAGAGAAATTGGAAAAGGTGAGAGTAAGACTTGGCCAGTGGTCAAATAAAAGCTTAACACATATAGGTAAAGTGCTTGTAATTAAAATTGAAGTTTTGTCTGTTTTGAGTTATTTGGCAGCAGTGTATCCGATACCTTTGAGATTAAATAGATATTTGATAAGAGAGACCTTTTGGTTCATTTGGGGAAAAAAATACGAATATGTAAAAAGGACTGACATGTTTAGACCTATTGGGAAAGGGGGAAGGGGAGTTCCAAACTTGCCTATGAAGATTAACTGTGTTTTTGTGGCCTCTTTGTGTGTTGCTCTTAAAGAGCCTTTTGTTCATGTATCTCAATACTTTGTGAGGTTTTGGTTAGCAGGGAAATTAAGAGGACTGTCTAAATGGGACAATAAGACACCCCACGGAGAAGACTTACCTTGGCACTACCGGCATGCCACGGTGTGGATCCAGCGGCATGCAAGTGGAGTGGAGGCTGCATTGCTGCTCAGCCACAGAGTGCTGTACGAAGAAGTTGCAACAAAGGACGGAGTGGAGCTGGTTGGTGGATTGCCGGATGAAGTATGGGGTCAAATACAACCCAAGGAATTGAGCCACGAATTGATGGATCTGAACTGGCTCATAGCCTGGAAGCGGCTCCCAGTGCGTGACGTTTTATATAGGCACAAGTTGACCTTGCAGAAAGAATGTCCTAGAGCGTTATGTAAGCAACAGGAGACAATAAACCATGTATTTTGGGAATGTGGGTATGCAAGAAGGATGTGGGGGATGTGTAATGGAGTGTTTGAGAAATTGGTACCGAGATTTGTAATTACTCTGCAAATGATATTGTATGGAATAAAGAAGGGTACTTATTCACGTGGGGTTGGTTTAATGTTATGGATATTAATAAGTATGGTGAAACTGGAGTTATGGAGAGCACGGAATAAGTTGGCCAAAAATGGAGTACATACAAGTGAGGTGGGTTTGTATAACAGTTTCTTGTACAGAATTAGAAATGAGTTAACATTGGATGTAAGGAAAAGGGGATACCATGCTGCAAAAGAAAGATGGAAAGGTTTGTTTGTTTACTATAAGGATTGATTTGAGAGTTATAATTGCAGGAGGGGTGGGATTATGAGGGAATGATGGAAATGTATAATGATGAGTTGTGATATTGATTTGCTATGTATTGGGTTCGTATTTTGTTTGGGGTTGTGTTATAAGGTTGACTGTTTATGGGTTATGTATTTTGGTTGTCTGTAATTTGTGAATTGTTTATGTTCATATTTGAAAGTTTGCTTTTTGTAATAATAAAAAAAAAAAAAATCTGTTCTTATCAGTTTAATATCTGATACGTCCCCCATCGGGGGACCACATATTAAACGGATTTTTGGAACAGGGAGCTGGATCAGGAGCTTGCTCCGTCCTCTCCACGCATCGGCCCGGTATTGCAGCGCCTCCGGGAGCGGTGCACCACCTTCTCTCAGCGGTGAAAAGACAGACGTAGGTAGGTAGCGAGCGAGCAAGCGAAGTGGACTGGAGCTCCTTCTTCTCGGGTCTCGTCCCTCGTCCCCCATCTGTGTGTCTCTGTGTTCTGTCTCTCTCTCGCCCTCTCGGTTCCCGTGCTCCCTCTGTGCGCTTTCCCGCGTCTCGACTCTCTGGGCAAGCAGGCCGGCCCCCTTTTCGGCTCCCGTGCGTTTTCCCTCCAAAAAACTTAGGTTTTTCAGCCTTTTCCCAGGGAGGCAGGCGTGGCTTGCTTGCTTGCTTGCTTGCTTGCTTGCTTGCTTGCTTGCTTGCTTGCTTGCTTGCGTGTGTGTCCGTCCCCGTCCCTGCAGGCGGGCCCCTTTCGACAGCTGGGCGTTTTCCCTCCAAAAAACTTAGTATATCCACCTTTTCTTTCTTTTGTTTCGGCAGGCAGGCAGGCAGGCAGGCAGGCGTGTGTGCGCGCGCGTCCCCGTCCCTCCCTCCCTCCCGAGAGAGAGCTGCCCCTTGCCTCTGCCCGCAGGTGCTGGCGCTCGGCTTTCGCTTGCAGCCGGTTGGGCGCAGCTGCTGCCGGTGGGAGGGGCCTAAGCTAAGGAGGCCGGGCGGCTGGCGCCCCCTGCGGCTGCGGTCGTTGTCGGGCCGTTGACAGAAGATCAAAGAGCAGGGCCCCCGCCCGGGACTGGCAGGAAGGCAGGCGGGCAGGCAAGAGAGTGGGGGAGCAGAGTCCCGCGGCAGGCCTCTGGCTGCAGGGAGGCCGGCAGCTGCGCGGGTCCCGGGCTCCAGAGGAGTCGGCCTGCGCCACTGTGCGCCAGCGGAACGCCCGCGCGTCGGTCCGCGCCTTTGTGGGCATCGCTTCTCGGCCTTTTGGCTAAGATCAAGGTTCAAGTGGCTTGACCGCAGTTCCGAGGTCTTAGTCAGAGGGTCGGGAAGGCGGCGGAGAAGAGGAGAAGGAAAGCACAAAAGTCGGCGAAGCTGTGGAGCACTGCAGAAGGGCTGTTGTACGAAGAGGAGATGGAGAAGGCGACAGCAGGACCTGAGGCAACAGCAAGGAGCTTCCTGATGGAGAGGGCGGCTGGTGAGCGTACCGATTTCAGGGCGGCTGGGGATCCTCTGTCCCGTGAGGGACAGTTGCGGGACTCAGTGCGTTTCGTGTTGAAAGACTTGAATATTGGGAAGGAATTTTTGGATCGAGATGTGTTTGAGAAGAGGATCATAGCCGGAGTTTTTTCTTTGACGGTGGAGGATGTCATGTGTATTCAAGATTTTCCGAAAAAGGGGATTATGGATGTGACATTTGCTTCATCAGCAATCTGTAATCGAGCGTGGGAGAAGGCTGAAAGATGTAAGAACACTGTGCCCTTGACTGTTTTTCATGTCGAACCTTTGTTTGCCAGGGAGACGAGGACCTTGTATGTGCGCATGTTTAATCCATTTGTGCCGGAAGCGGAGATAAGGTTTTTCTTGAAACGTTTTGTGGATGTTAGAGGTCCAGGTCAGAAAGTGTTGGATGCTGGACGGTATTGGACTTGTAAACGGAGGTATCAGGTGCGCCTTCGGCCCTGTGCGACGGCAGTGGGCGGAGTGGTTCATCCCCCGTCCCCTTTCTCAATCGGGGCCAGCCAGGGCTACCTTTATTATTATGGGCAGCCGAAGATTTGCCGGAAGTGTGGAAAGGAGGATCATATTGCTGAGGACTGTGAGAATTTGCGGTGTAGACGGTGTGGTGTTGATGGACATATGGCAAAAGACTGTAAAGAAAAAATTTCTTGTAATCTGTGTGGTGATCCAATGCATTTGTACAGTCAATGTCCGGGGCGAGTGAGAACATACGCCGAGGTTATAGGAGTTGGACCAGCGCCTAATGGGGTAGCACCAGGAGCTCGAGTGACTGAAGAAATGGAGGTGACAGTGCATGCTCCGAAGGCCACAGGCACTTCTGATATGCCAGGGGAAGAGGGATTAAAGAAGGTTACTGAGATGGTGAAGGGTCTGGCAGAGGGTCCAGGAGGCCGGTCTTGGGCGGAGAGAACACCTGAGATTGAGGGGGATGGCGACGAGGGGCCTTCAGGGAGCCTGAAATTTTCGGTCCCCGATGTCCCTCAACGGAAAAGGATGGCGGCCAGTGGCTCAGAGGAGACGGAGGATGAAGATGCAAGCCGGAAAGTTTGGACTGGTCAAATGTTTGAAGGGGATGAGGGTAGTGATTGGTTAGCAGTACAAAGGGGGAATCGGGGCGTGGGTAAAGGGAAAGGGCGTGCAAAGAAAAAGACTGGGATGGGCCAGCAAGCAGTGGAGTGTACGAACTCCTTTGCAGGTTTACCGGTAGAGGAGCCAGCAGATGGAAGTGCATTAGAGGTGGTTGGGGAATCGTTAGAGGATGGGAATTTTGGGGAGAGTAGGAAAGTGGAGCAGACGGGAGGGGAGGAAGTGGTAGAGAGTTTGAAGGTTGATGAAAAGAAGGGGGAAACTGATTGTGAAATAAGTATTCAGGATGCAGAACTTGAGATGGAGTGGAATCAGTGGTGGAAGGAAAGAGAGAGGCGTATCTACTCTACTTGGCCACAGGAAGGGAAGAGGAAGGGGTTTAAAGTGGAGAAAAGTACAGGTGTTGAGCTGTCAGGAGATTTTGGGCAGAGTATGTACAAAAAGCGAATGATGGCTGTGACTCGTCATGTGGAGGCAAAATATAAGCATTTCCGATTTGAGTACGCAATTCAGGACAAGGAATTTATTGGGTTTCGTGTGCTGGGGAAACCGAAAACGGATTGCAATGGTCCTTTCCGTGAATTCTGTGATACGATGTTTGAAGATGAAAGTCTGAGTGACATATCGGAAGATTCGGAAATGAATGTTTTTGGGGAGTGATTGCTTGTAAGCGGAATTGAGTTTGGGGATGTAGTAGCGATTTGCATAAGGGGAGGGGATAAGTAAATGTGGGGTTTTGAGAAGAGTGATGGTTGATTTTGCTGTGTAATAGTTTTTTCTGGGATTTTTGATTTTTGAGTTTATGGGACTAGCGGAATTGAGTTTGGGGTTGTATTAGCAATTTGCATAAGGGGAGGGGATAAGTTAATGTGGGGTTTTGAGAAGAGTGATGATTGATTTTGCTGTGTAAATGTTTTTTTTGGATTTTGGATCTTTGAGTTTCTGTGATTTTGGAATTTCTTTTGCATTTTGTAATAAAGAAAAAAAAAAAAAAAAAAAAAAAAAAATCTGTTCTTATCAGTTTAATATCTGATACGTCCCCCATCGGGGGACCACATATTAAACGGATTTTTGGAACAGGGAGCTGGATCAGGAGCTTGCTCCGTCCTCTCCACGCATCGGCCCGGTATTGCAGCGCCTCCGGGAGCGGTGCACCACCTTCTCTCAGCGGTGAAAAGACAGACGTAGGTAGGTAGCGAGCGAGCAAGCGAAGTGGACTGGAGCTCCTTCTTCTCGGGTCTCGTCCCTCGTCCCCCATCTGTGTGTCTCTGTGTTCTGTCTCTCTCTCGCCCTCTCGGTTCCCGTGCTCCCTCTGTGCGCTTTCCCGCGTCTCGACTCTCTGGGCAAGCAGGCCGGCCCCCTTTTCGGCTCCCGTGCGTTTTCCCTCCAAAAAACTTAGGTTTTTCAGCCTTTTCCCAGGGAGGCAGGCGTGGCTTGCTTGCTTGCTTGCTTGCTTGCTTGCTTGCTTGCTTGCTTGCGTGTGTGTCCGTCCCCGTCCCTGCAGGCGGGCCCCTTTCGACAGCT
Organism: Lepisosteus platostomus; assembly: GCF_059453375.1. NCBI lineage: Eukaryota > Metazoa > Chordata > Actinopteri > Semionotiformes > Lepisosteidae > Lepisosteus > Lepisosteus platostomus. The sequence goes on from NC_142625.1 coordinate 1,477,919, forward strand.
GGGCGTTTTCCCTCCAAAAAACTTAGTATATCCACCTTTTCTTTCTTTTGTTTCGGCAGGCAGGCAGGCAGGCAGGCAGGCGTGTGTGCGCGCGCGTCCCCGTCCCTCCCTCCCTCCCGAGAGAGAGCTGCCCCTTGCCTCTGCCCGCAGGTGCTGGCGCTCGGCTTTCGCTTGCAGCCGGTTGGGCGCAGCTGCTGCCGGTGGGAGGGGCCTAAGCTAAGGAGGCCGGGCGGCTGGCGCCCCCTGCGGCTGCGGTCGTTGTCGGGCCGTTGACAGAAGATCAAAGAGCAGGGCCCCCGCCCGGGACTGGCAGGAAGGCAGGCGGGCAGGCAAGAGAGTGGGGGAGCAGAGTCCCGCGGCAGGCCTCTGGCTGCAGGGAGGCCGGCAGCTGCGCGGGTCCCGGGCTCCAGAGGAGTCGGCCTGCGCCACTGTGCGCCAGCGGAACGCCCGCGCGTCGGTCCGCGCCTTTGTGGGCATCGCTTCTCGGCCTTTTGGCTGCGATCCCAGTACGTGGCCTGACCGCGGCTGGGTAAACAGTCATAAGGAAGTGAAGGCGGCGGCGGGAAGGATTGCTTTCGGAGGAGCCATCGAGGATTTGGGATTGCTGAGGGAGCAGAAGGCGCTGGGACCAAGATGACTTCGACGATCTGCGGACGACCTTTTTTTTATGGCGGCGGGAGATCCTCTGTCCCGAGAGGGGCAGATGAAAGACACCGTGCGTTTTGTTTTGAAGAGCCTGGATGTTGGGGAACGGTTTGTTATTCGGAGCGTTTTTGAGAAGGAAATTCTGCATAAGATGTTTGGAATTACGGCTGAAGACACGTTTTGTCTGCAAGATTTTCCAGCCAAAGGAATTTTGAACCTGACTTTGATTTCGTCGGCTATATGCAACAGAGTATGGAGCAAAGCGATGGAGTTAAAAGACAAAGAACCCTTGAGCTTTTTTCGGTTAGAGCCACTATTTGCGAGGGAAGTACGGCCTCTGTATGTACAAATGCACAATCCCTTTGTCCCAGAGGCAGAGATTGTGTATTTTTTGAAACGGCATGTGGACGTGGTGAGTGCGGGGAGGAAGATGTTGGACCCTGAACGTTATTGGAATGGGAAGAGACAGTTTTTGGTTCGTTTCAGAGCTAAAGCCTCGGAAGCTGGGGGTGTGATGCACCCCCCAGCCAATTTTTCAATAGGCTCGAATAGAGGTTTTTTGCACTATTCAGGGATGCCTGCAGGTTGTAGAATTTGTGGGGAACTAGGACATTTGGCCGCCAAGTGTGAAGCAGTGGTGTGTCGACGGTGTGGGGAGTTGGGACATGTGACAAGCGGATGTACAAAGCGTGCTGCGTGTAATTTGTGTGGAGATCCGGGACATCTGTATCGAGCCTGCCCGCAGAGGGAGCGTACGTATGCAGCCGCAGTGACGGAGCTGAGAGGCCCGGAGACGGGTCCAAAGGCCACTGTCACCGCTGACCAGCAGGAGGCGGAAGAGGTTGTCTCTTTCGGAGGTGGCCAAGATGTGATGGTTTCGGCATCGGACAATCAGAACGGGACTGATATGGAGGAAGACAGGATGTCTACGTCTTTGGGAGTGCAAAACCTGAGGGAACAAGATTTGGGACACGAGGATTTGGTGCCTCCTAGTCGTGTGTCAGGACTTTTGAGGGAAGCCAGTTGTGAAAGTAAAGAGGTCTCAGGGCAGTCTACCGAGCAGTGCTCGGCTGTTTCCGGGCACAGCACGGGTGTAGGGTTGGAGGAGGGCTTATCGGGGGTGGGAGAGAGGCCTGATGAGGGAAAGGGAGAGTTTCAAGAGGTGTGTACAAAAAGGCAGGGGAAGAGGAAACATGGGAGAGAAGTAGCAGAGCCTAAGAGCAAGGAGGGTAGGTTGAATGGAGGTGACCCCAATCCCTTTGAAGTTTTAGAGGTTGAGGGTTTGGAGGCAGAGAGTGAGACGGGAGGTAATAGTGTTGAGGTTTTGGGTCAGATGGGGATGTCTGAGGTTGTTAGGGGTGCAGAGAGTATGGGGGAAGGTACGACAGGTGAAGAAACAGGGGGAGAAGGCAGGAAGGAAGCGGGTGGAGAGGAGAGGTTTTTGGGGAGGGCGCGTATGAAGAAAGGGCTCCGAGCTAAACTTATTGCCTGGCGGGAGGAGCGTAAACAGAGAATTTTCTTTGCAGATAAGGCTCCTGGATGGGCGGACTGGTACGATGGTGTTAGATTTCAGGAGATGGAGGTACTTGCGATTGAGGATAATGCTTTTGTGGACCTTGGTAAGGAGGGTGAGCTCCTTATGAAGGGGTCACGAGAGTTGGAAGTACAGCATAAGAGTGTGCATATTGAGTACGTATTGAAAGATCATTTCCTTGTTGGGATCCGTGCTTTGGGGGAGACTGAATTGGAATGTGCACAGTGTGTTGCTAGTTTTGACAAACTGTTTGGGTTCATAGTACGAGACAGTAGTGAGGAAGACAGTGACAGAGAGGTAGTACCAGGGACGGAGAAAGTGATGGAGTGTAGTACTAGTGTTGGAGGTGGGAAGGTATAGGAATTTGCATGAGGGGTGGTTTTATGGTAATGAGGAGTGATGATGGTTTGTGTTTTATGCTGTTGGGATTGGTATACGGTTGTATTGGGGATTGATGTTTTGGTTTGTTACGTAAGGGAGCGGGTGGGTTTTGAAGGGTTTTGTTTTTTGTAGAAAATGATGTTTTGCCATACAGTTTAGTTATATAGGGTTTTGATACCCTGTGCTGGTTAGTGTTGTGGTTCGGTATGAGGGTTGTTGAAAGGTTTGTTTGTGTGGGTAATAAGTTAAATGAATATTATGGTTATGTATGAACTGTAAATTTAGGTTGGAATTTGTGAGAATGTGAAGTTGATGAAATATTTTATGAACTGTTTTGTTAATAAAAAAAAAAAAAAAAAAAAAATCTGTTCTTATCAGTTTAATATCTGATACGTCCCCCATCGGGGGACCACATATTAAACGGATTTTTGGAACAGGGAGCTGGATCAGGAGCTTGCTCCGTCCTCTCCACGCATCGGCCCGGTATTGCAGCGCCTCCGGGAGCGGTGCACCACCTTCTCTCAGCGGTGAAAAGACAGACGTAGGTAGGTAGCGAGCGAGCAAGCGAAGTGGACTGGAGCTCCTTCTTCTCGGGTCTCGTCCCTCGTCCCCCATCTGTGTGTCTCTGTGTTCTGTCTCTCTCTCGCCCTCTCGGTTCCCGTGCTCCCTCTGTGCGCTTTCCCGCGTCTCGACTCTCTGGGCAAGCAGGCCGGCCCCCTTTTCGGCTCCCGTGCGTTTTCCCTCCAAAAAACTTAGGTTTTTCAGCCTTTTCCCAGGGAGGCAGGCGTGGCTTGCTTGCTTGCTTGCTTGCTTGCTTGCTTGCTTGCTTGCTTGCTTGCTTGCGTGTGTGTCCGTCCCCGTCCCTGCAGGCGGGCCCCTTTCGACAGCTGGGCGTTTTCCCTCCAAAAAACTTAGTATATCCACCTTTTCTTTCTTTTGTTTCGGCAGGCAGGCAGGCAGGCAGGCAGGCGTGTGTGCGCGCGCGTCCCCGTCCCTCCCTCCCTCCCGAGAGAGAGCTGCCCCTTGCCTCTGCCCGCAGGTGCTGGCGCTCGGCTTTCGCTTGCAGCCGGTTGGGCGCAGCTGCTGCCGGTGGGAGGGGCCTAAGCTAAGGAGGCCGGGCGGCTGGCGCCCCCTGCGGCTGCGGTCGTTGTCGGGCCGTTGACAGAAGATCAAAGAGCAGGGCCCCCGCCCGGGACTGGCAGGAAGGCAGGCGGGCAGGCAAGAGAGTGGGGGAGCAGAGTCCCGCGGCAGGCCTCTGGCTGCAGGGAGGCCGGCAGCTGCGCGGGTCCCGGGCTCCAGAGGAGTCGGCCTGCGCCACTGTGCGCCAGCGGAACGCCCGCGCGTCGGTCCGCGCCTTTGTGGGCATCGCTTCTCGGCCTTTTGGCTAAGATCAAGTTCAAGTGGCATGCCCGCAGTTCTTGTCTTGCCAGAGGTCTAGAAGGCGATCGAAGATTCTGAAGAGTGCTTGAGCTGGTATCGCTCTAGGTTGAGCCTAGGGGGTTAAGGCCAAGCAGCAGCTGAGCTGGGTGGAATCCGGCATCAACGTTCTCTCTCTCTGCTCTCTCCTCTCCTCTCCCCTCCCCCTTTCTCTTGCTCCGCCTCCTTGGCCTCTTGGCTGGAAGTGGGTACACGTGGCCTGCCCGCGGTGCTTGCTTTCTTCCTCGAGACTCGGAAGCGCTATCCGCTCCCTCTCTCTCTCGCTCTCTCTCTCTCTCTCCCTCTCTCTCTGCCTCCTTGGCCTCTTGGCTGGGAGTAGGTACACGTGGCCTGCCCGCGGTGCTTGCTTTCCACCTCGAGACTCGGAAGCGCTATCCGCTCCCTCTCTCTCTCGCTCTCTCTCTCTCTCTCCCTCTCTCTCTGCCTCCTTGGCCTCTTGGCTGGGAGTAGGTACACGTGGCCTGCCCGCGGTGCTTGCTTTCCACCTCGAGACTCGGAAGCGCTATCCGCTCCCTCTCTCTCTCGCTCTCTCTCTCTCTCTGCCTCCTTGGCCTCTTGGCTGGGAGTAGGTACACGTGGCCTGCCCGCGGTGCTTGCTTTCCACCTCGAGACTCGGAAGCGCTATCCGCTCCCTCTCTCTCTCGCTCTCTCTCTCTCTGCCTCCTTGGCCTCTTGGCTGGGAGCAGGTACACGTGGCCTGCCCGCGGTGCTTGCTTTCTTCCTTGAGACCCGGAAGCACTTTCCGCTCTCCTCTCTCTCTCCTCCTGCGCCTGCACCTAGCTGGGCTTTGCCCACAAGGACAAAGGCCAGGGCTCCCTCGCTGCTCCTTTTGCTCTCTCTCTTTCCCTCCTTTTTTCCTTTTTGTTCCCTTTTTCTCCCTCAGAGATGGCGGACAAGAGGACTTTGATCCGGTTCCACTGGACAAAGAAGACAGAGCCGATGCCGACTGCTAAGGCCTTTTTCATGACCTTCCTGCGAGGGATCTTGCAGTTGGTGGCCGGCGATCTCTACTGCCTCCAGGACAACAAGGCAGAGAGATACATGGAGGCCTACATGGCCACGGACGCGGCGTACGAAAAGGCAACGAGACTGGTCAGGGAGAAAGGTAAGCACCCTGGTTTCTCTGATTTCAGGCCGGAGCCTATGAGGAAGACGAACCAGAGGACCATTACGGTTTGCACGTACAATCCCTACGTACCAGCGGAGCGGGTAACAGCGTACCTAGGGAGGTATGTAACCGTAGTGGGAAAACCGACAGAGGTCAGGGACGAAGGCGTCTGGTACGGCAAACGCCAGTACCGAGTCCTCCTGAAGGAGGACCCAGAGGGCGTTGACGGTTTCCAGCACCCCCCGGCTCGCTTCAACATCGGAGCCGACAGGGGGTACCTCTACTACCCCAGGATGCCGGATTTCTGCAGCAAGTGCAGACGGTCCGGCCACAAAACCAACACATGTGACATCGTCAGATGTCACAACTGCAATGAGGACGGGCACCTGGCAAAAACCTGCCGGGCAGCCAAAAAGTGTGACGGATGCGGCGCCGAGGGACACCTCCTTCGCCAATGTAAGGTAAGCAAACCTTCGTTTGCGCAGGTGGTGGAAGCCGGCAGGCAGAAACCGGTCTCCAGACAAAGGGAGAGGGCTGAGAACAAAGAACCCGCACCTCCCCCGCTGAGACCCGAAACTGCCGAGGCCACACCCCCAGCCGCATCGGTGCCACAAGATGGCCGCCAGGAAGAGGGACAAGATGGCCGACCGGAGGAAGGGACCTGGATAACTCCCAGCAAAAAGGGAAAGCGCAAGCGGGAGAAGAGACCCAGGGCGGACCCACCTTCGGAAGGACAGAAAAAGAGAGTGGTAAGGGAAAACCGTTTCCTCGCCCTAGAGGAAACGGAACTTTCTTCCCTCCAGGCCCAGGAACAACCGGAGGAGGCGCTCCAGGAAATGGAAACCCTCCCCCCCGAGGCCCAGGAAAAGGAACCCCCCTCCCCCGAGTCCCACGGACAAAAGGAGGAGGCAGCCAAGGAAGAGGTAACCCCCTCCCCCGAGGCCCAGGGACAAAAGGAGGAGGCAGCCCAGGAAGAGGTAACCCCCTCCCCCGAGGCCCAGGGACAAAAGGAAGAGGCAGCCCAGGAACTGGAGCCCCCTTCCCTCGAGGCCCAGGAGAAACTGGAGGCCCCCGAAATCCCCCGAGAGAGGGAAGAAAGGAGCCTCCCCGAAGCGGTGGCTGAGAGTATCCTCGAGGACGACGAGGATTACTTTGAAGCCGCCCTGGAGCCCGGACTGATGGTAGGGCTGGACCTGTCCAGCATGTTTTCCTTTCAGTCCCCAGCGAAACCTGGAGGGAGCCCAGTATATTTCCCCCAGGACCCGAACGAGAGGAGTTACATCTAGGCTAAACAGTGCCCAGATGTAGACTCCCAAGTTTCTACTGTAAGTACAGAGAGGAGGTTTACCTTTCACTAGTTTAACCATGACTGTGAAACTAACCTTCTTAACAACTAACGTGAGAGGGCTGAGAGACCCAGTGAAAAGACGGGGAGTCTTTCATGATCTGGCCTCAAAGTCTTTCTCAGTTTGTTTCTTACAGGAGGTCCACCTGAAGGATGAAAGCGACAAGCTGACATTCACCAGGGAATGGACGAAGGGAGAATCATGCTGGAGCGTAGGAGGGGTCCACTCTTCCGGAGTGGGAATCCTCCTCGGGAACCCAGAGATGACGCTGGTTTCCTCCTTCTCGGTGGTGCAGGGCCGGATCCTGGTCGCAGACATCGACTGGAGGGGGCAGAAGTTGAGAGCAATTAACGTCTATGCTCCGACGGAACCCTCTATCCGGAAGGAAGTGTTTGCTGACCTGGCCAGCTGCTGCACCACTAACAGACAGGTGGTGCTCGGCGGGGACTTCAACGTCGACCGGGAGAAGGGGAGCGACGCTAGCTCGGCAGAGCTGGAGTCGCTACTCAAGCAGTTCTCCCTAGTAGACGGCTTCAGACGGTGCCGCCCGAACGACGCCGGACCAACCTGGAAGAACTCCCGGGGAGTGTGCAGCCGCCTGGACTACATCTTCGTGCACACGACCTGCTCCCTGGAGTCGGCGACGGTGTCCCCGGCGTGGTATTCCGACCACGAGCGCTTGACGGTGGTGGCTAACACCAGCCTGCCGGCATTCGGTCGTGGGTACTGGAAGCTGAACCGGGAGATACTGGAGGAAGACGACTTCAGGGCACTGTTCCGGAAAGACTACGCGAGCTGGGGAGACCTGAGAGACGGCTACAGCTCCGTGGTGGAATGGTGGGAGTCGGTGAAGGACAGGACCCGAACCCTGGCGCAGACGTACTGCAGACGGAAGGCGGCCAGGGAGAGGAAGGAAGCTGCACGACTCCAGAGGCAACTCGAGGAGGAGTACAGCTCGGCTAACGGGGGAGGAGCCTTCAATTCAGCCCGGGCACGGGACCTGAAGGAGAGGCTCCGCAGACTGCACACGGAGAAAGCCAAGGCTTTCCTCGTCAAAGCACAGAGGGAGCATTACGAAAATAATGAAACCTGTTCCTCCTATTTCTTCAACCAGGTCCGGGGAGCCCAGAAAAAGAGGGTGATCCACAGCCTGAGACGGGGAGATGGAGAGGAAGTGCTGGACGAGAGCGACAAAGTAGAGGCGGCCACCGCTTTCTACACGGAGCTCTTTTCAGAAAAGCAGACGGAGGTGGAGGCAGGCGATGCTTTTCTGGAGGGGCTGACGGCACGAGTACCGGAGGAGGTGAGGGAGGACTTGGAGGGTCCGATCACGGCCGAGGAGCTGAAGGCGGCGCTCTTGTCCATGGAGAATGGCAAGGTGCCGGGGCCGGACGGACTCCCCAAGGAATTCTACACCTGCTTCTGGGACACCCTGGCGGCAGATCTGGTGGAAGTGGCGCAGGAGATCTTCCGCCGGGGGAAACTCGGAGACACCATGAGGGAGGGCGTCATCTCCCTGCTCTTCAAGGGAGGAGACGCCGCCGACCTCAAAAACTGGAGGCCGATCACGATGCTCTGCGTGGACGTAAAGATCCTGTCCAAGCTCCTGACCGGCAGACTGAGAACCGCCCTCCCCCACATCATCCACAGCGACCAGACGTGTGGGGTGGAGGGGCGATCCGTCAGCTGGAACCTCCAGCTGACCAGAGACGCCATCGCCTGGGCCGAGGACCGGAACGTGCCCATGATGGTGGTCAGCCTGGACCAGGAGAAAGCCTTCGACAGAGTGAACCACAGCTATCTGTTCAGGGTGCTGGAACGCTTCGGTTTCGGAGAGAGTTTCAGCCGCTGGATTCAGATTCTGTACTCTGACGTGGGCAGCAGAGTGAACGTGAACGGAAACCTGGGGGATTTCATTCCCCAGGAATCCGGAGTACGACAGGGCTGCCCCCTTTCACCCCTTCTCTATGTTCTCTTCACAGAGCCCCTAGCAGAGGCGGTGAGACGGGACCCCGTCATCGACGGCCTGGAGATACCGGGAGGCGCGGGGGAAACCCTGAAGATCTCCCAGTACGCCGACGACACGACGCTGTTCCTGAGGTCGGACAGGGGGTTGAGGAGGGCCCTGCAGGTCATGGAGCAATACTCCAGAGCCTCGGGGTCGAAGCTCAACCGCCGAAAGAGCAAACTGAAGTTCTTCGGGCCCTGGAAGCACAGGACGACGGCGCCGGAGGGTCTCGAGCTCTGCACGGAGCCCCTCAGAATACTGGGGGTTTCCTTCCAGAGCCAGGACAACGAGACCAACAACTGGACTGAGAGGATCGCCAAGGTGAACGCGAAGCTGGGTCTGTGGAAAACGCGGTCGCTGTCCTACACAGGGAAAGTGATGGTGTTGAAAGCAGACGTCCTGCCGGCTTTGGTTTACCTGGCGGTGGTGTACCCGCTGCCGGCCAGACTCAGACGAGCGCTGCAAGGGATGATCTTCGGCTTCGTCTGGGGCGGCAGGTACGAGTACATCACGAGAAACCGGATGTGTCAGCCGGTCGAGGAAGGGGGTCGAGATGTCCCACATTTCCCCCTGAAACTCGACTGCATCTTTTACTGCAACCTCTGTCGGGCGCTGCGGGAGCCCATCGGCCACAAGTACCAGTACTTTGTCAGGCTGTGGCTCTCCATCCCGATGAGGCACTTGGTCCAGTGGTCAAACACTGGGCCCAAGGCAGAGAGGCGACCAAAGTTCTACACCCACGCTGTCAAGTGGAGCAGGAGGTACGAGGCCACGAGACAGCCAGAGCTCTGCACCAACCACAGAGCTCTGTACAAAGAGGTGAGGGGGCATCTGGTCGCCGACGAAAGGCTGCGAGTCCCCAGACAAGTCTGGGAAAGGACGCAGCCTAAAGAACTGGACAACGAACTGAAGGACCTCAACTGGATGGCCGTACACAAGAGACTGGCTACCAGAGAGGTCCTCTACAGACACTCGCTTACCAGGAATCCGCATTGCCCCCGGGACACGTGTTTCGTCGAGGAGACTCAGGAGCACGTGTTCTGGAGCTGCCCCTTCGCCAAGGCGGTGTGGGGCAGAATGGACAACACCATGCAACTCCTGGGGACGGGTGCGGTGCTCAGTTACCAGTACGTTCTGCTGGGGCTGGCACCTACCGGACAGGACAGGGGGACGCAGTTCCTGTTGTGGCTGCTGCTGTCCCTCACAAAGAAAGGCCTGTGGGACGCGAGGAACAATCTCATCCGGCACAACATCGAGTGGGGAGCGAGGGAGCTGGAGGAGAGGATCCTGGCGGACCTCAGGAGGAGGATGAAGCGCGACGTTGCTAAATGGGGTTTCCCCACGGCAAAGGAGCGCTGGAAAGGCCTATGGACCCTGTACAGGGATTAATGGGTTACAGCAAGCGGTAGGGTTTGGAGGGACACTCATAATAGCGCAAATCCGCCCACCCTTGCAAGGATTGAAAACGGACAATCGCCGCCGTTCCGCCGTTGTTTTAACTTGTGGAGTGTTATTGTATGAGATGTTTTCCTTTTGAGATGTGTTTTTTTTCGGAATAAAGTATATTTTATAAGAGAAAAAAAAAAAAAAAAAAAAAAAAATCTGTTCTTATCAGTTTAATATCTGATACGTCCCCCATCGGGGGACCACATATTAAACGGATTTTTGGAACAGGGAGCTGGATCAGGAGCTTGCTCCGTCCTCTCCACGCATCGGCCCGGTATTGCAGCGCCTCCGGGAGCGGTGCACCACCTTCTCTCAGCGGTGAAAAGACAGACGTAGGTAGGTAGCGAGCGAGCAAGCGAAGTGGACTGGAGCTCCTTCTTCTCGGGTCTCGTCCCTCGTCCCCCATCTGTGTGTCTCTGTGTTCTGTCTCTCTCTCGCCCTCTCGGTTCCCGTGCTCCCTCTGTGCGCTTTCCCGCGTCTCGACTCTCTGGGCAAGCAGGCCGGCCCCCTTTTCGGCTCCCGTGCGTTTTCCCTCCAAAAAACTTAGGTTTTTCAGCCTTTTCCCAGGGAGGCAGGCGTGGCTTGCTTGCTTGCTTGCTTGCTTGCTTGCTTGCTTGCTTGCTTGCTTGCTTGCTTGCGTGTGTGTCCGTCCCCGTCCCTGCAGGCGGGCCCCTTTCGACAGCTGGGCGTTTTCCCTCCAAAAAACTTAGTATATCCACCTTTTCTTTCTTTTGTTTCGGCAGGCAGGCAGGCGTGTGTGCGCGCGCGTCCCCGTCCCTCCCTCCCTCCCGAGAGAGAGCTGCCCCTTGCCTCTGCCCGCAGGTGCTGGCGCTCGGCTTTCGCTTGCAGCCGGTTGGGCGCAGCTGCTGCCGGTGGGAGGGGCCTAAGCTAAGGAGGCCGGGCGGCTGGCGCCCCCTGCGGCTGCGGTCGTTGTCGGGCCGTTGACAGAAGATCAAAGAGCAGGGCCCCCGCCCGGGACTGGCAGGAAGGCAGGCGGGCAGGCAAGAGAGTGGGGGAGCAGAGTCCCGCGGCAGGCCTCTGGCTGCAGGGAGGCCGGCAGCTGCGCGGGTCCCGGGCTCCAGAGGAGTCGGCCTGCGCCACTGTGCGCCAGCGGAACGCCCGCGCGTCGGTCCGCGCCTTTGTGGGCATCGCTTCTCGGCCTTTTGGCTAAGGTCAGAGGTCGAGGGAGAGAGGAACAAGAGGACAGCGTTTTGCGGAGACACGTTTGGATTGCCTGGATTTTGGACCCGGATTGCTTTTGGACTACGATTTTTGCCTTTGGACGTCGGACTTTTGATTTTTCACCCGGCTTTGCATTCCTTGGCTGTTTTGGTGGCCGAAAGGCTGCCCAACCATGGCTGCAGGGCCTGGAGAGGCGAGGAGGGCTGGGAAGGACCCCAGCATTAAGTGGACTCTCCGCTTCCGCTGGAAGCCGGAGACGGCACCACCTGGAAGGGAGAAGTTCGAGGATGACGTCCTGTTTGGAGCTTTGGGGCTGAAGGCGGCAGAGATCTTGTGTGTGCAGGGGAACCAGCCACAGAAATTCATGGACACCACCTTCATCAGCGCCGATATCCACAAGAGAACGGTAGGGAAATGCATCGAGATCATTAAGAACGGCGGATTTCCGGAGTATGAGTGTGGGGGACTGCAGAGCGACAGCAAGAGGTGGGTGGTTTTGCACATGTTTGATCCGTTTGTGAAAGACGCCGACGTGAGTACCTTCCTAAGCAGGTACGTGGATGTGAAGGCGGGTCCCTTGGGGCTCAAGGACACACGTACTGTGTGGACGGGAAAACGTCGGTATCTGGTGGAGTTGCGGCAGGATAAAACATCAAAGGACGGATACAGCCACCCACCAGGCACATTCGCCATCGGAGGAGGTAGGGGGTACATGTTTTATTGGGACCAGCCTGATTTTTGCAGGAGGTGCCGGACTTTCGGGCACCGAGAGGGGGCATGTACGGCGGAGAAGTGCGGCAAGTGCGGCTGTCAGGGACACCAAACCCGAGAGTGCAAGGTGAAAGAGTGCTCCTTGTGCGGGGATAGAGGCCACCTGTTCCGGCAGTGCAAAAAGAGGGGCGCGGCCACGGAGGAGGCGGCTACGAAGAAGACGGCCGCGGAGAAGGCGGCCACCGAGGAGGAGAGCATGGAGGAGGTGGTCAGAGAGTGGATGGCGCAGGAAGACGAGGCTAGTGAGGGGGAAGGCCGGCCGAAGGGTAGCAGACCCCCTGGTAAGGGGGAGAAGAAGGGAGGAAGACAGGGGAGAGAGGTGCACCAGGGAGAAGAGGACGGAGAGCGACCAGGAACGTCGTGGGGCTCCGACGTGGAGCAACTGGAGACGGCGCAGGGAGGGGACGGTGAACAGCCGGGAACATCAGGAGGAGCAGACGGAGGGGCCGGAACCTGGGCGGAGGTGGTGAAGAAGGGGCGCCCCCTGAAGGACGGGGGAAGAACTGCGACACCGACACCGACGCCAACAGAGGAGGAGGGGATGGTAATCCTGCAGGGCGCAGGGAAGAAGAGGAGGTCAAAGAGGCAGAGGGCGGAAAGGCGTCAACAGGAGACGCAGGAAAAGAAGAAGAGGACGGCCGAGGAGGAAGGCCAGGAGGAAGACCCGGGAGACTTTGCAGACTCTGAGGGGATGGAAGAGGAGGAGGGAGTTTTGTCGGCCTCGAGTGACTCCGAGGCCGAAAGCACCTCGGAATCTCTCCCCCCAGGGCAGGGGTCAGGGGCGGCAATGCTGGCCGTCTACTCAGTGGCGGCCAACGTAACGGACGATGGCAGCCCCGTAGTCTACTGCCAGCCTGAAACGCCAACTCCGGAACGAGAGTCCCCGGACAGCCGCGTGGTCCACTTTATGGACACAGAGGATGGCAGCTCGGAGAGTACAGCAGGGACGGCGAGCTCACCTGATTCCAGCCGATCGGAGGGAATGGAGAGTGACAGCCCCCCTCAAGACCCGCCATGACCCTCACAGTTGCAACAGCTAACGTGAGGGGTCTGAGGAAGCAGGAAAAAAGAGTGGCAGTGTTTTCCTACCTGTCTCGAAGGTATCTGGATGTGATCTTTCTGCAGGAAGTCCATCTCAAGGACCTCGACGACGTGAGGACCCTTCAGAGGGAGTGGAGGAAGGGTCCTTCGTGGTGGAGTGTCGGAGGGGTGAACTCCTCTGGTGTGGGTATCCTGTGCGGCTTGCCAGGGTTCGCCGCCCAAACAGTCAGCTCAGTAATTCCCGGACGTCTGCTGGTGGTGGACGGAACCTGGAGGGGAGTGAAGATAAGGCTGGTTAACGTGTACGCCCCAGCAGACAGAAGGCAGCAGGGCTCCTTTTTGAAAGACCTGGAGCCCGTGCTGTACACCAATAGAGAGCTGATTGTAGGCGGCGACTTCAACATCGACCTGGGAGACCCGCGCGGCCAGGGAGTTCATCTGTTGAGGTCCTTGATCGCGGATTTTGGCCTTCGAGATGGGTTTAAGAACGTTGCACACCACACCTGGGACAATGGAAGAGGGAGTTTTCGACGCCTCGACTACATCCTCTCTACTGTGAAGTGGACAACGCTAAGCAGGCAAGTGACCCCTACCTGGTTCTCGGACCATCGGCTGCTCACGGTCTCCTTCGGTGTTGAGGACCCGCGCTTCCAGGCTGGGTACTGGAAGCTGAACAAACAAGTTCTTCACGAGGAGAGATACCGAAGGAAGATCGAGACAGTGCTGAAAGACCTGGAAAAGAAGAGGGAGCTCTATAGCTCTGCGGTGCACTGGTGGGAATCGTGCAAACAGACTCTCGCAACGGTCACCAGGCGATACTGCTGGATCCGGCGGAGTCTGGAGGAACGCCAGTGCGCCCAGCTCCAAGAGGAGCTGGAAGCACTGTATGAGCAGCTGAACCAGGGGGGTGCCTTCGACGGCGAGAAGATCGCCAACGTCAGGAGCCTGCTTAGGGAAAAGTGGCTGCAGAGAGCAAAGAACTTTCTTTTCAGGCTGCGGGGAGTTTGGAAGGAGGGAGAAGAACAGTGCTCACCCCAATTCTTCAGCGCCGTGAGAAAGCAGCAGGAGCGCTGCTGCTTCGAAAGTATACGGCGCGAGGATGGGACTGCAGCCACAGACTTGCCCGGGATGCTGGAGTGTGCCACAGGGTTCTATACAGCCTTGTTCCAGGAGAAGGAGATCGACGCCAGCATCAAGGAGAGGCTCCTGGAGGGTGTGGAAAAGGCGGTAGACGATCCCGCCTCGCTGGTTGGGCCTGTGACGGGGGCGGAAATAAAAACAGCATTGTTTGGATTGAAGAAGGGAACCGTCCCTGGAGTAGACGGCCTACCAGCGGAATTCTACCGGACCTTCTGGGATCAACTAGAGCCTTTTCTGGTGCAGGTTTTCAATGAGGCCCTGGACAGCAATGAACTGGGCCTCTCTATGAAGACCGGCGTCGTGACTCTGATCTACAAGGGAGGAGACAAGGCGGACCTGGGAAATTGGAGGCCGATCCAGATCCTGTGCACTGATTATAAGATCTTGGCCAGGGTGCTGGGCGGCCGTCTGAAAACGGTGATGCCGGCGCTGGTCGGGGCGGACCAGACATGTGGCGTGGCAGGCCGGAAGATCAGCTGGACCCTGCAGCTGATCCGGGACATCATCGCCTGGGTGGAGGACAGAGGCCTGCCGCTCATGCTGGTGAGCCTAGACCAGGCAAAGGCGTTCGACCGGGTCCATCATGGGATCCTGTGGGCACTCTTGAGGAAGAAGGGTCTGCCTGATGTCTTTGTCAGGTGGATTGAAGCGCTCTACAACGGCGCTGCGTCCCGGGTAAGAGTCAACGGAGCAGTAGGGAGGAGGATTCCGGTAAGGTGTGGTGTGCGACAGGGATGTCCACTCTCGCCCCTGCTGTACGTTATCTACCTCGAGCTGCTACTGGACCCTTTACGGAAGGACACTGGAGTGGAGGGAATTAAAGTGCCAGGTGGAGGTGGGCAGGAAGCTAAAATCGCGGCCTACGCGGACGACGTGACGCTCTTCCTCAGCTCTGACAGGAGTCTGGGGAGAGTGTTGGAAATCGTGGAGGCCTACTCCAGAGGCACCGGCGCCCAACTGAATCGCGCCAAGAGCCTGGTGAAGCTTTTTGGAACCTGGCCGTACGTACCGGAGGTCGCCGGAGGACTGAAACAAACAACGGACCCGGTGAAAATCCTGGGGGTCCTATTTCACACCTTGGACCCCTCAGGACTGAACTGGGAGGCCAGGTTCCGGAAGATCAAGCAGAAGCTGGGCCTTTGGCAGCAACGATCCCTGACGTGGATAGGGAAGGCGCTGGTGCTGAAGGTGGAGATCCTGCCCTTGCTTCTCCACCTGGCAGTAGTGTACCCCCTACCAGCAAGGAGGAGGAAGGAACTGGTAAGAACAGTGTTTACCTTCGTGTGGGGCCACTCATACGAACGGATCCGCCGGACAGACATGTGCAGACCTACCGTGGAAGGAGGCAGAGGGATCCCGAACTTCCCAGTGAAGTTGGACTGCGTGTTCGTCGCCAACCTGTGCGTCATCCTGCACGGTAACCCGCCCCACCTGTGCGGCCGGTTCGTGAGCCTCTGGCTGGCAGCGAGTATGAGACACCTGGCCGCCTGGAAGAACACGACCCCGAAGGCTGAGCGGCTCCCACTGCACTATCGCCACGCAGTGCAGTGGCTGCGGGCACATCCAGAGGTACGGGACAAGGACGTAGCGCTGAGCCATAGGAGGATGTACTTGGTGGTCACAGCACTGGACAGGCCAGCGCTCCTGGGTGTGCCCAGTGACATCTGGCAGCAGGTCCAACCAAAGGGCCTGGACAACAGGCTCAAAGACCTGAACTGGCTTGGTGTGTGGGGTCGAATGGCGGTCAGGGCCGTCATGTACTCGCACGGACTGTCAAAGAAGAGCCAGTGCCCGAGGCACGGCTGCACAGGGGAAGAAACCGTTAACCACGTCTTTTGGGAGTGCGGGTTCGTGCAGAGGGTGTGGAGGTCTAGTCAGCACCTGTACGCACAGGTAGGCCTGGGGTCCCTCTTGACGCTGAACACGGTAATGAAGGGTGTGGCTGGTTCCCGAAGATGGAACGCGGCGTTTCTGCTATGGCTCCTTATCAGCCTGACCAAGCTCCACGTCTGGGACGCAAGATCTGAGCTGGTCAAACACGGAGTAGAGAGATCAGTGCCGGCCATCTTAAAGAAAGTTAAGAGGGACGTCTCACGGAGGATTCGGTGGGACGTCCTCCGATGGGGATTCGCCGCGGCACGTGAACGTTGGAAGGACTTGATCACATGGGTGTAAAGGTGGAGGGTAGTGTAAACTTTTAAAGCACTGTTTTTACTGATTTCTAATAAAACATAAAAAAAATCTGTTCTTATCAGTTTAATATCTGATACGTCCCCCATCGGGGGACCACATATTAAACGGATTTTTGGAACAGGGAGCTGGATCAGGAGCTTGCTCCGTCCTCTCCACGCATCGGCCCGGTATTGCAGCGCCTCCGGGAGCGGTGCACCACCTTCTCTCAGCGGTGAAAAGACAGACGTAGGTAGGTAGCGAGCGAGCAAGCGAAGTGGACTGGAGCTCCTTCTTCTCGGGTCTCGTCCCTCGTCCCCCATCTGTGTGTCTCTGTGTTCTGTCTCTCTCTCGCCCTCTCGGTTCCCGTGCTCCCTCTGTGCGCTTTCCCGCGTCTCGACTCTCTGGGCAAGCAGGCCGGCCCCCTTTTCGGCTCCCGTGCGTTTTCCCTCCAAAAAACTTAGGTTTTTCAGCCTTTTCCCAGGGAGGCAGGCGTGGCTTGCTTGCTTGCTTGCTTGCTTGCTTGCTTGCTTGCTTGCTTGCTTGCTTGCGTGTGTGTCCGTCCCCGTCCCTGCAGGCGGGCCCCTTTCGACAGCTGGGCGTTTTCCCTCCAAAAAACTTAGTATATCCACCTTTTCTTTCTTTTGTTTCGGCAGGCAGGCAGGCAGGCAGGCAGGCGTGTGTGCGCGCGCGTCCCCGTCCCTCCCTCCCTCCCGAGAGAGAGCTGCCCCTTGCCTCTGCCCGCAGGTGCTGGCGCTCGGCTTTCGCTTGCAGCCGGTTGGGCGCAGCTGCTGCCGGTGGGAGGGGCCTAAGCTAAGGAGGCCGGGCGGCTGGCGCCCCCTGCGGCTGCGGTCGTTGTCGGGCCGTTGACAGAAGATCAAAGAGCAGGGCCCCCGCCCGGGACTGGCAGGAAGGCAGGCGGGCAGGCAAGAGAGTGGGGGAGCAGAGTCCCGCGGCAGGCCTCTGGCTGCAGGGAGGCCGGCAGCTGCGCGGGTCCCGGGCTCCAGAGGAGTCGGCCTGCGCCACTGTGCGCCAGCGGAACGCCCGCGCGTCGGTCCGCGCCTTTGTGGGCATCGCTTCTCGGCCTTTTGGCTAAGATCAAGGTTCAAGTGGCCTGACCGCAGTTCCAAGATCTTAGTCCAGGGGGTCGGGAAGGCGAGGACGGATGCTGATGGGAAAGAAGGACGGCTGAAGGTTTGGAGCAAGAAGGTTGGAGTGACGGAGACGACGAGGAGGAGGAGGACGACGAGGAGGATTGCTGAGAGGTGAAGATTTGGACGGTGGTCATCTGGAGGTTGCGGAAGGAGCAGGAGCGACGGTTGGCCGGTGTTGATTGGAGCGATGGCAGGAGCGTTTGGACCGAGGAAGGAGCGGAGGAAGAACTCCCTTCGTTTCGTGGTGCGAGGACGAGAAGGCCTGGGAACATGGAACAGAGGGAAGTTTAAGGACTTGATTTTGAAACAATTTTTGAAAGTAAAGATGACGGATTTGGTGGTTTTGCAAGATTTTTGTGAGCGGGGGATTTTTGACTTGACTTTGATTTCGGAGTCTTTGGTTTGTGAACTATGGGAGGTGATACAGGCACGGAAGGAAGAGGCTCCTTTGAACCTCTTCAAAGTGGAACCGTGGTTTGCGGGGAACTTGAAGTGCATGACAGTTTTTGTGTTGGATCCCTTCGTTTCGGAGGAGGACATTGAGGGTTTTTTGAGGAAGCATGTGATACTGCATGGGAAAGGGAAGAAGGAACGGGATGAAGATGGCGTATGGACCGGGAAGAGGAAGTATTGGATGAGTCTACGGCAGTGTTCGATGGCGGAGGAGGGGGTGCTTCACCCCCCGGCGGTTTTTGAAATGGGGACAGACAGGGCATACCTGGTTTATCCAGGCCAGCCCCGTGTGTGTTGGACATGTTTTGAACTGGGTCATTATGCAATACAGTGTAAGAGTATGAGTTGCAGTCGGTGCGGATCAAGAAATCATAGGGCAAAAGATTGTGTAAGGTGTTTTGTATGTGGGGAAAGTGGTCATTTGCAAAGGGATTGTTTGAGGGAAAAGAGAAGAGTTACTGAACAGAAAGATAAGTTGATGGATCAGAAGGGGACCGGGAATGGTGGTGAGCGGGAAGGGGACAGAGTTGTTGAAAAGAAGGAGGGGTGTGTGGGATGGAAGAGGGTATGGAGAGTAGAGAAGAACATGGAAAAGAAAGGTGAAGTTGTGGGAGGAGGGCGGAGAGAGGATGATGCTGTGAATAGTCGGAGTGTGGAGAGTGTACGGTTGAGTAATATAGATGGAGACAGTGGTTTGGATGAATTGTCAGATGTGGTAAGTGAACTGACGAGTGAGATGGATGGAGATAGTGATGGTAGTGTGGATGGAATAGTTAAGGCGGGTGTGAAAGGTGATGAGAATGGGCAGCGGAGTACGAATGGGGATGATAGCAGACGGGGTGAAGAAAGAGAGAGTGAGCAGTGGGTGGTTCCGATTGTTCAGTGTATGGATAAGTATGTTGAAGAAGAAAAGAAGCAATGTACGTATCCGATGTGTATGTTTATGGGAAATGTTACTTGAAGGGAAGTGAGGGGAGGAAGATGGTGGAAGGAAGGTAGTTGAAGTAAGATGATGGTATTTGCATAAGGGGAGGGAATATGGAAATTAAGTCTATTTGGATTGTGGAGAATTATGGTTTTGGGAGGGAATGGATTATTGTGTATGGGGAAGGACAGGGTGAGGTTTGGTTTGTCGTGTAAGAATTTAAGTTTGAATTAGGCTGAGTTGTTTGGAATAAGAGGATAGTTTTATGTATGTTATGTTACCATGAGTTGTTGTACAGGTCTATAATTTTGGGTTGGTTCGTATTGTTTATGTTTTATTAGAATTCAGGTTGTTGTGTTTGTAATTATGGTTGAATTTATGTGAATGTGAATTAATGAACTTTAACGAACTGTTTTTCAATAAAAAAAAAAAAAAAAAAAAAAAAAATCTGTTCTTATCAGTTTAATATCTGATACGTCCCCCATCGGGGGACCACATATTAAACGGATTTTTGGAACAGGGAGCTGGATCAGGAGCTTGCTCCGTCCTCTCCACGCATCGGCCCGGTATTGCAGCGCCTCCGGGAGCGGTGCACCACCTTCTCTCAGCGGTGAAAAGACAGACGTAGGTAGCTAGCGAGCGAGCAAGCGAAGTGGACTGGAGCTCCTTCTTCTCGGGTCTCGTCCCTCGTCCCCCATCTGTGTGTCTCTGTGTTCTGTCTCTCTCTCGCCCTCTCGGTTCCCGTGCTCCCTCTGTGCGCTTTCCCGCGTCTCGACTCTCTGGGCAAGCAGGCCGGCCCCCTTTTCGGCTCCCGTGCGTTTTCCCTCCAAAAAACTTAGGTTTTTCAGCCTTTTCCCAGGGAGGCAGGCGTGGCTTGCTTGCTTGCTTGCTTGCTTGCTTGCTTGCTTGCTTGCTTGCTTGCTTGCGTGTGTGTCCGTCCCCGTCCCTGCAGGCGGGCCCCTTTCGACAGCTGGGCGTTTTCCCTCCAAAAAACTTAGTATATCCACCTTTTCTTTCTTTTGTTTCGGCAGGCAGGCAGGCAGGCAGGCAGGCGTGTGTGCGCGCGCGTCCCCGTCCCTCCCTCCCTCCCGAGAGAGAGCTGCCCCTTGCCTCTGCCCGCAGGTGCTGGCGCTCGGCTTTCGCTTGCAGCCGGTTGGGCGCAGCTGCTGCCGGTGGGAGGGGCCTAAGCTAAGGAGGCCGGGCGGCTGGCGCCCCCTGCGGCTGCGGTCGTTGTCGGGCCGTTGACAGAAGATCAAAGAGCAGGGCCCCCGCCCGGGACTGGCAGGAAGGCAGGCGGGCAGGCAAGAGAGTGGGGGAGCAGAGTCCCGCGGCAGGCCTCTGGCTGCAGGGAGGCCGGCAGCTGCGCGGGTCCCGGGCTCCAGAGGAGTCGGCCTGCGCCACTGTGCGCCAGCGGAACGCCCGCGCGTCGGTCCGCGCCTTTGTGGGCATCGCTTCTCGGCCTTTTGGCTAAGATCAAGTGTGTGGCCTGACCGCAGCTTGCATCTTAGCCAGGAGAAAGGGAGAGACGGATCGCTTGTTTCGGGGAGACTCGAAGCCTTTTTTTGCGTGGCGGTTTTTTTCCGGCCATTTTTTGACGATGGAGGGAGGAGCCTTTTCAAGAGAAGGAAGAGTGCGACATGCTGTGCGTTTTGTGTTACGAGACAACGGGGAGAAGACGGAGTTCACTTCAAGGGACAGTTTCGAGGACGAGGTGATCAGAGATGCCCTGCACCTGGAGCCTGAGGACGTGTTCTGCCTACAAGACTTCCCGGGTAAGAGGTGTTTTGACCTTTCGCTCAACTCAGAGAATCTTGTCAGGGGCGTTTGGGCAGAGGTGAACAGAAGGAAAGGAGAGAAACCTTTCGTGGACTACTATGTGGAGCCCTTGTTTGCCAGGGAGTTAAGAACCTTGACAGTGGCAATGTTTAACCCCTATATGCCTGAAGAAAACATAGTCTGTTTTTTGAAGCGCTTCGTGGATATTCAGGGCATAGGGGTGAAGATAATAGACAGGAAAAACTATTGGACAGGGAAGTGGCGTTACAGGGTGCGTTTCAGAGCGAATGGGTCAGCACCGGACGGTCTTTTGCACCCGCCTGCATCATTTGAGATAGGCTCCAACAGGGGGTACTTGTTCTATTACGGACAGCCCTCGGTTTGCAGGAGATGTAGGAAGGAGGGACATCATGTGGTGGATTGCAGGGAGCGAATCTGCAGAAGATGTGAGGGGGTTGGTCACCTATCTTCAGAATGCAAGGAAGAGAGGAGGTGTAATCTGTGCGGAGGTGCAGGGCATATATTTAAAGACTGTGCTTTACGGAAAAGGACTTTTTCAGAAGTCGTGAGTGGAGTTGCAGGTGAAAGACCAGGTGCTGCAAATGAAGAGGAGAGACGAAGAGAGGTGGATGAAGGTGGGGAGGCTGACAATAGGGAACCTGGAAAAAAGGGAAACCGAAGGTTTTCAAAAGATGGAAGCTTCTTAACGGTAGAAGAAGAGGAAACCGGAGAAGTGGTGAGAGGGGCAGAAGAAGGGGCGGAGCTCAATTTGCATATGCAAAGTGAGCTCACAGATGGAAGTTTTTCTGATAAGGACAGCTTTTCAGAGGTTTCAGAGACGCCAGGACTAGACTTTTTGAAAGCAGCTGCGATGGAAGTGGGACAGGAGGTGCAAAGTGTCCAGGAAGGGAGTTGGGGAGAGAGGATGGAGGAAGAGGAGGGAGAAGGGCCGTCGGTGTCTAAAAGATCCATAAAGAGGAAGGCACAAGGCTCAGATGCTCTAGTGGCCAAAAAGGCAGATAGAGGTACTGAGGATTTGTCACTGAGTGATACACCTGTCTCAGAGGTCCTGGTGGCAGTTTACACACCTGGAGAGGGTGAAGTCCATGATGAGGGACTTGTTCTGTCCCAGTCCAGAGATTGCTCAGTATTATCAGGAGCTTCTTGCATACCTGAAACGGATGAGGGCAACCAGGTACTTACCGGTGGTGGGGGTGTCCAGGCTGAGCAGAAGCTGAGGAGTGAGGAGGGCCTTTGGCTCGATTCGGACCTCCCCAGAGATTTCATCGACCTGTGCAAATGGAACGAAAAGAATAGAGATGTTCATTGGCCAGCCGGGTTTGAAGAACAGGATCTGCAGAAGAAAGGGATTAAGTACAAGTGTGAGTACCTTGGTAAAGAAGTGAGACGCATTCAAATATATGGAAGAACCCACTCAGAGATAGGTTCAAAAAAGTGCCTTTTCTCGGATTTAGTAAAGCAGTGGAGGAACAGTGCTGGGAAGGCAAAGGAAGCCTTTGCTTCAGGGGTGTACAGAAAGGAAGGAAGGTATGTGAAAAAGTTGGATGCCTCATCAGGTTTTTTAAAGAAGTGTGAATGGCAGAACGGAAATGTGAGGTTCCCGAACAAGGCGGGTGGAATCAAAAACGTACTCAGAAGATTTCCGGGAGTGAAACTCGAGAACGAAGGAGCGGCTAGGAGAATCACAAGATTGACTGTGAGTGGTCATCAAGAATCGGAAGTGCGGGACGCTTACATAGCGGTGATGGCCATTATAGATAAATGGGAAGAGAAAATGTAAAATAATTTTTCATGACCATAAAAGTCCTCACGTTAAACACCAGGGGGCTGAGGGACAAAGTGAAAAGGACAGCAGTCTTTCAGTCTTTGAGGATTTTTAATTTCGATGTCTGTCTTTTGCAGGAGGTTCATTTGAAAAATGATAATGATGTGGTCGGTTTTGCGCGTGAGTGGGATAGAGGTGATTCTAGGTGGAGTGTGGGTGGGGTTCACTCATCGGGTGTGGGTGTGTTGATTGGAAATCGGGATGTTTTAGTCGAAGGGAGTGTTGCAGTGGTACCGGGAAGAGTCTTAAGTGTTGATTTGTGCATTGGTGAGTGTAACTTTAGAATAGTGTGTGTCTATGCTCCTGCTGTAGGGTCAATGAGGGCAGATTTTTTTAAAGAACTGTTCCCTTTGTGTGCCACGAATAGGTTCCTGGTTATTGGTGGAGATTTTAATGTTGACCTCTTTAATAAGGAAGAGGCAGGGGCAAAGCAGCTGCGCACACTATTGACGCGCTTTAATTTAGTTGATAGTGCAGTGCGTTTCCGAGCAAAAGGGGTGGTACCTACCTGGAGAAACACAGCGGGTGTAGCGAAGCGCCTTGATTATGTTTTTGTATCCAGGGAGGTGGCAGTTGGTGGAGTAAACACTCATCCGGCCTGGCTTTCAGATCACGATATTGTAGAAGTGGATTTGAGCCTGGCAAGAGGAATGTATGGGAAGGGTGTATGGAGAATGAATGTTGAGGTGTTGGAAGAGAGAGAGTATGTAGATTGTATGAGTTTGTATTTGAACAGGTGGCGGGAAGAAAGGCGACAGCATGTTCCCACGTTGGAATGGTGGGAGCAGATCAAAAAGAAAATCAAAAAAGAAACGAGGTCATATTGTCGTGAGCGTCAGAAAAAGGTGAGGAGAGAGGGGAGACTGCTCCAGGAAGAGCTGAATAAGCTCTACGCTCTCCTTAACGAAGGAGTGCAAGTGGACATGGCTGAGGTGGCAGCCTCAAAAAGGAAATTAAGGGCATATCACGAGGAGAGGGCAAAGAATTTTATTTTTAAGGCCCGAGTTGACTCATCCCTGCAGCAAGGGACCTGTGTTTCTTATCTTTTTAGACAGGTGAGAAAGCAACAGGTTAAAAGAAGGCTGGACGGGATACAAGTGGATGAGAGCACAGTAGTAGCAGATAAAGAAGGCATGTTGGAGGCAGTGTTTGGTTATTATCAGAATCTCTTTTCTGAAAAGGAGATGGGAAGGGAGACAGATTTTGCCTCCCTGGATTGTATTGTCTCAAAGCTGCCAGAGGAGAGTAGGGCCCTCTTAGAAAGGCCGTTTACATTAGAAGAGCTCAGGGTGGCCTTAGCTGGCTCAAAAAATGGAAAGGTGCCTGGAATTGATGGTTTGCCATCAGAATTCTACAGGACCTTCTGGGGTATATTGGGGCCGATCTTGCTGGAGGTAATGAAGGAGGTTTTTTGCAAGGACGTTTTGGGAAGATCGATGCGTGAGGGGGTTTTGACTCTGCTGTATAAAAAAGGCCAACCGACAGAGTTAGCGAATTGGAGGCCTTTAACTATGCTTTGCTCAGACTATAAACTGTTCGCAAAGGTGTTAGTTAATAGGATGAAAGGGGTGTTGGACAAAGTGATTGGGAAAGATCAGACGTGTGGGGTCCAGGGAAGGAAAATTACCTGGTCATTGCAGTTGGTTAGGGACATAATAGCGTGGTCCGAGCAGAGGAATATCCCCCTTGCACTGGTGAGCCTTGATTTGGAGAAGGCCTTTGATAGAGTGTCACATAAGTTTTTGTGGGCCGTGATGGAGAGGATGGGTTTTGGCACACTTTTTATTAGGTGGCTAAAGACTCTGTATAAGCACGTAGGGAGTAGAGTGGTGGTGAATGGGTATCTTGGGAAATTGGTAGAACAGAAGGTGGGCGTGAGACAAGGTTGTCCTTTATCGCCTCTATTGTTTGTAATCTATTTGGAGCCTTTTGTTAGGATGGTTAACGCGAGCCCACGTGTAGAAGGAATAATGCTGCCTGGGAGTGGTGGGGGGAGGGTGAAGATGACTTTGTATGCTGACGATATCACTTTGATGGTAGGGTCGAAGGAAAGTCTGCAGGAGGCTCTGGGGATTTTCGATAGCTTCGCCCGGATATCTGGGGCAAAGTTAAATAGACAAAAAAGCAAAGTTAAATATTTTGGGTGTTGGAGGGACGAAAAGGGGAGTCTCTGCGACCTGAATTACTGCAGGGGTCCTTTGAAAGTTTTGGGGGTTTCTTTTAATGACCTGAGTACGATTCATAACAGCTGGCAAGAGGCATTGGAGGTGGTCAGGAAAAGGCTACTCCGATGGGGCGACAGAAGGTTTTCTTTCATCGAAAAGGTAATCATATTAAAAACAGACGTGTTACCCGCCCTCACGTTTTTAGCAAATGTGTATCCTATGCCGGCTAGGTATAACAGGTATCTGGTCAGAGAAGTTTTTAGTTTTTTGTGGAATAAAAAATATGAATATGTAAAACGTGTAGATATGTATAGATCCATAGAAAAGGGGGGTAGGTCAGTACCGAACATGCCGATCAAGTTAAATTGTTTATTTGTGTCTGGTTTGTGTAAAGCTTTGAAACAGCCGGTGTCTCATGATCATCAGTATTTTGTAAGATTTTGGTTATCAAACAGCATGCGCAGACTCACCAACTGGAAGAACGACGTCCCTCACGGTGAAGATCTGCCCTGGCATTACAGGCATGCAGTGTCCTGGACAAGGAAACATCTGGAGTCGGTGGACGAGTTGGAGATGCTGGATCACAGGGCACTGTATTGCGCTATAACAGAAAGAGAAGAAGCCAGGGTTGTGGGGGGCGTTGCAAATGAGATCTGGGGAAGAGTGCAGCCCAAGGGTTTGCGTTTGGACTGTCTAGACCTCAATTGGTTAACGGTATGGAAGAGACTTCCAGTAAGATCCGTATTATATAAACATAAGTTGACTAAACAAGTCGGGTGCCCTCGAACGGGATGTTGTGGCGAGGAAAGCATCGAACATGTATTTTGGTTCTGTAATTTTGCGCAAAAAGTGTGGGAAAAGAGTAAAATTGTTTTGGAAGCTATAGATAGCACCTTTACGATAAACCTTGCAACAATAATGTTTGGTATAAGGAGGGGGGGGAGAACGAAAGAAATGTGTTTTTTGTTATGGTTTTTAATTAGCTTTGTGAAAATAGAACTGTGGGCTGCAAGAAATTTGTTGGTGAAGAAGGGAGTGACATGTGATGTGGGAGGGGTGTGGAAAAAGGTATTGTGGGATGTCAGATGTATGGTGGCCAATGATAAAAGGAAGTTGAGTTTTCACGCTGTTAAAGAAAAGTGGAAAGTATTGGCCAATGTCTAACTATTGATGGTCTTGTTTATTGTAATCCCATGTTTTGATTGGTTTATGCAGTGTTTTGTTTGAGTTATTTGTGTGTCTATATGTTTGATTTTGGTGATTAATGAGGTTTCTGTGAACTTGTTTGTTGTTACTTTTTGATAATAAAAAAAAAAAAAAAAAAATCTGTTCTTATCAGTTTAATATCTGATACGTCCCCCATCGGGGGACCACATATTAAACGGATTTTTGGAACAGGGAGCTGGATCAGGAGCTTGCTCCGTCCTCTCCACGCATCGGCCCGGTATTGCAGCGCCTCCGGGAGCGGTGCACCACCTTCTCTCAGCGGTGAAAAGACAGACGTAGGTAGGTAGCGAGCGAGCAAGCGAAGTGGACTGGAGCTCCTTCTTCTCGGGTCTCGTCCCTCGTCCCCCATCTGTGTGTCTCTGTGTTCTGTCTCTCTCTCGCCCTCTCGGTTCCCGTGCTCCCTCTGTGCGCTTTCCCGCGTCTCGACTCTCTGGGCAAGCAGGCCGGCCCCCTTTTCGGCTCCCGTGCGTTTTCCCTCCAAAAAACTTAGGTTTTTCAGCCTTTTCCCAGGGAGGCAGGCGTGGCTTGCTTGCTTGCTTGCTTGCTTGCTTGCTTGCTTGCTTGCTTGCGTGTGTGTCCGTCCCCGTCCCTGCAGGCGGGCCCCTTTCGACAGCTGGGCGTTTTCCCTCCAAAAAACTTAGTATATCCACCTTTTCTTTCTTTTGTTTCGGCAGGCAGGCAGGCAGGCAGGCAGGCGTGTGTGCGCGCGCGTCCCCGTCCCTCCCTCCCTCCCGAGAGAGAGCTGCCCCTTGCCTCTGCCCGCAGGTGCTGGCGCTCGGCTTTCGCTTGCAGCCGGTTGGGCGCAGCTGCTGCCGGTGGGAGGGGCCTAAGCTAAGGAGGCCGGGCGGCTGGCGCCCCCTGCGGCTGCGGTCGTTGTCGGGCCGTTGACAGAAGATCAAAGAGCAGGGCCCCCGCCCGGGACTGGCAGGAAGGCAGGCGGGCAGGCAAGAGAGTGGGGGAGCAGAGTCCCGCGGCAGGCCTCTGGCTGCAGGGAGGCCGGCAGCTGCGCGGGTCCCGGGCTCCAGAGGAGTCGGCCTGCGCCACTGTGCGCCAGCGGAACGCCCGCGCGTCGGTCCGCGCCTTTGTGGGCATCGCTTCTCGGCCTTTTGGCTAAGATCAAGGTTTAAGCCGGCAAGCCCGCAATTCCGAGGTCTTAGTCAGAGGGTTGGGAAGGCGGAGGGAGGATTGGAAGAGCTGGAAGGAGTGGTGTCCGGAAGTGTTGGATTTGGAGAACCTGTGTGTGGCGGCGAGGACGACAAGGAGGATTGCTGGTGCGGTGGATGAAGGAGATTGGCGGTGAAGGACGGCGTTGTGCGGTGTTGGAGCGGAGCTGACGGGAGTCCGGCTTTGTGGTTTCGAGGATAGCGACGGGGGAGATGGAGCAGAATGGAAGGAAGTCGGCGCTGTTTCCTTGGCTGAAGGAGGAGAGGAGGAAGGACTCTCTCCGGTTTTCACTGAGGAGCCGCGAAGGACTGGAGACCTGGGACAGAGTTAAGTTCAAGAAATTTGTTTTGATTGACTGCTTGGATATATGTTTAGAGGATGTTCTGTGTTTACAGGACTTTTGTGTTCAAGGAATTTTTGAGTTGACCTTAGTGTCGGATGTCTTATGTTTTGACGTATGGAGGAAGGTACAAGAGCGGAAGGATGAGGCGCCAATTTGTTTTTTCCGAGTTGAGCCAATGTTTGCCGGGGAGCTTAAGACTTTGACTGTTCATATGGGTGATCCCTTTGTTCCGGAGGAGGATATAGTCTCCTTCCTACAGCAATTTGTGGATCTACAAGGAACAGGGAGAAAAGATCTGGAAGAGGATGGAGTATGGACTGGGAAAAGAGTTTACCGGATGAGGTTACGTCTGGGGAAGACAGCAGCAGAGGGGGTGATACACCCTCCTGCTTTTTTTGAGATTGGGACACACAGGGGGTACCTAGTGTATTCGGGGCAGCCCCTGGAGTGCTGGAAATGTGGCGAACGAGGACATTTCGCTAGGCAGTGTATGTCAGTGCGGTGTAGGCGGTGTGGGACAACAGGTCACTGGGCAAAGGAATGTATGCAGGGGAAGAGGTGTTTTTTATGTAAAGGATTAGGGCATGTGTCTCGAGTGTGTTTGAACGGTGGGATAGGGAGGGCTGGGGAGTGTGAAAGGGGCAGAGTGGTTGAAAAGAAGGTGGGGTGTGAGCAGGTAGATGTGTTGACGGAACAGAAGGGGACAGGGTCAGGTGTAGTGGATATAACAGAGTATGTTGTTAAAGAATTAGATAGGGAGGGTATGGACGGGAGAGCGGATAGAGATATTTGTGAGGTGGTGGAGAGGGCGAAAGATGTTGAGACTTTGAAGGTAGAAGAAGGAGAAAGAGAATGTGAGGGGAGTATGGGGAGGAACGAAAAGGAAGGGGTGGTGGATGAGAGAGAGGAGTTGGAACGTAAGAGGGGTGACATTTGTGATGATAGGGGGAGCAAAAGTTTGGGGAATGTGTCTGAGAGTTTGGTGGAATGTGAGAGTATGTGTGTGGTGGCGGCGAATGATGACGTACAAGCGGAGAGGTTGAAAGTAGGGGAAGTGGGAAGGATGTACAAAGATGAATGTGTGGAGAGAAAGGCGGGGTGTGAAAAGGAAGGAAAGAAGAAAGGTAAAGAAAGAGTGGAATCTGGAGAGGGAGGGGAGGAAGTGAAGGAGAGGAGTGATGAGGGTAATTTTAGGGACTTAGATAAAGGGGGGACGGGAAGGGGGGTTGGGAAGAGTAATTGTGAGTCGGTAGAGGGGTCGAGAAATGTAGAGGATGTGGGGAGGGTGTGTACAGGTGAAGGTGTTGTAAGCTTGGGAGAGAGTGTGAAAGAGGGGAAAGGAAAGTACAAGGAAGGACTTGAGATTGTGGATGTTACTGGCAGAATGTGGGAGAAGGCTGTTTTTCCCCCACACTGGCTGGAACGATTAAAGGGCAGAGAAATAGAATTTGAGGCCGTAGTAAGAGTAATGGAACAGAGGTTTCCAGGGAGTTCTATAAAGTATAAAAAGAAAGAGGATACTCCGGTTGAGATTTTGATAGTGGGAAGGAGCAAGGAGGAGTATTCGCAGATAGCGGCAGAATTAGGAATGGAATTGAGGAAGGTTTTTTCGAGTTTGGGGTCGTGATTTATGTTTAAGAATAATTTGGGTTTTGAGGAGGGTCGGCTCTTGTATAAGGGGTGGGATTGTGTTAATAGATAGTGTGTGTAAGTTTGGGGTATCTGTGAATTAGGATTCTGGGTCAGGTTTTGGTATAAGGGGTCTTATAGAAAGTAAGGGGAGTTTTTGCGTAATGGCATTTGGGTTTGATTTTGTGTGTGTAAGTCAAAGAATATGGATATGATTTGGGAATCTGAGGAGAGCCTGTTTTTTTGCATAAGGGGTGGGAACATGGAAATGGACAGGTGGATGTGAGTTTATGGTATTTTGTGAAGTGGTTTATAAGTTTGGGTTTTGGGATTACATGGGTA
Organism: Lepisosteus platostomus; assembly: GCF_059453375.1. NCBI lineage: Eukaryota > Metazoa > Chordata > Actinopteri > Semionotiformes > Lepisosteidae > Lepisosteus > Lepisosteus platostomus. The sequence goes on from NC_142625.1 coordinate 1,507,151, forward strand.
TTGGTTTGTTGTATTTTGTATTTTTGTAATAAAAAAAAAAAAAAAAAATCTGTTCTTATCAGTTTAATATCTGATACGTCCCCCATCGGGGGACCACATATTAAACGGATTTTTGGAACAGGGAGCTGGATCAGGAGCTTGCTCCGTCCTCTCCACGCATCGGCCCGGTATTGCAGCGCCTCCGGGAGCGGTGCACCACCTTCTCTCAGCGGTGAAAAGACAGACGTAGGTAGGTAGCGAGCGAGCAAGCGAAGTGGACTGGAGCTCCTTCTTCTCGGGTCTCGTCCCTCGTCCCCCATCTGTGTGTCTCTGTGTTCTGTCTCTCTCTCGCCCTCTCGGTTCCCGTGCTCCCTCTGTGCGCTTTCCCGCGTCTCGACTCTCTGGGCAAGCAGGCCGGCCCCCTTTTCGGCTCCCGTGCGTTTTCCCTCCAAAAAACTTAGGTTTTTCAGCCTTTTCCCAGGGAGGCAGGCGTGGCTTGCTTGCTTGCTTGCTTGCTTGCTTGCTTGCTTGCTTGCTTGCTTGCTTGCTTGCGTGTGTGTCCGTCCCCGTCCCTGCAGGCGGGCCCCTTTCGACAGCTGGGCGTTTTCCCTCCAAAAAACTTAGTATATCCACCTTTTCTTTCTTTTGTTTCGGCAGGCAGGCAGGCAGGCAGGCAGGCGTGTGTGCGCGCGCGTCCCCGTCCCTCCCTCCCTCCCGAGAGAGAGCTGCCCCTTGCCTCTGCCCGCAGGTGCTGGCGCTCGGCTTTCGCTTGCAGCCGGTTGGGCGCAGCTGCTGCCGGTGGGAGGGGCCTAAGCTAAGGAGGCCGGGCGGCTGGCGCCCCCTGCGGCTGCGGTCGTTGTCGGGCCGTTGACAGAAGATCAAAGAGCAGGGCCCCCGCCCGGGACTGGCAGGAAGGCAGGCGGGCAGGCAAGAGAGTGGGGGAGCAGAGTCCCGCGGCAGGCCTCTGGCTGCAGGGAGGCCGGCAGCTGCGCGGGTCCCGGGCTCCAGAGGAGTCGGCCTGCGCCACTGTGCGCCAGCGGAACGCCCGCGCGTCGGTCCGCGCCTTTGTGGGCATCGCTTCTCGGCCTTTTGGCTAAGATCAAGGTTTAAGCCGGCAAGCCCGCAATTCCGAGGTCTTAGTCCAGGGGGTCGGGAAGGCGAGGGGAGGATCGGACGGACCGGAAGGAGTGGATTGCTGATGGTGGAACCTGGAAGACCGGAGCGGTGTGGACGAGGAGTTTGCTGAGGCGGTGGTCGGTGCTGGACGACGGCGTTTTGCTTGCCTGGAGGTTTCGGAAGGAGAGCTGAGGAGCGTTGCTGGAGTGATGGCTGGGCATCCCTGGGCGAGGAAGGAGCGGAGGAAGAACTCCCTTTGTTTCTCGTTGAGGAGCCGCGATGGACCTGCTTTTTGGAACAGAGATAAGTTCAAGAATTTGGTTTTGATTCAATGCTTGGGTGTTGATTTGGCAGACGTATTTTGTCTCCAGGATTATGTTGCTCGGGGAGTGTTTGAACTAACTCTTGCGACAGAAGCCTTGTGTTTTGAAGTATGGAGAAAAGTTCAGGAGAGGAAAAATGAAGATCCTGTTAAGTTTTTTCGTGTTGAGCCAATGTTTGCTGGGGAGCTTACCGTAATGATGGTGCATGTTTTCGACTCATTTGTTCCGGAGGAGGATATTGTGTCTTTCTTACAGCAGTTTGTGGATCTGCAAGGAGCAGGGAAGAGGCACTTGGATTCCGATGGCGTGTGGAACGGGAAGCGGACGTATCTGATGAGACTGCGACTGGGGAACACGGCGGAGGAGGGGGTGATACATCCCCCTGCTTTCTTCGAGATCGGGACTCACAGGGGTTACCTGGTGTATTCTGGGCAGCCCCTTGCTTGCATGTTATGTGGAGAACGTGGACATTTTGCTGCACAGTGTGCGTCAGTGCTCTGTAAACGGTGTGGGAAAACGGGTCATGTGGCTAGGAACTGTGTTCAAGAGAAGAAGTGTTATCTGTGTGATGAGCCTGGACATGGACATCGGTTTTGTACGAAAAATGTGAAGAAGAGGGTTAATACAAGTGGTGTAGGGGAAGGAGGAATTTCTGTTTCTGAAGGTGTGGTATTGTGTAGGGAGGATTTTATAGATAGTGATGATGAGAGACAGTATTTAGTTTTTGAGGAAGAGTGTAGACGGGAGGATGGGAATTTTGGGGAGAGTAGGAAAGTGGAGCAGACGGGAGGGGAGGAAGTGGTAGAGAGTTTGAAGGTTGACGAAAAGAAGGGGGAAACTGATTGTGAAATAAGTATTCAGGATGCAGAACTTGAGAAGGAGTGGAATCAGTGGTGGAAGGAAAGAGAGAGGTGTATCTACTCTACTTGGCCACAGGAAGGGAAGAGGAAGGGGTTTAAAGTGGAGAAATGTACAAATGTTAAGCTGTCAGGAGATTTTGGGCAGAGTATGTACAAAAAGCGAATGATGGCTGTGACTCGTCATGTGGAGACAAAATATAAGCAATTCCGATTTGAGTATGCAATTCAGGACAAGGAATTTATTGGGTTTCGTGTGCTGGGGAAACCGAAAACGGATTGCAATGGTCCTTTCCGTGAATTCTGTGATACGATGTTTGAAGATGAAAGTCTGAGTGACATATCGGAAGATTCGGAAATGAATGTTTTTGAGGAGGTGAATTGAGTCTGGGGATGTAGTATCGATTTGTATAAGGGGAGGGGATAAGTTAATGTGGGGTTTTGAGAAGAGTGATGGTTGATTTTGTTGTGTAATAGTTTTTTTTGGGGGGATTTTGGATTTTCGAGTTTATGGGACTAGCAGAATTGAGTTTGGGGATGTATTAGCGATTTGCATAAGGGGAGGGGATAGGTTAATGTGGGGTTTGAGAAGATGGAGATTTAAGTTACAGTTTTTTAGTGGTCGGGGTTATATTTGCATAAGGGGTGGGATTATGATAAATTGTTTTTGTGGAGTTTTGGGTTATAGGGTGGGTTGCTTAGAAATGGTGGAACTGAATAATGATGAGCTGTGATATTGTTTTTGCTGTGTATTGTTTTTGTTATTAATTGACCTGAATATGTATTAGTATAAGAAAGTTATTGTATTGGTTGTTAAATGATTTTTGATTATTGGAATAGTTTGTATAAGGGGTGAAAAATGTAAATGAGATGATGTTGTGGGGTGAATTGTTTTTGAAAACTGGGATGGGGCGTTGATTGTATATAATGAGGTTAAGAAAATGAATGTATTGTAAGTTTGGGAAAGGGATCTTGTTTAATTTGCATAGGGGGCGGGATTATGGAGATTAGTGGGGTTTGAGGTTATGTAATGGGATATGAACAGATTTGTGTTGTGTATTGATTTTTCTGTGTAATAATTTGTTGAGAATGGAATGGGAAGTGTTGTTAGTATGCAGAAGTTTTTGTTAGTTGACTATTGAATGGAATTTTGTGTTTAACAGGATTATGGGTCGAGATGACTTTGGTTGTTATTGTGACTATTGTGTATTTGGGATTGTGTTTTGTTCTTTGGAGTTTTTGGAATTTCTTTTGTATTTTGTATAATAAAAAAAAAAAAAAAAAAATCTGTTCTTATCAGTTTAATATCTGATACGTCCCCCATCGGGGGACCACATATTAAACGGATTTTTGGAACAGGGAGCTGGATCAGGAGCTTGCTCCGTCCTCTCCACGCATCGGCCCGGTATTGCAGCGCCTCCGGGAGCGGTGCACCACCTTCTCTCAGCGGTGAAAAGACAGACGTAGGTAGCTAGCGAGCGAGCGAGCGAGCGAGCGAGCGAAGTGGACTGGAGCTCCTTCTTCTCGGGTCTCGTCCCTCGTCCCCCATCTGTGTGTCTCTGTGTTCTGTCTCTCTCTCTCGCCCTCTCGGTTCCCGTGCTCCCTCTGTGCGCTTTCCCGCGTCTCGACTCTCTGGGCAAGCAGGCCGGCCCCCTTTTCGGCTCCCGTGCGTTTTCCCTCCAAAAAACTTAGGTTTTTCAGCCTTTTCCCAGGGAGGCAGGCGTGGCTTGCTTGCTTGCTTGCTTGCTTGCTTGCTTGCGTGTGTGTCCGTCCCCGTCCCTGCAGGCGGGCCCCTTTCGACAGCTGGGCGTTTTCCCTCCAAAAAACTTAGTATATCCACCTTTTCTTTCTTTTTTTTCGGCAGGCAGGCAGGCGTGTGTGCGCGCGCGTCCCCGTCCCTCCCTCCCTCCCGAGAGAGAGCTGCCCCTTGCCTCTGCCCGCAGGTGCTGGCGCTCGGCTTTGGCTTGCAGCCGGTTGGGCGCAGCTGCTGCCGGTGGGAGGGGCCTAAGCTAAGGAGGCCGGGCGGCTGGCGCCCCCTGCGGCTGCGGTCGTTGTCGGGCCGTTGACAGAAGATCAAAGAGCAGGGCCCCCGCCCGGGACTGGCAGGAAGGCAGGCGGGCAGGCAAGAGAGAGGGGGAGCAGAGTCCCGCGGCAGGCCTCTGGCTGCAGGGAGGCCGGCAGCTGCGCGGGTCCCGGGCTCCAGAGGAGTCGGCCTGCGCCACTGTGCGCCAGCGGAACGCCCGCGCGTCGGTCCGCGCCTTTGTGGGCATCGCTTCTCGGCCTTTTGGCTAAGATCCTGAGTGCGTGGCCTGACCGCGGCTTGGGCTCTGAGTCAAAGGCGGGAAGGGGTGGACGGCGCGGCTTTTTCCAGGCGACGGCGTTTTTTTCTTTGTGGCGGATAGGATTCCGGCCACTCTACACAAGATGGAGAGGACTTCAAGCAAGAATGCAAGACCAAGGCATACTGTGCGTTTTGTGCTGCGAGTGGAGGCTTCTGACAAGGATTTTGCCAAGAGGGATGCTTTCGAGGATGAAGTCCTTTTCAAGCATTTGTCCTTACAGCCTGAAGAGATCTATTGCCTCCAGGACTTTCCAGGTAAAAAGATTTTTGATTTGTCACTTTACTCTGCTGAACAGTGCACGAAAGTTTGGTCTGTTTTGACTGCTCGCAGACTGGAGGAACCTTTTGTTCATTTTTTCCTTGAACCTTTGTTTGCACGGGAGGCGAGACCCATATGGGTCCATATGAACAACCCTTTTACCCCAGACGCAGACATTGTTAATTTTCTTAAAAGATTTGTTGACGTTCAGGGCACGGGTATCAAGGAGATGGATAGGAAGAGAGTCTGGAACGGGAAAAGGAAATTTCTGGTGCGTTTCAGAGCGGACCCTAGTGCTGAAGATGGGCTCTTGCACCCTCCTGCTAACTTCTCAATTGGAACTTATACAGGTTATCTGTACTACCCTGATCAACCCTTGGCGTGTAGACGATGCAGGCAGAAGGGCCATTATGCTGCTGACTGTGATGTGGAGGTCTGTCGAAGGTGTGATACTGTGGGGCACAGCACCTTCATGTGCAGGGCTGAGCCGAAATGTAATTTGTGCGGGGTCTCTGGGCACATTTACAGGGCGTGCCCAAAGAAAGGTATGAGTTTCGCAGCCGTGGCGGGTGGCACATCGGCAGCAAGTGTTACCTCAGTTCACCAGGCAGAAGATGCAGCAGAGGGCCCGGCACCGGCGTCGCTGGTCCCTGACGCTGGCGAGGAGGTGATGGAACCTGAGGGTGTGGATCAAGGGCAGGAGGTAACGGACCACAGGCAGACGGCAACAGCACTTACCTCAGCAGAAGATCGCAGCGGCGAAGAAGAGACGGAGGCTCCGGTGAGTGCTGAGGAGGTCCCGGGGAGCGCAGAGGAGGAAGGTGGGGTCTCGCTCGCCGCGCTAGAGCATATAAGAGCGTTGGCTGAGGAATCAAGCCTGCCCTCTGCGGAGGAAGTAGGGTCAGACTGGGGGGACAGAGTGGATGAAGAGGAGGCCATGGACACCGTCCAGGCCAGGAAAGTTGTGAAAAGAAAGGCGGAAAATGATGTGCCGCCCTTGGTGAAGAAATCGGGTGTAGATCCCATGGAATACCTTGAGTCGATGGCCACAGATTCGTTGGCCCAGGCCGAATCTACTCCACTAGGGTCGGAGGGCGAGGTAAGTGGTGTGGGTGACCCCCCCCTTACGGCAGAGTCGGGTATGTCCTCAGGCTTTGTCATTCCAGAAACGGAGATGACCCCGACCTCGGCAGAAGCCTCAGAAGAACACATGCAGCCACGCGTCGCCCTGCAGAGAGAAGAACGAGATGTCTTTATATTCGCTGAGGTACCTATGAGGTTCAAGAAGTTCTGTAAATGGGACGAAAAGGCCAGCAAAATAGTCTGGCCTAGGACCTTCAATGAGCAAGGGCTATCTCCGGCAGGGATTGTCGTGCGTTGTGAGCACTCTGGTGAGGAGATTTCAACCCTCGAAGTAAAGGGCCGCAACCAGATAGATGCGACCAATAAGAAGATGTTGTTGGGTGACTTTGTAAAGAAATGGATAAGGGACAAGGGAGAACTGAAGGAGATGTACGAGGTGGGGGTGGAAAGGCGCCCTGACAAAGTGCTGAAGATTCTGGAGGTCCCGCTGCAGTTTTTGGAGGCCTGTGCCTGGAAGAACGGAAACGTGCAGTACCCGCCCCGGCCGTCAAACTTCCGACGTGTGCTGAGGTTGCATGAAGGAGTGTCAGTTGGCTGTACGCGATCAGGAGGTAAAATAGATAAACTATATTTGCAGGGACAAAGGGAGGCGTCAGTGCGTCAAGCCTACATGGAGCTGATGAGCCTTTTTACTGCCCCCTAATGTTGAAAATATTAACTTTAAATATTCGGGGTTTAAGGAACTTAGTAAAGAGGACGGCCTTTTTTTCTTACCTGAAAACCATGGTTTTTGATATTTGTTTGGTGCAGGAAGTCCATCTAAAAGATGAAAGAGACGTCATACAGTTCACTCGTGAGTGGGACAGAGGAGATTCTAGATGGAATATCGGAGGTGTCCACTCCTCGGGAGTTGGAGTTTTATTTGGCAATCGCAATTTTATAGTGGAGAAATGTGTGAATGTAGTGCCTGGGAGAGCCTTATATTTGGATATTTGTTCGGGTGAGAATTGCTTTCGGTGTGTGTGTGTGTATGCCCCGGCAATGATGGCTTTACGGGCAGATTTCGTTAAGGAACTTTATCCTGTTTGCCTTACCAACAAATGGATCATCATGGGAGGAGACTTTAACGTGGACCTCCAAGATAAGAGGGATCCAGGGGCAAAGCAGCTCAATCTTCTTCTAGCACAGTTTGGACTTTACGACTGCGCCTACCGGATCCGAAAGGAGAAAGCAGAGGCCACGTGGAGGAACGCTCAAGGTACTGTGAAGCGCCTTGATTATGTATTCGCCTCACTGGACGTACCTGTGGAGAAGGTGGTGGTGCTGCCGGTAGGTTTTTCTGACCATGCCCTAGTAGAGGCCCATTTTCCACATTTAAGGAACCAGTTTGGGCGTGGGGTGTGGAAGTTAAATACGGAGAACCTAAGAGAAGACGAATATGTCAAGGTAATGAGGTACAAATTGCAAACATGGTGGAAGGAGAGGAATCTGGGGACTCCCCTGATTGATTGGTGGGAACACTTAAAAAAGAAAATTAGAAAGGAGACCAGAATTTATGGCAGAGCAAGGCTCAAGCGTGAGCGGCAGAAGGGCAGGGCGCTGCAGGAAAGATTAAACACCTTGTTTTCCCAGTGTAATAAGGATATGTCAGTGTGCCCTGAAGATATTGCAGCAGCTAAAGCTGAACTGCGCACTTATCACGAGCAAAAGGCAAGGAGTTACCTGTTCAGAGCCCACGTGCAGTTCATACAATCTCACGAAACATGTTCCAGTTTTTTCTTCCGGCAAATTCGTCAGAGACAGAAGCGCAGTGTGATGACTGGCATTCAGACTTCGGAGGGGAAAATAGTTACTAGTAGTGAGGAGATGCTGGAAGTGGTGAGGCACTTTTACCAATGTCTTTTTTCCCTAAAGACGGTGGACGAGGCCATGGGTGCAAAGCTGCTGAGCGGTATTACAGCGCAGGTTCCTGTCAAAGCCCAAGAACAGTTGGAGGCTCCTATAAGCTTGCAGGAACTTGGCGACGCTCTGCTCGGCATGAAGGCTGGTAAGGTACCAGGTAAAGACGGACTACCAGCCGAATTTTATCGGACGTTCTGGGATATCTTAGGGCCAATCTTACTTCAGGTGACGGAGGAAATCTTTCGTAGGAAGGCTATGTGTGAGTCTATGAGGGAGGGAATCCTCACACTGTTGTATAAAAAAGGACCTGCAAAGGACCTTAAGAACTGGAGGCCGCTGCAGATGTTGTGCGTGGACTATAAGCTGATCGCTAAAGTGCTGGTAAACCGCTTGAAGGGGGTCCTAGCTCATGTGATCGGTTGGGACCAAACCTGCGGGGTTCGAGGTCGGCGTGCCAGCTGGACCCTCCAACTAGTACGGGATGTGATAGCGTGGTCCGAGAACAGGAACGTCCCGTTGCTGATCGCCAGCTTGGACCTAGAAAAAGCATTTGACAATGTCTCACACGCCTTTGTCTGGCGGGTGATGGAGAAGATGGGATTCGGCCCTGTCATGCTGGGCTGGTTAAAAATACTGTACTCACAGGTTGGCAGTAGAGTACTGGTGAACGGGCACCTGGGAGGACTGGTTCACCAAGAGTCTGGTGTGCGTCAGGGCTGCCCCCTGTCCCCTTTACTTTTTGCACTATATATGGAACCTTATGCGCGGGCAGTCCAGAAGGAGCCATCCATTGACGGGATCCTCGTACCTGGGAGTGGAGGAAAAAGAGTTAAGGTGGCATTATATGCTGACGATGTTACCTTATTCCTCAGCTCTTACCTTAGCCTACAGGCGGCCTTGGACGTCTTCGAGATCTTCTCCCTCGCGTCAGGTGCAAAGCTAAACAGGGGGAAAAGCCAGATCAAGTTCTTCGGGCCTTGGAAAGAACAACTGGGACCAGCACATGGACTGGACGTCTGTCAAGGCCCCCTTAAGATCCTAGGGGTGTTATTCACGGCACAGGATGCTGCTTGGTGCAATTGGTCCCAGAGGCTGGAGAAGGCTAGGCTGCAGCTGACGCACTGGAAGAACAAGCAGCTGTCCTTTGTAGGTAAAGTCCTGATCCTGAAAGTGGTGTTTCTGCCTGTGCTGGTTTACCTAGCATCGGTGTATCCCATGCCTGCGCGCTTCAACAGATATCTGGTAAGGGAGGTTTTTATGTTCATGTGGGGGGGAAAATATGAGTATGTGCGCAGAGTTGATATGTATCGCCCAGTGGAAGAAGGCGGACGGGGAGTTCCCAACTTCCCTGTAAAGCTAAACTGTATATATGTGTCTGGCCTGTGTATAGCTCTGCATTCCCCAGTCTCACATCCCTTTCAGTATTTTGTCAGGTTCTGGCTATCTAGCCACGTGCGCGCCCTGGCTCAGTGGTCCAACAGTTTGCCTCATGGGAACGATCTGCCATGGCACTATCGACATGCGACACACTGGCTGAAACAACACCCTGAGCTTAAAGATCACCAGGTCCTGCTTAACCACAGACGGCTCTATTCTGCAGTAACTCAAGCTGAAGAGGCCAGCCTTGTAGGAGGCGTCCCCAACGTGGTCTGGCGGCGAGTCCAGCCCAGAGGTCTACAGCACCACCTAATGGATTTGAACTGGCTATCCGCTTGGGGTCGTTTGGCAGTTCGTGAGGTTTTGTTTAAGCATAAACTGACAAAGCAGCAGGAGTGTCCAAGAGCCGGGTGTCATGCGGTAGAGTCGATCAGCCACGTGTTTTGGGACTGTAATTTTGCTCAGCGAACCTGGAACAAATGTGAAACTTTGTTTAGTAGCCTGTCCTCCACTTTCTGTGTACTTCCTGCAGTTGTGTTATATGGGCTGAAGGTGGGAGGTGGGGCAAACGCTAGGAGCTTTGTGTTATGGTTGCTAGTTAGTTTAATTAAGTTTGAGTTATGGAATTCCAGGAATTTGTTAGTCAAGAGGGGAACGGTTTGTACAGTAGATGGGTTATATAGAAGGCTTTTATGGAATTTGAGAGGGTTGGTAGAAGGGGACATAAAAAGATGGGGTTTTCATGCCGCAAAGGAGAAATGGAAATCAATAGTGGATATCTGGGATTGGAAATAGTCTAGGTCCTTTAATGTTCCTGTAATTTGTAAATAAGGCTGTTGGGTGAATTTGGGGGTGGTAGGTAATTTGCATAAGGGGCGGGATTATGTAAATAGGGTTGGGGTTGGAAATCATGTACTGTGTTTTTCAAGTAAGTTGTTTATTTTATGTACGCATATCTGCTTCATGTTAATTGTGGGTTTGTTTTTGAGCAAGGGAATTGTATTGGGGTGGGTTGTGTCTATATAAGGGATGAGATTATGATACCTTTGATTTAGCTGTGTAATTGTTTTTGTTTTTGATTGTGTTTTTGGACTTATGTATTTGTAGTTTTGGTGTTTTATTTTGTATTTTGTATAATAAAAAAAAAAAAAAATCTGTTCTTATCAGTTTAATATCTGATACGTCCCCCATCGGGGGACCACATATTAAACGGATTTTTGGAACAGGGAGCTGGATCAGGAGCTTGCTCCGTCCTCTCCACGCATCGGCCCGGTATTGCAGCGCCTCCGGGAGCGGTGCACCACCTTCTCTCAGCGGTGAAAAGACAGACGTAGGTAGCTAGCTAGCTAGCGAGCGAGCGAGCGAGCAAGCGAAGTGGACTGGAGCTCCTTCTTCTCGGGTCTCGTCCCTCGTCCCCCATCTGTGTGTCTCTGTGTTCTGTCTCTCTCTCGCCCTCTCGGTTCCCGTGCTCCCTCTGTGCGCTTTCCCGCGTCTCGACTCTCTGGGCAAGCAGGCCGGCCCCCTTTTCGGCTCCCGTGCGTTTTCCCTCCAAAAAACTTAGGTTTTTCAGCCTTTTCCCAGGGAGGCAGGCGTGGCTTGCTTGCTTGCTTGCTTGCTTGCTTGCTTGCTTGCTTGCGTGTGTGTCCGTCCCCGTCCCTGCAGGCGGGCCCCTTTCGACAGCTGGGCGTTTTCCCTCCCAAAAACTTAGTATATCCACCTTTTCTTTCTTTTTTTTCGGCAGGCAGGCAGGCAGGCAGGCAGGCGTGTGTGTGTGCGCGCGCGTCCCCGTCCCTCCCTCCCTCCCGAGAGAGAGCTGCCCCTTGCCTCTGCCCGCAGGTGCTGGCGCTCGGCTTTGGCTTGCAGCCGGTTGGGCGCAGCTGCTGCCGGTGGGAGGGGCCTAAGCTAAGGAGGCCGGGCGGCTGGCGCCCCCTGCGGCTGCGGTCGTTGTCGGGCCGTTGACAGAAGATCAAAGAGCAGGGCCCCCGCCCGGGACTGGCAGGAAGGCAGGCGGGCAGGCAAGAGAGAGGGGGAGCAGAGTCCCGCGGCAGGCCTCTGGCTGCAGGGAGGCCGGCAGCTGCGCGGGTCCCGGGCTCCAGAGGAGTCGGCCTGCGCCACTGTGCGCCAGCGGAACGCCCGCGCGTCGGTCCGCGCCTTTGTGGGCATCGCTTCTCGGCCTTTTGGCTCAGATCTGAAAAGTACGTGGCCTGACCGCGGCTTGACGACTGGGCTGGGGGACGAGAAGGGCGGCGGAGGAGCGGCTGGAGAGCGGAGCGGAGCGGTGCGGCCAAACTTACCTGGAGGACTGAAGTGCGGACAGACAGGAGGAGATCCCGGATCTTTTTTTGTTGGCAGAGAGAGAGAGCCGAGGAAGGAGCGGAGGAGCGTCGGGCCCTGGTCATCCTTGCGATGGCCTGGGCTATGGATCCTGCTGAAAAGCAGGGGAATGGGCCGAGTGTGAAGTGGACGATTCGGTTTGAGTGGAACCTGGAGAGAGAGATGCCGGGAAGAGAGGAATTTGTGGAGAAGGTTGTGATGAAGACCCTACAGGTAGGAACTTATGATGCTAAGTGTATACAGCAGAACCGACCAGGAAGATATTTCGACATGTCTTTGCGGGATGAAGCAACATACAAGAAGGTATCGGAGTTGTGTGTGGAAAAGGCGGAGAGGCAATGGCTGAGAGATTTTAAGTGTTTGGGATTGGCTACAGATGACACCAGGTCAATTATTGTGCACATGTATGATCCGTTTGTGGAGGAGGATGATGTCACGGCTTTTTTAGAAGCACATACCGAATCTGCGGGGAAACCAAAGAAAATTAACGGCAGGTTTGGTTATTGGACCGGGAGGTGGCAGTATAATGTTACGCTGAGGGCCAATCCGAATTATATAGGAGGGTTTTCACACCCCCCAGCCCTGTTTTCGTTGGGTTCGAGTCGTGGGTACCTTTTCTACCGTGATCAGCCCCCTTTTTGTCGCCGCTGTTATGAAATTGGACATTTTGAAAAGGACTGTAAAGCAACAGAGTGCACAAGATGCCATGAAAGGGGACACATGAAAAAGAACTGTCGTATCAAATTGTGTTCTTTGTGTGGGGCTGATACCCACGGGTATAGGAGTTGTCTTTGGAGAGATCTGAGCTATGTTGCAGCGAAAAAGGGACTTCTGGAGAGTGCCATCGAGGCGGAGGACGAGGAGGAGGAGGAGGAGGAGTGGAGCGGGCAGCGCGTACGTTCCAAGGAGAGGAGGAGGAGACGTGGGAAGAATTTGCCTGCTGGAGGAGGGAAGGTAAAGGTTGCGGAGGAAGGCCGGGGGCCCCGAGAGAGCAGTGGTGGGGCGGGATCAGCAGGTGTTCGTCCAGCAGAGCAGCCGGAGGAGACAGTCCAGAGTCCTACGGAAACAGCGCAGGAAACAGCGCAGGAGGCGGCGCAGGAGGCAGCGCAGGGAGTGGAGCGGGAAGTGGTGCAGGAAACGGCGCAGGAAATGGCGCAGGAAACAGTGCAAGAAACGGAGCCGGAAAGCGGGCGAGAGGAGGAGAGCACAGGTGGAAAGGTGAACCCTAAGAGGCACCGAGGGGACAATGACGAACAAGTTTCGTCCGAAGGTAAGAAGGCCAAAATTAAAGCAGGTGCTGGGGTGGCAGAAGGAGGCGAGCGGAGTCAAGGAGAAGGAGAAGGCGGCCAGGAGGTCCTGGAGCATCGCCAGGAAGATCCGGGAGGATCGGAGGACATGGAGGGGTCTTTGCCGCCGGGGCAGCCGGTGCGGGCGACTGGGTCTTGCAACCCGTTCTCCGTAATGGCTGGTCTGCAGGGGGACGAGAGTCCATGTGCCTCATGCCTACCCGACACACCGGGCCGGGCAGAAGGAATGGATGTGGAGATGGAGGTAGGAGATTTCAACGAGAGGGGGTATGTGGAACCGGAGAGGGCGGCCAGTCTTATTGGGACGATCAGCCCCTCGACAGGGCTCTCAGAGGACGGGATGGACAGTGAGAGCTCTAGCGACATGCCATGACCCTCACTGTTGCAACTATCAATGTGAGAGGACTGAAAAATAAAGAAAAAAGGACAGCTGTCTTCGATGAGGTAAAGGCGCGGCGGTTTGATATTTGTGTATTGCAGGAAGTACATTTAGCTGGACACAAGGACGCAGATCAATTCCGGAAGGAGTGGAGTGGCGGAAGATCTTGGTGGAGCATAGGAGGAGTCCATTCCTCCGGAATAGGTATACTTTGTGGTACTAGAGATTTCATGCCACAGGATGTTAGATCAATAGTTCCTGGCAGATTGCTGGTAGTAGATGGGCGGTGGAGGGATGTGCCTTTAAGAGTGATTGGAGTGTATGCGCCTGCAGACAGGAGGATGCAAAGTGATTTTCTGAAAGACTTGGAACCCGCGCTTTTTACAAATAGAGGCGTGTTGTTAGTTGGGGATTTTAACACTGATCTGACGGACACACAAGGGGAAGGGAATGCTGCACTAGGGAAGATTATAAATGGGTTTAAGCTAAAAGACGGGTTTAAAGACCTAAACCATTACACTTGGGACAACAGCCGTGGAATACGAAGACGTTTGGATTATATTTTTCATAATCTAGGTTTGGACATAAGGGAAAAGGCAGTAGTACCCTTATGGTTTTCAGACCACGCCTGTTTGTTTGTGACTTTTAATGCTGGGAAAGCGGGCTTTCAGACGAGATATTGGAGGCTAAACCGAATGGTGCTAGAGGATAAGGAGTATCAGGCCAGTGTTATTCGCCTGCTCAAACACTTTGCGGAGATGCGGCAAAGGTTTGCGACGGCAACAGAGTGGTGGGAGACTTGTAAGCGAATAATTGCCAAGATCACTAAGACCTACTGTGCAGCGCGCCGACAGAGTGAGAGGGAAGAACTGACTGGCCTCCAAAGGGAGCTAGAGAGGCTTTACACTGAAGCTAACCAAGGGCGGGATTTTAATGTGGAAGCCGTCACTAGGGTGAAAGCTTTGCTCCGGGCAAAATGGCTGCGAAGAGCCAAGGAGTATCTGTTTCGGCTTAGAGGTACCCAGCTGGAGGGGGAAGAACAATGCTCATCTCAGTTTTTTAGCTCAGTGAGAACACAGCAGGAGGAAACCTGGATGGAGAAGCTGGTGAGTGGAAACGGGGATGTGGCGGAAAGCACTGACGAGATGTTGGAATGTGCTATGAACTATTACGGAGCTCTTTTTGCAGAAAAACAGGTGGATGGAGAAGTGCGGAGCAGGTTGATGGCCAGAGTGCAAAACAAGATCCAGGATGATGCTGGTTTGACGGCCCCCATAACAGCTGGGGAAATAAGAGAGGCCATGAGAGGCCTGCGTAAAGGTACTGCTCCCGGTGTGGATGGCTTGCCTACCGATTTTTATGATGTTTTTTGGGAACAGGTGGAGCCCTTTCTACTACAGGTTTTTACCGAAATCTTAGAGATCGGGGAGTTGGGACCTTCCATGAAGACCGGGATCTTGGCCCTGATATATAAGAAGAAGGGGGAAAAGTCTGAGCTGGACAACTGGAGGCCTATCCAATTGTTATGCACGGACTATAAGATCCTCGCAAGAGTCTTGGTAAGGAGGCTAAGAGACATCATGCCGCACTTGGTAAGTGAAGATCAGACTTGTGCAGTGGCTGGGAGGAAGATCTCTTGGAATTTACAACTTGTGAGAGATGTGGTGGAGTGGGTGGACGACAGAAAGCTTCCTTTGATGCTAGTCAATCTCGACCAAAACAAGGCGTTTGACAGAGTCCATCATGCAGTCTTATGGGAGATTCTAGCAAAGATGGGAGTGAGCGCGAAGTTCATTGAGTGGATAAGAACACTGTACAGGTCGGTGGAGACAAGAGTGCGCATTAATGGTGCGGTAGGTGGAGGAATCCCCGTTTCCTGTGGTGTGCGACAGGGGTGCCCCCTGTCCCCTCTGCTTTATATTTTGTATTTGGAGCCTTTTTTGGACAGGATCCGGGAAGACCCAGGAGTGAGAGGCGTCATGGTGCCGGGAAGCAAAGGAAGGCAGGTGAAGGCCATTGCATACGCAGATGACATCACCCTGTTCTTGAGCTCAGAGGAGAGTCTGCACCGTGTACTCAGCATTGCTCAGGAATTTGAGGTCGGTACGGGGGCAAGGCTAAACAAGAGTAAGAGCACGATCAAGTACTGGGGTACCTGGAGAGAGAAAAAGGACGAGATTGGAGGGCTCTCAGTGTTGCAGTCCCCAGTCAAGATCCTCGGAGTCCAGTTCCACTCTGAAGGTGCCGCCCGGCTGAACTGGGAGGAGAAAATAAAGAAAGTGAACACAAAGCTGGGATTGTGGCAGCATAGGTCTCTGTCTTTTCTTGGGAAGGTATTGGTTTTGAAAGTTGAGGTAATGCCGCTGCTTTTCCACCTGGCAGTGGTTTATCCTATGCCGGCCAGGTTGCGGAAGGAACTAGTACGCACGGTTTTTGCTTTCATGTGGGGGCAAAAATATGAATACATCAGGCGCACAGATATGTACAGGTCAGTGGAGGAAGGAGGGAGGGGGGTCCCAGACTTACCTTTGAAGATTGACTGTGCTTTTGTCTCCAGCCTTTGTGAAGTCCTGCATGGCAATCCGGCGCATTTCTGCAAGTTTTTTGTTCATCTGTGGTTCGCCCCTGTAATGAAACACCTGGTACAGTGGACAAATACTACGCCAAAAGCAGAGCGACTACCGTGGCACTATCGGCACGCGGTGCATTGGCTGAGGAATCATCAGGCGGTAAAGGCAGGGTTAACTTCCCTTAGCCACCGGGCAATGTACAAGGAGCTGAGAGAGGACAACAGTGCAGCAGTGGTGGGAGTGTCCCGCGGAACCTGGACACGCATACAACCCAAGCCCTTGGACAACAGGATGTGTGATCTGAACTGGTTGTGTGTATGGGGTAGGCTGGCGGTGAGGGAGGTTCTGAATAAACATGGCTTATCCAGACAGAAAGAATGTCCCCGTTTGATGTGTACCAGGGAGGAAACAGTTAAACATGTTTTTTGGGAATGTGACTTTACACAGCAGGTGTGGAGGGAGTGCACAGGGTGGGTGCCATCTTTTTTTTCACAGGAACGGCTAAGCTACGAGATGGTGATAAAAGGTTTGGCTGGGGTAAAGAAGTGGAATGAGAAGTTTTTGGTGTGGTTGTTGATTAGTTTGGTGAAATTGTATGTGTGGCAAGACAGAAGTAATTTAGTGAAACATGGGGTGCAAGGGTCAGTGGGAGCTGTGGTATGGAGAGTGAGACATGACATTGGGAACCGGGTGAAGTGGGACATAAGGAAGTGGGGATTTTCTGCGGCAAAAGAAAGATGGAAAGATTTGTTTGTGTTAGGGGTTTAAAGTAGAAATAAGAAAGAGTAAATGTGGGGCTTAAATGGGTAGTTTGCATAAGGGGTGGAGCTATGGAAATGAGATGTATATCGGATAGCAGAGTGACGGGGGTGGGAAGTGATGAACAACTGTACCTAAGTATGAATGTGTCAAGACTTTGTGTTTGCTATGTAATTTTTTCTGTTAAATCTGGAAAAGTTTCTTTGTATAATGTGATGATTTGATTTTGTTAGTCTGTTACCCTAGGTTGTCTAAATGATGGTTTTTTGTTGTCGATTGTGATTCAGTGTATGACTTGTTATGATTTGTTTTAATAAAAAAAAAAAAAAAAAAAAAAAAAAAATCTGTTCTTATCAGTTTAATATCTGATACGTCCCCCATCGGGGGACCACATATTAAACGGATTTTTGGAACAGGGAGCTGGATCAGGAGCTTGCTCCGTCCTCTCCACGCATCGGCCCGGTATTGCAGCGCCTCCGGGAGCGGTGCACCACCTTCTCTCAGCGGTGAAAAGACAGACGTAGGTAGGTAGCGAGCGAGCAAGCGAAGTGGACTGGAGCTCCTTCTTCTCGGGTCTCGTCCCTCGTCCCCCATCTGTGTGTCTCTGTGTTCTGTCTCTCTCTCGCCCTCTCGGTTCCCGTGCTCCCTCTGTGCGCTTTCCCGCGTCTCGACTCTCTGGGCAAGCAGGCCGGCCCCCTTTTCGGCTCCCGTGCGTTTTCCCTCCAAAAAACTTAGGTTTTTCAGCCTTTTCCCAGGGAGGCAGGCGTGGCTTGCTTGCTTGCTTGCTTGCTTGCTTGCTTGCTTGCTTGCTTGCTTGCTTGCTTGCGTGTGTGTCCGTCCCCGTCCCTGCAGGCGGGCCCCTTTCGACAGCTGGGCGTTTTCCCTCCAAAAAACTTAGTATATCCACCTTTTCTTTCTTTTTTTTCGGCAGGCAGGCAGGCGTGTGTGCGCGCGCGTCCCCGTCCCTCCCTCCCTCCCGAGAGAGAGCTGCCCCTTGCCTCTGCCCGCAGGTGCTGGCGCTCGGCTTTGGCTTGCAGCCGGTTGGGCGCAGCTGCTGCCGGTGGGAGGGGCCTAAGCTAAGGAGGCCGGGCGGCTGGCGCCCCCTGCGGCTGCGGTCGTTGTCGGGCCGTTGACAGAAGATCAAAGAGCAGGGCCCCCGCCCGGGACTGGCAGGAAGGCAGGCGGGCAGGCAAGAGAGAGGGGGAGCAGAGTCCCGCGGCAGGCCTCTGGCTGCAGGGAGGCCGGCAGCTGCGCGGGTCCCGGGCTCCAGAGGAGTCGGCCTGCGCCACTGTGCGCCAGCGGAACGCCCGCGCGTCGGTCCGCGCCTTTGTGGGCATCGCTTCTCGGCCTTTTGGCTGCGATCACAGTACGTGGCTTGACCGCGGCTGTAGGAGCAGTCAGAAGGAGAGAAGGTGAGGGGGCTTTTTTCCCCGGACCTGTCTACAGGCTAGGCGGGAGCATTTTTCTTTTTTCTACGTGGCGGAGGAGGATCCGGCCATTTCGGAAGGATGGAGAGAAGATCGAGCACCAGAGAGGCGAGGCTGAGGAACACGATCCGGTTCGTTTTGAAGGAGGAGGAAGAAGCCCAGGAGTTGATCTACAGAGATACTTTTGAGGAAGTGGTGCTGGAGAAGACCTTGGGAGTGCACCCGGAGGACACTTACTGCCTACAAGACTTTCCCGGGAGGAAGGTATTTGACCTCACTTTAATCACTGACACTAAATGCAATGAGGTTTGGTCACTTGCTAGTGAGCACAGGAATGAAGAGCCACTCAAACGGTTTTATATTGAACCTTTATTTGCACGAGAACTGAGGCCTTTAACAGTGCATGTATTCAACCCTTACATGGCGGAGGAGGACATTGTGAGCTACCTCAAGCGCTTTGTGGATGTGCAGGATGAGGGAGTCAAATTGCTGGACAGAAAGAAATACTGGAGTGGGAAAAGACGGTACCGAGTCCGATTCCGGTTTAGTACGCAGGCAAGCGACGGTTTACTACACCCGCCAGCTTCCTTTACTATCGGTTCGAGCAATGGGTACTTGTTCTATCCGGGCCAGCCCCTCACGTGCAGGCGCTGTGGACAAGAGGGCCATATTGCTCTGAACTGTAGAGTGCAGATATGCAGAAGGTGCGGTGGTATCGGGCATGTTGGGTCCGCTTGCACAGAAGACATCAAGTGCAATTTATGTGGAAAGCCGGGGCATGCCTATAGGGAGTGCCCTATAAAGGCTAGGAGCTATTCCGCAGCCATGAGCAGGCCACGGAAGGATGAGGAAGCTGTGTCTGCAGGCCAGAGGGACTCCGGGAGCGAGGCAGCTGACACGGGCGTGCTGGGAAGCTCGGCAGAAGATCCACCAGCGGAACAGGAGGCAGCTGGGGAAGGTGTCCCAGGAGACAGTGAGGAGCAGATGGCAAATGAGGAGATGGAAACGGGCCACTCCGGAGATGCCATCAGCTATGATACACCCGGGCTACCTTTCTTAAAGGACGCGGTGAGTGAGATGGAGGGCATAGCCCCACCAAGGGACTGGGAGGATAGAGTGGAGGAGGAGGAGGAAGATGGGGTTTCTTCCTCCAAAAAGTCAGTCAAGAGGAAGGCTGCCGAATCCGATGAGCTTTCTGCAAAAAAAGCGGGCAGGGATCCAGAGGAACTGGCCCCGGGTGGCAGACAGGTGTCTGAGGCTTCAGCCCCCTTACTGTGCCGGGTGGAGGAAGAGGAAGGAGAGATCCGGGACGTGGAGCATGAGGAGCTTGGTGGCAGCGGCTCCTCGGAACGCACTGGAACACCTTTTGTCCCCGAAACTGAAGGCACTATTGACGGAAGCGGTAATGTACTCACCCAAGACGCGCAGGCCGGTGCAGTCCAAAGACAAGGAGAGGGGGGAGGCCTCTGGCTGGACTCTGAACTTCCCCGAGACTTTGTAGAACTCTGCAAATGGGACGAGAGGAGCGATAAGGTTATATGGCCCGCCGATTTTGAGGAACAGCAGATATCGCAGAGGGACATTCGTTTCGGCTGCGTGCGCGAAGGGAGTGAGATCCGGCGTTTTGAGCTGTATGGGGAGACGCACACGGAAATCGTCCCTAAAAAGATTCTTTTGCAGGACATGGAGAGGAAGTGGCGAAACAATGACGGCTTGGCAAAGGCGGCCTTTGCGGCCGGTGCATTCAAAAGAGATGGCGGAATAGTGAAGTATCTCGACGCATCTTCCAGTTTCCTGAAACGGTGTGAATGGATGGAGGGGAGCATAAAGTTTCCTAATCGAGCCGGGGGGCTTAAAAATGTTTTGAGGTCCTTCCCGGGAGTTAAGATCGAAAGTAACGGGAAAACTAGGAAGGTCACTGGATTGTACGTGTATGGGCAGAAGGAGTCGGAGGTTAGGGATGTGTACATTGCGGCCATGAAGATCATTAGGAAATGGGAAGGAAGGCTCTAACCAGCATCTGAGATGAAGCTAGCTACTCTCAATGTGAGGGGGCTGAGAGACAGGGTGAAGAGGACAGCAGTGTTTCTTTCTTTGAAAAGCCTGAGCTTTGATGTGTGCTTTTTGCAGGAAGTGCACCTGAAGAACGGCGAGGACGTTGTGGCTTTTACGAGGGACTGGGACAAGGGGGGGTCTCGGTGGAGTGTGGGAGGGGTTCACTCGTCGGGTGTGGGGATTTTATTTGGTAACCGTGAAATGAGTGTGGAAGAGTGCAACGTAATAGTGCCTGGGAGGGCCTTGTGTGTGGATGTGTGTTTTGGCAATGATAATTTTAGGTTTATTTCAGTGTATGCCCCTGCAGTAGGCTCCTTGAGGGCAGATTTTTTTAAAGAGCTCTACCCGCTTTGTGCCACAAATAAAACCCTCGTCATAGGTGGAGATTTCAATGTGGACCTCAGCAGCCGGGAGGATGCGGGGGGGAGACAGCTGCGAGGGCTCTTGACGCGTTTTAACCTGGTGGATTGCTTTTCCCGAGTCGCACCCGGAGCAGTGGCGATGACTTGGAGGAACTCAGCAGGAGTTGCAAGACGCCTAGATTACTTTTTCGCCTCAAGGGAAGTGAAAGTGGAGAGAGCTGCTGTCCAGCCAACGTGGTGCTCCGACCACACCATCGTCGAGGTTGAATTGCGTCTTCAGCACAGATTGTATGGCAGGGGTTATTGGCGAATGAATGTGGGGGTATTGAGTGAGGAGCCTTACCTTAAGTGTATGGCATCCAAGCTGAATGAATGGTGGGGCGCAAAGAGGAGCCATATTTCGGCTCTGGACTGGTGGGAGGTAGTGAAGAAGCGGATCAGAAAGTTCACTAAGGAGTATAGTTTAAATCGCCGGAGGAGTGAAGTAAGGGAGGGGAGGACCCTGCAACGGGAGTTGCATAACCTTTATTCTCTGCTTAATGAGGGGGTGGCAGTTGACATGGAGGAAATAGCAGCTGTCAGGGCCAGGTTGAAAACTTATCACCAGCAAAGAGCTAGAAGCTTTCTGTTTAAAGCCCGGATCGATTCCCTGTTGCAGCAACGGACATGCGCCTCTTCTCTGTTCCGGCAGGTGAGGAGACTTCAGAACAGGAGAAGTATGAGTGGGGTCCGCGTTAGTGCCGACAAAATAGTGGAAGACACTGATGGTATGCTGAAGGCGGTCCATGCATACTATAAAGAACTCTTCTCGGGTGAACTTGTAGGAGAAGCATCGGGGTCCGCTGTGTTGGAGTGCATCACTGCACGGGTGCCGGAGAGTGGCAGGCTTTTTTTGGAAAGGCCTATCAGTATAGAAGAACTTAAAGGAGCGCTGGCCGGGATGAAAAACAGGAAGGCACCAGGCTTGGACGGCTTGCCTGCAGAATTCTACAAGGCTTTTTGGGGCATACTAGGGCCTATAATGCTCAAAATAACAATTGAGGTCGTCACTAAGGGGAGACTAGGGGACTCGATGCGTGAGGGGGTCCTGACCTTATTATTTAAGAAAGGACAGACAACAGACTTAGGGAATTGGAGGCCACTCACTATGTTGTGTGCCGATTACAAGCTCATTGCCAAGGTACTGGTCAATCGGTTGAAGGAGGTAATAGGGTCGGTGGTGGGCAAAGATCAGACTTGTGGCGTGAAAGGGAGAAGGATCAGCTGGTCTCTGCAGCTCATTAGGGATGCAGTTGCATGGTCTGAACAAAGGAACCTGCCACTAGTTTTAGCCAACCTAGACCTGGAGAAGGCGTTTGACAAGGTATCGCACGCGTTCCTGTGGCAGGTGATGGAACGAATGGGCTTCGGACGCACTTTTATTGGCTGGCTGAGGACTTTGTATGCACAGGTGGGCAGCAGAGTCGTGGTCAATGGTTTCACTGGGAAGATCGTGAAGCAAAACTCGGGAGTGAGGCAAGGTTGCCCCCTGTCCCCGTTGCTGTTCATCCTCTACATGGAACCGTTTGTGAGGATGGTGAACATGTCCCCAGAGGTGGACGGGCTGTTAGTGCCTGGGAGTGGCGGAGAGCGGGTCAAGTTGTCTGCGTATGCGGACGACGTAACGCTGATGCTGACCTCTGACCATGGCCTGCATAAAGCTCTGGTCCTTTTTGAGGACTTTGCTAAGGTGTCAGGGGCCAGGCTGAACAAGCAAAAAAGTAAGGTTAAGTTTTTCGGGTCATGGAGAGAGAGGGAGGGAGGGATATGTGGGCTGGACTTTTGTAAGGGCCCCTTGAAAGTGTTGGGCATCTCCTTCCAAGACCAGGGGATGGTGCATCACAACTGGCTGCAGACTTTAGAAGTCACAAGGGTGAGATTGCAGCGATGGAGCGATAGACTTTTAACTTTCACGGAGAAGGTCGTAGTATTGAAAACAGAAGTCTTGCCTGCGCTGATTCATCTCGCTTATGTCTTCCCAATGCCTGCAAGATACAATAGATATCTTGTTAAAGTCACCTTTGATTTCTTGTGGAGCAAGAAATATGAGTACATCAAGCGCATCGATATGTACCGTCCAATCGAGAAGGGAGGTAGGGGGGTTCCAAACATCCCCGTCAAACTGAATTGCCTGTATGTGTCGGGGTTGTGCGCTACTTTAGGTCAACCAGTAACGCACTGCTCTCAGTTTTTTGCAAGGTTCTGGCTGGCCAGCAGTATGAGGCACCTTACAGGCTGGAGGAACGACGTCCCGCACGGGGAAGACTTACCGTGGCATTACAGGCACGCAGTAGCCTGGGTGAGAACTCATCTGGCCGGGGGAGATCCTCCTCTGGCGGACCACAAGGCACTGTACCGCGCAGTAATGGAGCAGGGGGAAGCCACTATCGTCGGGGGTGTCGCCACAAAGATCTGGAAGAGGGTACAGCCCAGAGGCCTACGACTTGACATGCAGGATCTGAACTGGCTGGCGGCGTGGAAAAGGCTTCCGGTGCGGGATGTCTTGTACAAGCACAAGCTCACTAGGCAGGCCAGGTGCCCGCGGGCGGACTGCCAAGCTGTTGAGACGATCGAACATGTGTTTTGGTTTTGTTCTTTTGCACAGCGCGTGTGGGGGAAGTGTGCGCCTTTTTTAGGAACGCTAGAGTCCGGTTTTAAAATAAATCTAGCGACCTTGATGTATGGCGTCGGGGGGAGGGGGAGGACAAAAGGGACTGTTTTTGTTTTATGGTTTTTGATCAGTTGCGTTAAGTTTGAATTATGGGCTGCCAGAAATGTCCTAGTTAAAAAAGGTGTGTTGCGGAGTGTGAGGGGAGTTTGGGACAAAGTAAAGTGGGACGTCAAATGCATGATAGCAGCCGACCTGAGAAATTGGAGCTACCATGCGGTCAAGGAAAAGTGGAAATCTCTAGTAGATATTTAGAGTAGAAGGGATGATTCTGAGTTTTTGAGAGAGTTTTTGTTTCTTTAGAGGGTGTGTGTTCATTAGAATAAGGGGTGGGGTTATGGTAATGAGGAGTGTTTGGGGTTTTTGTTTTTTTTTCTGTTTCAGGGCTTTGTTTTCTGTTATGTACAGTGTTGTCGTTGTGATTAAGGTTTGATTATGATTGTTTGTGATGTCTTTTGTAATAAAATATATTTAAAAACAAAAAAATCTGTTCTTATCAGTTTAATATCTGATACGTCCCCCATCGGGGGACCACATATTAAACGGATTTTTGGAACAGGGAGCTGGATCAGGAGCTTGCTCCGTCCTCTCCACGCATCGGCCCGGTATTGCAGCGCCTCCGGGAGCGGTGCACCACCTTCTCTCAGCGGTGAAAAGACAGACGTAGGTAGCTAGCGAGCGAGCGAGCGAAGTGGACTGGAGCTCCTTCTTCTCGGGTCTCGTCCCTCGTCCCCCATCTGTGTGTCTCTGTGTTCTGTCTCTCTCTCTCGCCCTCTCGGTTCCCGTGCTCCCTCTGTGCGCTTTCCCGCGTCTCGACTCTCTGGGCAAGCAGGCCGGCCCCCTTTTCGGCTCCCGTGCGTTTTCCCTCCAAAAAACTTAGGTTTTTCAGCCTTTTCCCAGGGAGGCAGGCGTGGCTTGCTTGCTTGCTTGCTTGCTTGCTTGCTTGCTTGCTTGCTTGCTTGCTTGCTTGCTTGCTTGCTTGCTTGCGTGTGTGTCCGTCCCCGTCCCTGCAGGCGGGCCCCTTTCGACAGCTGGGCGTTTTCCCTCCAAAAAACTTAGTATATCCACCTTTTCTTTCTTTTTTTTCGGCAGGCAGGCAGGCGTGTGTGCGCGCGCGTCCCCGTCCCTCCCTCCCTCCCGAGAGAGAGCTGCCCCTTGCCTCTGCCCGCAGGTGCTGGCGCTCGGCTTTGGCTTGCAGCCGGTTGGGCGCAGCTGCTGCCGGTGGGAGGGGCCTAAGCTAAGGAGGCCGGGCGGCTGGCGCCCCCTGCGGCTGCGGTCGTTGTCGGGCCGTTGACAGAAGATCAAAGAGCAGGGCCCCCGCCCGGGACTGGCAGGAAGGCAGGCGGGCAGGCAAGAGAGAGGGGGAGCAGAGTCCCGCGGCAGGCCTCTGGCTGCAGGGAGGCCGGCAGCTGCGCGGGTCCCGGGCTCCAGAGGAGTCGGCCTGCGCCACTGTGCGCCAGCGGAACGCCCGCGCGTCGGTCCGCGCCTTTGTGGGCATCGCTTCTCGGCCTTTTGGCCAAGATCTAAAGATACGTGGCATGACCGCGGTCTGAGGACTTGGCTGGGGGGGTGTGAAGACGACGACGACGAAGATTTCTTCTGCGCTGGAGGAGGAGGAAGAACCAGTACAGACGAGGAAGACGACTCAACGACGGAGGGCGGGAGCCGGAGATCATCAAAAGCCACCACGGGTAGTCGCTCTGGGTTGAGCCCAGAGGGCGAAGTGGGGCTTCCAGATGGCAGCAACTCCGGCTGGTGAGTGGACCCGCGACGCAGCGGCTGGGCACCCTCTGTCCCGTGAGGGACAGATGCGGTGCTCAGTGCGCTTTGTAGTTAAAGAGGCTGCACAGAAGGCGGAATGGGCGAACAGAGAGAGGTTTGAAATGGAAGTTTTGCTCAAAGCGCTTGAGATAAGGAAGGAGGACATCACTTGCGTGCAGGATTTCATATCCAAGGGAATTTTTGATCTGACTATGGAATCGGACAATTTGTGCGAAGCAGTTTGGCAGAAGGCTATGTCCAAGAAAGATCAGGCACCCCTAAACGCTTTTTTGCTAGAGCCTTTGTTTGTGAGAGAAGTGAGGCCTTTGACTGTACATGTGTTTAACCCGCGTGTCCCGGAACAGGACATCCTCACGTTCCTTACAAGGTTCGTAGATGTGCAAAGTGCAGGGCAAAAAGTTACTGACGGTCTGAACATATGGACTTGTAAAAGGAGGTATTTAGTCAGGCTGCGGTCTAACTCACTTGAGGAAGATGGAGTATCGCACCCCCCAGCGTATTTCTCCATCGGTCCGAGCAGGGGATACTTGTTTTATCCGGGGCAGCCCTTGTCATGTAAGAAATGTTTTCAGAGAGGGCATAAGGCGGTGGACTGTACTAGGGCCTTCTGCAGAAAATGCAAAGCAGCAGACCATGAGACGGCCAATTGTGGAAAATTGGCAACTTGTAATCTTTGTGGAGCATTTGGTCATATGTACAGATCTTGCCCGAAGAAATGTCGCAGCTTTGCGGAAGCGGTCAGAGCACCTGTAGCTGGTCCCAGAGACGCCCTCCCTGGACCGTCCAGAGACCCGAGGATCTACCGGGGTTCCCGAGCGTGGACTGGGAAGGAGAGAGGCGGCGTACCTGAGAGAGGCAGCGAACCGGTAAGAGGCGGCGTGCCCGAGAGAGGCGGCGAACCGGAGAGGGCAGCAGCGGCGACATCGAGACCGGCAGAGGAGGGGCCAAGTGTCTCGTCCCGGGCAGCGGAGGTGGCGAGGGTGAGCTCGGACTCCCTGGGCTGGTCCAAGCGACTTAGCAGAGCGGCAAAGAGGAAGCCTACGCTTGGGTCGTTTGTAAAAGGACCAGACTCGCCGCCAGCAAAACACAGGGTGAACATTTTCGAGCTGTTGGCCACAGAAGACCCAAGAGAGGATGACAACAGTGTGGCGGACTCGGAGGAGGTTGAGAGTGAGGGTGGTGTGAAAGGTGTTGAAAAAAAGAGGAAAAAGAAAAAGAGAAATGTTGTGAAAGAATCAGTGAGTGTGGAGAAGGGGTGGGGGGAGGGGGAGGGCGAGGGAGGGGTAGTGGGGGAGAGTGGGGTGGGGGAGGCAGAGGGAGGGGAGGGAGAGGGCCAACAGAGGGAGTCTGTTTTGATGGAGGAATCTACTGGGGTGACGGTTTCCGAGGACCCCATTCCTCCAGGTCAAGGTATGGCTGGTGGCGATCCTGAGGAAGGAAGCACCGGAGGTCTAGAACAGACTGGGGAGGAAAGGGAGGCTCACCTCTCTGACTCCGAGGATCCCGAGGTAAAATCGTCATCCTCGGGGGAGGGGTCCTCGCAGTTCTCCGGGGAGGCGGAGAGCGCTCCAGATTCTGTAGGCACGGAAAGGTCAGAGTTTAGTGTGGGTGAGGAATCGCCGCTGCAGACCCCCTTTGATCCAACATGAGTCGTGTGGTATGTACAGTAAATGCCAGAGGGCTAAAAGAAAAATCGAAGCGAATTGGCGTCTTTAAAGACCTCTCTGAGCGCCAATTCGGCTTTTGTTTTTTGCAGGAGGTTCACCTGGGTTCGAAGGAAGATGTGAGAGTGTTTAAAAATGAATGGGTGAAGGGGGAGTCTTGGTGGAGTGTGGGTGGCGTGCACTCGTCGGGTGTGGGGATCCTATGTGGGACCCCGAATTTCTCGGCGAGTGAGGTCAACTCCGTTGTTCCCGGGCGACTGTTAATAGTAGATGGTGTGTGGGAAGGCCTTAAGGTGCGGCTGATAGCTGTCTACGCACCCGCTGAGAGGCGGCTGCAGGCAGCCTTTTTAAAAGATTTAGAGCCACACTTATTCACCAATAGGGCTGTGGTGTTAGGGGGTGATTTGAATATGGATCTGAGCGATGCAAGTGGGGCTGGAGTGCGTGGTTTGAAGGACATGGTCAGCCGTTTTCAGCTGAAGGACTGCCATAAGGACTCTAGCCAGGCTCCCAGGTTCCATACGTGGAGCAATGGAAGGGGCGTTTTTAGACGCCTAGATTATATTTTTACCATCCTACAGGGATCGGTACGTGCCGAGAAGATAACTCCGGTGTGGTTCTCGGACCACTTGTTGATTTCCGTTGAGTTGATATCGGATGCTTTGGGTTCCAGAGCAAACTATTGGAAACTTAACACGAAAGTGTTGTTGGAGGCGGACTATCGAAGTTTGATAGTCGCGCTGCTTGAGAGTTTCCAAACAAGAAGGTGGAGGTTCCCGACTGCAGTGAGCTGGTGGGAAGCCTGCAAGAAGGCTGTGGCTAGGGGCTCGATTAGGTATTGTCGGCATAGAAGGGTGGCGGAAAGAAGGGAGCTAAGCGAATGGCAAAGAGAGTTAGAGGAACTATATGTGATTTTCAACCGGGGGGGATCCTTTGACGCTGAACGGGCGGCCGCGATAAAGCTCAGACTGGAAAATTTCTGGTCTGAGCGGGCGAAGGATTTTCTCTTCCGGCTGAAGGGCACTTTGTTGGAAGGGGAAGAGAAATGCACAGCTCAGTTTTTCGGATCTGTTCGCGCGAGGCAGACAAGAACCCATTTCGAGGGCCTAAGGCAAAAAGATGGGGTGATAACGAGAGACAACGAAGGGATGTTGAGGTGTGCCTCAGAGTTCTACAGAGCTCTGTTCTCTGAAAAACCGGTGGACAAGGGACGGTGGGAAGAATGGTTAGCCGGTTTAGAGAGGAAGACCGTCGATATAGTCAGCTTGGAGGCACGTCTGACAGCTGTAGAGATTAGAGAAGCGATGGCGGGACTACGGAAAGGTACAGCTCCAGGATTTGATGGGCTACCAATAGAGTTTTATATAACTTTCTGGGACCTTCTACAGCCCATGCTGATAGAGGTCTATGAGGAAATCCTGAGGGTTGGGGACTTGGGCAGGACAATGAGGACGGGGGTTTTGTCCCTGATCTATAAGAAGGGTGAGAAGGAGGATCTGGATAACTGGAGGCCGATCCAACTGCTCTGCACGGATTATAAGATCTTGGCTAGAGCGTTGGGTAGACGGCTGAGGAAGGTGATGCCTGATCTGGTAGGCCGTGACCAGACATGTAGTGTGGAGGGCAGAAAGATCTCGTGGAACCTCCAGCTTATTAGGGACGTCATTGAGTGGGTGGAAGATAGGGGTTTAGAGCTGATGCTCGTAAGCTTAGATCAAAATAAGGCATTTGACAGGGTTAACCATTCATTTCTCTGGGCAGTTTTGGAGAGAATGGGCCTAGGAAAGATCTTTATAAGGTGGATCCGGGTTTTATATAATGGAGTCATCACAAGGGTCTGTATCAATGGTCGGCTGGGTATTGGAATACCAATTGCGTGTGGTGTGAGACAGGGGTGCCCCTTGTCTCCGCTATTGTATGTCTTGTATGTAGAACCCTTTTTGCATCGGATCTGCAGTGACCCCCTAGTGGAAGGGGTGGTGGTCCCAGGCAGTGGTGGAATGCAGGCGAAAGTCACAGCCTACGCTGAGGATGTAACCCTGTTCCTCACCACGGACAGAAGTCTAGATAGAGTTTTGAGACTTGCGGAGGACCTAGCAGTCAGCACCGGCGCATTCCTGAATAAAGATAAATGCACAATTAAATACTTTGGCAGATGGAGGGATAGGCAGGATGTAACCGGAGGCCTTACACTAGCGGTAGGCCCGGTCAAAATCTTGGGCGTATTGTTCCACAATCACGACTCGGGGGGTCTGAATTGGGAGATCAAAATTAGGAAGGTGAGCCAAAAGTTAGGTCTCTGGCGGAGCAGGTCCCTATCATATGTCGGAAAGGTACTGGTGCTCAAAGTGGATGTGTTGCCATTGCTTCTCCATCTGGCCTGTGTATACCCGCTGCCCGCCAGGTTTCGTAGAGACCTGGTGAGAATTATCTTCCGCTTCGTTTGGGGCGGAGGATATGAACACATCAGGCGCGTGGACATGTGCAGGCCGGTGGAGGAGGGGGGCAGGGAGGTTCCTGACCTTCCACTCCGACTAGATTCGGTGTTCATTTCGAGCTTGTGTAAAACCCTATATGAGAACCCAGATCATCTGTGTGTATGTTTCGTGCAGCTGTGGTTTGCCGCCACAATGAAACATCTGGTAGATTGGACAAATACCACACCTAAGGCTTCGCAGTTGCCCTGGCATTATAGACACGCGGTTACATGGCTGAGGAAACATCCGGAGGTGAAGAAGGGAACGGAGTCTCTGGACCACAGGGCCGTGTACAGGTCCATAATAGAGAAAGGTGGGTCTGCAGTGGTTGGGGTATCGGAGGCAGAGTGGAGATAGATACAGCCGGCAGGGCTTGAAAACCGACTGAAGGATTTAAATTGGCTGGCTATGTGGGATAGGTTGTCAGTCAGAGAAGTCCTACATAGACATGGTCTGGCAAGACAGGACAAATGTCCGCGACCCGATTGCTCTGAATCTGAAACTGTGTCTCACGTATTCTGGGGTTGTGACTTTGCGCAACGCGTGTGGGGTCTGTGCGGGAGGCTTTGCGGTCAGATAGCACCCGGATTTGTCATGTCTAACCGGGTGATATTGCGCGGAATAGCGAGTCCCCGCAAGTGGAGTAGAACCTTTTTACTATGGTTCCTTATTAGTTTGGTAAAGTCATATTTATGGGCGTCTCGGGAAGAGCAGGTGAAACACAATGGTGGGGGCTCAGCAAATTCAGTAATGTTAAAAGTAAAGCTTGACATTGCAAGAAGAGTAAAGTGGGATATTTTGCGTTGGGGGTTTGCTGCTGCAAAAGAGCGTTGGAAGGGGTTGTTTTCTTTGGGGGTTTGATTTTGGTTATGATGTTCTGTAAATAGTGTGTTGGACTGGTTTTGTATATTTATAATAAAACATAAAAAAAAAAAAAAAAATCTGTTCTTATCAGTTTAATATCTGATACGTCCCCCATCGGGGGACCACATATTAAACGGATTTTTGGAACAGGGAGCTGGATCAGGAGCTTGCTCCGTCCTCTCCACGCATCGGCCCGGTATTGCAGCGCCTCCGGGAGCGGTGCACCACCTTCTCTCAGCGGTGAAAAGACAGACGTAGGTAGCTAGCGAGCGAGCGAGCGAGCGAGCGAAGTGGACTGGAGCTCCTTCTTCTCGGGTCTCGTCCCTCGTCCCCCATCTGTGTGTCTCTGTGTTCTGTCTCTCTCTCTCGCCCTCTCGGTTCCCGTGCTCCCTCTGTGCGCTTTCCCGCGTCTCGACTCTCTGGGCAAGCAGGCCGGCCCCCTTTTCGGCTCCCGTGCGTTTTCCCTCCAAAAAACTTAGGTTTTTCAGCCTTTTCCCAGGGAGGCAGGCGTGGCTTGCTTGCTTGCTTGCTTGCTTGCTTGCTTGCTTGCTTGCGTGTGTGTCCGTCCCCGTCCCTGCAGGCGGGCCCCTTTCGACAGCTGGGCGTTTTCCCTCCAAAAAACTTAGTATATCCACCTTTTCTTTCTTTTTTTTCGGCAGGCAGGCAGGCGTGTGTGCGCGCGCGTCCCCGTCCCTCCCTCCCTCCCGAGAGAGAGCTGCCCCTTGCCTCTGCCCGCAGGTGCTGGCGCTCGGCTTTGGCTTGCAGCCGGTTGGGCGCAGCTGCTGCCGGTGGGAGGGGCCTAAGCTAAGGAGGCCGGGCGGCTGGCGCCCCCTGCGGCTGCGGTCGTTGTCGGGCCGTTGACAGAAGATCAAAGAGCAGGGCCCCCGCCCGGGACTGGCAGGAAGGCAGGCGGGCAGGCAAGAGAGAGGGGGAGCAGAGTCCCGCGGCAGGCCTCTGGCTGCAGGGAGGCCGGCAGCTGCGCGGGTCCCGGGCTCCAGAGGAGTCGGCCTGCGCCACTGTGCGCCAGCGGAACGCCCGCGCGTCGGTCCGCGCCTTTGTGGGCATCGCTTCTCGGCCTTTTGGCTGCGATCCCTAGTACGTGGCTTGACCGCGGCTGGGGGAAACACCAAGAGACCGTGAAGGGAAGACCGAAGAGGAGACCGCTTGGAGGAGACTGCGCTGTTGGATTTGCTGGATTTGGACCTCGGATTTGTGCCTGGACGACGGTTTCTGGATTTCGTTTTTTGGATTGGACGTTTGGACTCTTGCGGACCCCGGGTTCGGTGAGTAGGCTGCTTCGGCAGCCGAAAAAGCTGCGCAACCATGGCTGCAGATCCCGGGGCAGCAAGGAAGGCGGAGGAGGGTCCCCTTATCCGGAAGACCATCCGCTTCATTTGGAAGGCGGATGGGGAGATGCCGGGAAGGGATGTTTTTGAAGGGGAGATCCTCTTTGGGATCTTGGATCTGGAAGTAACGGAGATTAAGTGCTTGCAGGGGAATCGGGTGCAACGCTATATGGATCTCTCGTTTGTGGAGGAGAAAGGACATCGCAGCGCTTCGGAAAAGATCGCGAAGGCAATGGAAAGTGGCGGGCTTGCAAATTATAAGTGCGTGGGTTTGCAAAGCAACAATGAAAGGTCAGTGATCCTGCACATGTTTGACCCCTTTGTCCCCGACAGCGATGTCACGACTTTTCTTCGCCGGTATGTCGACGTCTTGGAGCCTCCGCGGGTGATCATGGACCCGTATAAGGTTTGGACGGGGAAGAGGCAGTATCACGTCGAGTTGCGGCCGGACGGGAGAAGCAGGGATGGTTTTGCCCACCCACCCGCCACTTTCGCGATCGGTCCAGGTAGGGGGTACCTCTTTTACGGGAATCAGCCGTCGTTTTGTCGCAAGTGTCGGGAGTCCGGGCATCGGGAAGCTGAGTGCAATGCAACAGAATGCAGGAAGTGCCATAAGCGAGGTCATCAGGCGCGTAACTGTCCTGTTAAGGAGTGTTCCTTGTGTGGCAACACCGGCCACTTGTACCGCAGCTGCCTTCTTAGGAACGCTGAGTTTGCTAGAGCCATCCATGACCCAGCGGGGCTGGCAGGGGAAGAGACGGAGTCAGAGGGCAGTGAGGCGGGGGACAACGAGGAAGGACATCGGGATGGCGGTGGAGGAGGCCCTGGAGAAGCCAAGAAGGACACCGAGTGGACGGTGGTGGTAAGGCAGAAACGGAAAGGGAAGGGGAAGGGGAAGGGGAGGCAACAAGAGGAGGGAGTCGCCGACCCACAGGAAGGGCCATCATGGGTAGGAGAAGGGGATGTAAGGAGCTGGGCGGAGGCCGTAAAAGTTACACCCGCTGCAGCAGATGCAGGACCACCCGCAGATCCAGGGCAAGGTGAGGAGGAGGGGGGGATCCTCCACATGCCGGTGACGGTGAAGAAGAACAGGAAGAGGTCGCAGGCGGGCAAGGGACAGACGGAGATGGGCGATAAGAAGAAGAAGACGTCCAGGGTGTATTATGAGGAGGCAGAGCTGGTCCCAGAGACGGAGGCAGGCCAGGCGACGACGCCAGAGCAGGAGGAGATGGCAGACCAGGAAGAGATGGAGGAGGGAGCAGTTCCGGAGGCGACGCGGGACGACCAGGAGCTGGGAGGCACCGCAGGTTCCCTTCCCCCTGGGCAGGGAGACAGAGTTGTGGTACGGGGTCCCTACTCTGTTGTGCAGAACCTTTCAGGTGATGGGAGCCCCGTGGTAACATGCCAGGTCATTACCCCGGACCGCGATTATTCGCTCCGGTCTGACCCTGATCAGGGCTTTAGCCCCAACCTTAATCCCGCCCCCCCTCCCCCCGACCCTGACCCCGACCCCAACCCTGACCGTGGGCCTGGTTTTGGGCCCGGCCTTATTTCCAGCCCAGGATTTATTCCCGATCCCGGGCCCGACCTCGTCTCGGAAATGGAGGTGGCTCTGAGTCCAGTCTCGTCGGCCGCCTGCGTGGAGGAGACAGACACCGAGAGTTCGGTCAGTACAGCAGGGGCAGAGCATCCATCTGGCTCTAGCTCCAGCGAGGGCATGGAGAGTGACAGTTCCCCGGAGCAGCCATGACTCTCGCAGTGGCCACGGCTAATGTGAGAGGTCTGCGAAACCGGGAAAAACGAACAGGAGTTTTTCGGTTTTTATCCCAAAGATCTGTAGACATTTGTTTTTTGCAGGAGACCCATTTGAAGGACCGCGAAGATGTGATTGCGTACAAGAAGGAGTGGACAAAGGGGCCCTCATGGTGGAGCGTTGGAGGGGTGAACTCCTCTGGCGTGGGCATTTTGTGTGGTTCCCCAGGTTTTGTGGCACAGGTGGTCAGTTCTGTGGTCCCCGGGCGCCTGCTAGTGGTCGATGGGACCCGGCATGGAGTGCGGACTAGACTGATTGGCGTGTACGTCCCGGCGGACAGGCGACAGCAGGGCTCCTTCCTTAAAGATCTGGAGCCCCTGCTGTATACGAACAGGGAGCTGATTATTGGCGGGGATTTCAACATCGACCTGGGGGACTCACAAGGTGAGGGTGCCCACGTCTTCCGGTCCATGATTGCAGATTTCGGCTTGCGGGATGGATTCCAGAATGTTGCACACCACACCTGGGACAACGGAAGGGGAACCTTCAGGAGGCTGGACTACGTCCTTACTTCGGCGAGCTGGACGACCCTAAGCAGGCAAGTGACCCCTACTTGGTTCTCAGATCACCACATGCTGACGGTTTCCTTTGGTGTTGAGGACCCTCGTTTCCAGACTGGTTACTGGAAATTGAATAGGCAAGTCTTGCAAGAGGCGAGATACCGGAGGAAGGTCGTTACAGTGCTGAGAGAATGTGCGGAGAGGAGGGAAGCCTTCAGTTCGGCGGTGCACTGGTGGGAGTCCTGCAAGCGCACCATCTCGGTGGTGACAAAGAAGTATTGCAGGGTCCGCCGAAGCTTGGAGGAACGCCAGTGCGCCAAGCTCCAGGAGGAGCTCGAGGCACTGTATGCTCAGCTGAACCAAGGGGGCGCTTACGATGGCATGAAGATCGCCCAGATCAAGAGCCTGCTTAGGGGTAAGTGGCTGCAGGGAGCTAAGGATTTTCTCTTCAGGTTGCGGGGAGTTTGGAGGGAGAATGAGGAAAGCTGCTCGTCCCATTTCTTCGGCGCCGTGAGGAGGCAACAAGAACGAGGATCCTTTGAAGGCGTTCGGAGAACGGACGGGTCTGTAGCCACTTCCATACCCGGGATGTTGGAGTGTGCCACAGAATACTACAGCACCTTGTTTGAGGAAAAGGAGACCGACGCCGGTGTCAGGAACAGGCTCCTGGATGGAGTGGAGACGGTGGTAGACGACCCCGCTGCATTGGGCGGGGCAGTGTCAGGGGCAGAAATCAGATCTGCCCTGTTGGGTATGAAGAAGGGCACTGTCCCTGGCATAGACGGTCTACCGACCGAGTTCTATCTTACCTTTTTTGACCAGTTAGAGCCGTTTCTGGTGCGGGTGTTTAACGAGGTGCTGGATCGTGATGGGCTCGGTTCCACCATGAAGATCGGTGTCATCTCCCTCATCCATAAGGGAGGTGACAAGGCAGACCTGGGCAATTGGCGGCCAATTCAGCTCCTGTGTACTGACTACAAGATCTTGGCCAGGGTGCTGGGCGGCCGCCTGAGAGCAGTGATGCCGGCCTTGGTGAAGGCTGACCAGACATGTGGCGTGGCAGGCCGTAAGATCAGCTGGACCCTGCAGCTGATCCGCGATGTCATAGCATGGGTAGAAGATAGGGGCCTGCCGCTCATGCTGGTGAGCCTGGACCAGACCAAGGCCTTTGACCGGGTTCATCATGAGATTCTGTGGGCACTCCTGAAGAGGAAGGGTCTGCCGGACAGATTTGTCGGCTGGATCCAGACCCTGTACAACGGAGCGACGTCCCGGGTATGCGTCAATGGAGCGTTGGGTAAGCGTATTCCAGTGCGGTGTGGTGTGCGACAAGGCTGTCCTCTCTCGCCCCTGTTGTACGTAATCTTCATCGAGATCCTCCTGGACCAGCTCAGGAGGGACCCGGAGGTGGATGGGATCCCGGTGCCAGGTGGAGGAGGGCAGATGGCGAAGATCGCGGCATATGCAGATGACGTCACGCTCTTCCTGGGCTCTGAAGGCGGCCTGGGAAGGGCTCTCAGCATTGTCGAGGATTTCTCTAAAGGTACCGGCGCCCGACTGAACAGGGCCAAGAGCCTGGTAAAAGTATTTGGGACCTGGCCGAGCGAGCCGAGGGACTTCGGCGGTCTGTCACACACGACTGGGCCGCTGAAGATCTTAGGCGTGAGCTTCCATTCTACAGATCCAGGAAGTCTCAACTGGGAGGCCAGGTTCCGGAAAGTCAACCGGAAGCTGGGCCTTTGGCAGCAAAGATCGCTGACCTGGATTGGGAAGGCGCTGGTCCTGAAGATAGAAATCCTGCCTCTGCTTCTCCACCTGGCGGTAGTGTACCCCCTACCGGTCCGGAGGAGGAGAGATCTGGTAAGGAGCATTTTCAACTTCGTCTGGGGTCACACCTATGAGCGGGTCAAAAGGTGTGACATGTACAGGCCCCTGGCCGAAGGGGGCAGGGAGATTCTGGACTTCCCGGCGAAGTTGGACTGTGCCTTTGTAGCAAGCCTGTGCACGGTCCTGCACGACAACCCGGCCCACCTGTGCAGCCGGTTTGTGAGTCTGTGGCTGGCGGCCAGCATGCGGCACCTGACGGTGTGGACCAACACGACCCCTAAAGCGGAGCGGCTCCCGCTGCACTACCGCCACGCGGTGCGGTGGCTGCGGGCACACCCGGAGGTAAGAGAGGGAACACGGTCCTTGAACCATCGGACGATGTATGTGATGGTGAAGACAGAGGGAAAGTCGGCAATCCCGGGTGTGTCCAGGAACATCTGGCAGCGGGTCCAGCCGAAAGGGCTGGACAATAAGCTCAAAGACTTGAACTGGCTCTGCGTGTGGGGTCGTATGTCAGTCAGGGCCGTTATGCATGCGCACGGGCTCTCTAAACAGAGTTTGTGCCCGCGACATGGCTGTGCAGGTGAGGAGACGGTGAGCCACGTTTTCTGGGAGTGTGCCTTCGCCCAGAGGGTGTGGAGATTGTGCGGGACCTTTTTTGCGCAGGTAAGCCCCGATTCCCCGATCTCGCAAGCGGTCATCCTGAAAGGGATATCTGGCATCCGAGCCAGAAATCGGAAGTTCCTTTTGTGGCTACTGATTAGCCTGGTCAAGGCCTTCCTGTGGGACGCCCGGACGGATTTAGTGAAGCATGGAGTGGAGAAATCTGCGTCTGGGATCTTGAGGAGGGTGAAGGAAGAGGTGGCCAGGAGGGTCAAATGGGACATTCAGAAGTGGGGGTTTGATGCCGCAAGAGAGCGGTGGAAGGACTTGTGCACGGGACATTAGGGGGGTGTTAGTGTAGGACTGTTTTTTTATGACACTATGTTTTGAACTTTTTTCTAATAAAAAAAAAAAAAAAAATCTGTTCTTATCAGTTTAATATCTGATACGTCCCCCATCGGGGGACCACATATTAAACGGATTTTTGGAACAGGGAGCTGGATCAGGAGCTTGCTCCGTCCTCTCCACGCATCGGCCCGGTATTGCAGCGCCTCCGGGAGCGGTGCACCACCTTCTCTCAGCGGTGAAAAGACAGACGTAGGTAGCTAGCGAGCGAGCGAGCGAGCGAGCGAAGTGGACTGGAGCTCCTTCTTCTCGGGTCTCGTCCCTCGTCCCCCATCTGTGTGTCTCTGTGTTCTGTCTCTCTCTCTCGCCCTCTCGGTTCCCGTGCTCCCTCTGTGCGCTTTCCCGCGTCTCGACTCTCTGGGCAAGCAGGCCGGCCCCCTTTTCGGCTCCCGTGCGTTTTCCCTCCAAAAAACTTAGGTTTTTCAGCCTTTTCCCAGGGAGGCAGGCGTGGCTTGCTTGCTTGCTTGCTTGCTTGCTTGCTTGCTTGCTTGCTTGCTTGCGTGTGTGTCCGTCCCCGTCCCTGCAGGCGGGCCCCTTTCGACAGCTGGGCGTTTTCCCTCCAAAAAACTTAGTATATCCACCTTTTCTTTCTTTTTTTTCGGCAGGCAGGCAGGCGTGTGTGCGCGCGCGTCCCCGTCCCTCCCTCCCTCCCGAGAGAGAGCTGCCCCTTGCCTCTGCCCGCAGGTGCTGGCGCTCGGCTTTGGCTTGCAGCCGGTTGGGCGCAGCTGCTGCCGGTGGGAGGGGCCTAAGCTAAGGAGGCCGGGCGGCTGGCGCCCCCTGCGGCTGCGGTCGTTGTCGGGCCGTTGACAGAAGATCAAAGAGCAGGGCCCCCGCCCGGGACTGGCAGGAAGGCAGGCGGGCAGGCAAGAGAGAGGGGGAGCAGAGTCCCGCGGCAGGCCTCTGGCTGCAGGGAGGCCGGCAGCTGCGCGGGTCCCGGGCTCCAGAGGAGTCGGCCTGCGCCACTGTGCGCCAGCGGAACGCCCGCGCGTCGGTCCGCGCCTTTGTGGGCATCGCTTCTCGGCCTTTTGGCGAAGATCCTGAGTGCGTGGCCTGACCGCGGCTTGGGCTCTGAGTCAAAGGCGGGAAGGGGTGGACGGCGCGGCTTTTTCCAGGCGACGGCGATTTTTTCTTTGTGGCGGATAGGATTCCGGCCACTCTACACAAGATGGAGAGGACTTCAAGCAAGAATGCAAGACCAAGGCATACTGTGCGTTTTGTGCTGCGAGTGGAGGCTTCTGACAAGGATTTTGCCAAGAGGGATGCTTTCGAGGATGAAGTCCTTTTCAAGCATTTGTCCTTACAGCCTGAAGAGATCTATTGCCTCCAGGACTTTCCAGGTAAAAAGATTTTTGATTTGTCACTTTACTCTGCTGAACAGTGCACGAAAGTTTGGTCTGTTTTGACTGCTCGCAGACTGGAGGAACCTTTTGTTCATTTTTTCCTTGAACCTTTGTTTGCACGGGAGGCGAGACCCATATGGGTCCATATGAACAACCCTTTTACCCCAGACGCAGACATTGTTAATTTTCTTAAAAGATTTGTTGACGTTCAGGGCACGGGTATCAAGGAGATGGATAGGAAGAGAGTCTGGAACGGGAAAAGGAAATTTCTGGTGCGTTTCAGAGCGGACCCTAGTGCTGAAGATGGGCTCTTGCACCCTCCTGCTAACTTCTCAATTGGAACTTATACAGGTTATCTGTACTACCCTGATCAACCCTTGGCGTGTAGACGATGCAGGCAGAAGGGCCATTATGCTGCTGACTGTGATGTGGAGGTCTGTCGAAGGTGTGATACTGTGGGGCACAGCACCTTCATGTGCAGGGCTGAGCCGAAATGTAATTTGTGCGGGGTCTCTGGGCACATTTACAGGGCGTGCCCAAAGAAAGGTATGAGTTTCGCAGCCGTGGCGGGTGGCACATCGGCAGCAAGTGTTACCTCAGTTCACCAGGCAGAAGATGCAGCAGAGGGCCCGGCACCGGCGTCGCTGGTCCCTGACGCTGGCGAGGAGGTGATGGAACCTGAGGGTGTGGATCAAGGGCAGGAGGTAACGGACCACAGGCAGACGGCAACAGCACTTACCTCAGCAGAAGATCGCAGCGGCGAAGAAGAGACGGAGGCTCCGGTGAGTGCTGAGGAGGTCCTGGGGAGCGCAGAGGAGGAAGGTGGGGTCTCGCTCGCCGCGCTAGAGCATATAAGAGCGTTGGCTGAGGAATCAAGCCTGCCCTCTGCGGAGGAAGTAGGGGCAGACTGGGGGGACAGAGTGGATGAAGAGGAGGCCATGGACACCGTCCAGGCCAGGAAAGTTGTGAAAAGAAAGGCGGAAAATGATGTGCCGCCCTTGGTGAAGAAATCGGGTGTAGATCCCATGGAATACCTTGAGTCGATGGCCACAGATTCGTTGGCCCAGGCCGAATCTACTCCACTAGGGTCGGAGGGCGAGGTAAGTGGTGTGGGTGACCCCCCCCTTACGGCAGAGTCGGGTATGTCCTCAGGCTTTGTCATTCCAGAAACGGAGATGACCCCGACCTCGGCAGAAGCCTCAGAAGAACACATGCAGCCACGCGTCGCCCTGCAGAGAGAAGAACGAGATGTCTTTATATTCGCTGAGGTACCTATGAGGTTCAAGAAGTTCTGTAAATGGGACGAAAAGGCCAGCAAAATAGTCTGGCCTAGGACCTTCAATGAGCAAGGGCTATCTCCGGCAGGGATCGTGGTGCGTTGTGAGCACTCTGGTGAGGAGATTTCAACCCTCGAAGTAAAGGGCCGCAACCAGATAGATGCGACCAACAAGAGGATGTTGTTGGGTGACTTGGTAAAGAAATGGATAAGGGACAAGGGAGAACTGAAGGAGATGTACGAGGTGGGGGTGGAAAGGCGCCCAGACAAAGTGCTGAAGATTCTGGAGGTCCCGCTGCAGTTTTTGGAGACCTGTGCCTGGAAGAACGGAAACGTGCAGTACCCGCCCCGGCCGTCAAACTTCCGACGTGTGCTGAGGTTGCATGAAGGAGTGTCAGTTGGCTGTACGCGATCAGGAGGTAAAATAGATAAACTATATTTGCAGGGACAAAGGGAGGCGTCAGTGCGTCAAGCCTACATGGAGCTGATGAGCCTTTTTACTGCCCCCTAATGTTGAAAATATTAACTTTAAATATTCGGGGTTTAAGGAACTTAGTAAAGAGGACGGACTTTTTTTCTTACCTGAAAACCATGGTTTTTGATATTTGTTTGGTGCAGGAAGTCCATCTAAAAGATGAAAGAGACGTCATACAGTTCACTCGTGAGTGGGACAGAGGAGATTCTAGATGGAATATCGGAGGTGTCCACTCCTCGGGAGTTGGAGTTTTATTTGGCAATCGCAATTTTATAGTGGAGAAATGTGTGAATGTAGTGCCTGGGAGAGCCTTATATTTGGATATTTGTTCGGGTGAGAATTGCTTTCGGTGTGTGTGTGTGTATGCCCCGGCAATGATGGCTTTACGGGCAGATTTCTTTAAGGAACTTTATCCTGTTTGCCTTACCAACAAATGGATCATCATGGGAGGAGACTTTAACGTGGACCTCCAAGATAAGAGGGATCCAGGGGCAAAGCAGCTCAATCTTCTTCTAGCACAGTTTGGACTTTACGACTGCGCCTACCGGATCCGAAAGGAGAAAGCAGAGGCCACGTGGAGGAACGCTCAAGGTACTGTGAAGCGCCTTGATTATGTATTCGCCTCACTGGACGTACCTGTGGAGAAGGTGGTGGTGCTGCCGGTAGGTTTTTCTGACCATGCCCTAGTAGAGGCCCATTTTCCACATTTAAGGAACCAGTTTGGGCGTGGGGTGTGGAAGTTAAATACGGAGAACCTAAGAGAAGACGAATATGTCAAGGTAATGAGGTACAAATTGCAAACATGGTGGAAGGAGAGGAATCTGGGGACTCCCCTGATTGATTGGTGGGAACACTTAAAAAAGAAAATTAGAAAGGAGACCAGAATTTATGGCAGAGCAAGGCTCAAGCGTGAGCGGCAGAAGGGCAGGGCGCTGCAGGAAAGATTAAACACCTTGTTTTCCCAGTGTAATAAGGATATGTCAGTGTGCCCTGAAGATATTGCAGCAGCTAAAGCTGAACTGCGCACTTATCACGAGCAAAAGGCAAGGAGTTACCTGTTCAGAGCCCACGTGCAGTTCATACAATCTCACGAAACATGTTCCAGTTTTTTCTTCCGGCAAATTCGTCAGAGACAGAAGCGCAGTGTGATGACTGGCATTCAGACTTCGGAGGGGAAAATAGTTACTAGTAGTGAGGAGATGCTGGAAGTGGTGAGGCACTTTTACCAATGTCTTTTTTCCCTAAAGACGGTGGACGAGGCCATGGGTGCAAAGCTGCTGAGCGGTATTACAGCGCAGGTTCCTGTCAAAGCCCAAGAACAGTTGGAGGCTCCTATAAGCTTGCAGGAACTTGGCGACGCTCTGCTCGGCATGAAGGCTGGTAAGGTACCAGGTAAAGACGGACTACCAGCCGAATTTTATCGGACGTTCTGGGATATCTTAGGGCCAATCTTACTTCAGGTGACGGAGGAAATCTTTCGTAGGAAGGCTATGTGTGAGTCTATGAGGGAGGGAATCCTCACACTGTTGTATAAAAAAGGACCTGCAAAGGACCTTAAGAACTGGAGGCCGCTGCAGATGTTGTGCGTGGACTATAAGCTGATCGCTAAAGTGCTGGTAAACCGCTTGAAGGGGGTCCTAGCTCATGTGATCGGTTGGGACCAAACCTGCGGGGTTCGAGGTCGGCGTGCCAGCTGGACCCTCCAACTAGTACGGGATGTGATAGCGTGGTCCGAGAACAGGAACGTCCCGTTGCTGATCGCCAGCTTGGACCTAGAAAAAGCTTTTGACAATGTCTCACACACCTTTGTCTGGCAAGTGATGGAGAAGATGGGATTCGGCCCTGTCATGCTGGGCTGGTTAAAAATACTGTACTCACAGGTTGGCAGTAGAGTTCTGGTGAACGGGCACCTGGGAGGACTGGTTCTCCAAGAGTCTGGTGTGCGTCAGGGCTGCCCCCTGTCCCCATTACTTTTTGCACTATATATGGAACCTTATGCGCGGGCAGTCCAGAAGGAGCCATCCATTGACGGGATCCTCGTACCTGGGAGTGGAGGAAAAAGAGTTAAGGTGGCATTATATGCTGACGATGTTACCTTATTTCTCAGCTCTTACCTTAGCCTACAGGCGGCCTTGGACGTCTTCGAGAACTTCTCCCTCGCGTCAGGTGCAAAGCTAAACAGGGGGAAAAGTCAGATCAAGTTCTTCGGGCCTTGGAAAGAACAGCTGGGACCAGCGCATGGATTGGACATCTGTCAAGGGCCCCTTAAGATTCTAGGGGTGTTATTCACGGCACAGGATGCTGCTTGGTGCAATTGGTCCCAGAGGCTGGAGAAGGCTAGGCTGCAGCTGACGCACTGGAAGAACAAGCAGCTGTCCTTTGTAGGTAAAGTCCTGATCCTGAAAGTGGTGTTTCTGCCTGTGCTGGTTTATCTAGCATCGGTGTATCCCATGCCTGCGCGCTTCAACAGATATCTGGTAAGGGAGGTTTTTATGTTCATGTGGGGGGGAAAATATGAGTATGTGCGCAGAGTCGATATGTATCGCCCAGTGGAAGAAGGCGGACGGGGAGTTCCCAACTTCCCTGTAAAGCTAAACTGTATATATGTGTCTGGCCTGTGTATAGCTCTGCATTCCCCAGTCTCACATCCCTTTCAGTATTTTGTCAGGTTCTGGCTATCTAGCCACGTGCGCGCCCTGGCTCAGTGGTCCAACAGTTTGCCTCATGGGAACGATCTGCCATGGCACTATCGGCATGCGACACACTGGCTGAAACAGCACCCTGAGCTTAAAGATCACCAGGTCCTGCTTAACCACAGACGGCTCTATTCTGCAGTAACTCAAGCTGAAGAGGCCAGCCTCGTAGGTGGCGTCCCCAACGTGGTCTGGCGGCGAGTCCAGCCCAGAGGGCTACAGCACCATCTAATGGATTTGAACTGGCTATCCGCTTGGGGTCGTTTGGCAGTTCGTGAGGTTTTGTTCAAACATAAGTTGACAAAGCAGCAG
This sequence comes from Lepisosteus platostomus, assembly GCF_059453375.1. Lineage (NCBI taxonomy): Eukaryota > Metazoa > Chordata > Actinopteri > Semionotiformes > Lepisosteidae > Lepisosteus > Lepisosteus platostomus. Next base: position 1,549,665 of record NC_142625.1, read on the forward strand.
GAGTGTCCTAGAGCCGGGTGTCATGCGGTGGAGTCGATCAGCCACGTGTTTTGGGACTGTAATTTTGCTCAGCGGACCTGGAACAAATGTGAAACTTTGTTTAGTAGCCTGTCCTCCACTTTCTGTGTACTTCCTGCAGTTGTGTTATATGGGTTGAAGGTGGGAGGTGGGGCAAACGCTAAGAGCTTTGTGTTATGGTTGCTAGTTAGTTTAATTAAGTTTGAGTTATGGAATTCCAGGAATTTGTTAGTCAAGAGGGGAATTGTTTGTACAGTAGATGGGTTATATAGAAGGCTTTTATGGAATTTGAGAGGGTTGGTAGAAGGGGACATAAAAAGATGGGGTTTTCATGCCGCAAAGGAGAAATGGAAATCCATAGTGGATATCTGGGATTGGAAATAGTCTAGGTCCTTTAATGTTCCTGTAATTTGTAAATAAGACTGTTGGGTGAATTTGGGGGTGGAAGGTAATTTGCATAAGGGGCGGGATTATGGTAAATAGGGTTGGGGTTGGAAATCATGTACTGTGTTTTTCAAGTAAGTTGTTTATTTTATGTACGCATATCTGCTTCATGTTAATTGTGGGTTTGTTTTTGAGCAGGGGAATTGTATTGGGGTGGGTTGTGTCTATATAAGGGATGAGATTATGATATCTTTGATTTAGCTGTGTAATTGTTTTTTGTTTTTGATTGTGTTTTTGGACTTATGTATTTGTAGTTTTTGGTGTTTTATTTTGTATTTTGTATAATAAAAAAAAAAAAAAAAAAAAAAAAATCTGTTCTTATCAGTTTAATATCTGATACGTCCCCCATCGGGGGACCACATATTAAACGGATTTTTGGAACAGGGAGCTGGATCAGGAGCTTGCTCCGTCCTCTCCACGCATCGGCCCGGTATTGCAGCGCCTCCGGGAGCGGTGCACCACCTTCTCTCAGCGGTGAAAAGACAGACGTAGGTAGCTAGCGAGCGAGCGAGCGAGCGAGCGAAGTGGACTGGAGCTCCTTCTTCTCGGGTCTCGTCCCTCGTCCCCCATCTGTGTGTCTCTGTGTTCTGTCTCTCTCTCTCGCCCTCTCGGTTCCCGTGCTCCCTCTGTGCGCTTTCCCGCGTCTCGACTCTCTGGGCAAGCAGGCCGGCCCCCTTTTCGGCTCCCGTGCGTTTTCCCTCCAAAAAACTTAGGTTTTTCAGCCTTTTCCCAGGGAGGCAGGCGTGGCTTGCTTGCTTGCTTGCTTGCTTGCTTGCTTGCTTGCTTGCTTGCTTGCTTGCGTGTGTGTCCGTCCCCGTCCCTGCAGGCGGGCCCCTTTCGACAGCTGGGCGTTTTCCCTCCAAAAAACTTAGTATATCCACCTTTTCTTTCTTTTTTTTCGGCAGGCAGGCAGGCGTGTGTGCGCGCGCGTCCCCGTCCCTCCCTCCCTCCCGAGAGAGAGCTGCCCCTTGCCTCTGCCCGCAGGTGCTGGCGCTCGGCTTTGGCTTGCAGCCGGTTGGGCGCAGCTGCTGCCGGTGGGAGGGGCCTAAGCTAAGGAGGCCGGGCGGCTGGCGCCCCCTGCGGCTGCGGTCGTTGTCGGGCCGTTGACAGAAGATCAAAGAGCAGGGCCCCCGCCCGGGACTGGCAGGAAGGCAGGCGGGCAGGCAAGAGAGAGGGGGAGCAGAGTCCCGCGGCAGGCCTCTGGCTGCAGGGAGGCCGGCAGCTGCGCGGGTCCCGGGCTCCAGAGGAGTCGGCCTGCGCCACTGTGCGCCAGCGGAACGCCCGCGCGTCGGTCCGCGCCTTTGTGGGCATCGCTTCTCGGCCTTTTGGCTAAGATCAAGGTTCAAGTGGCTTGACCGCAGTTCCGAGGTCTTAGTCAGAGGGTCGGGAGGGCGGCGGAGGAGGCGACGGTGGAGGCAGCTGTTGGAGGCAGAGTCAACCGGAGGGGAGAGGACGGAGCGATGGAGGCGATTGGCGGAGTTGCGGCTTCGGCAGGCGGAGAGTGGTTGGGCAGAGAGGGACGGATGCGGAATTCCGTTCGTTTCGTATGGAAGGAGAGACCGGGAACCGAGAGGATGAAGAGAGATGAGTTTTCGGACATTGTGCTGTTCCAAGCTTTGGGCGTGGAGGTTCCGGATGTTTTTTGCTATCAAGATTTTCCTGGGAAAGGTATTTTTGATGTTTCTTTTATTTCTGAGAAAGTTTGTATGGAGAAATGGAATGTTCTTCAAGCTCAGAAGGAGAACTTGCCCTTTGTTAATTTTGTTATAGAGCCATTGTTTGCCAGAGAGCTAAGGCCTTTGACTGTTCATATGCATAATCCGTATGTGCCAGAAGCTGAGCTTGTATGTTTTTTGAGAAGATTTGTGGACATTCAGGGGAATGGTGTAAAGGTTATGGACTCTAGGAATTTCTGGACGGGGAAAAGAAGGTACATGGTGCGCTTAAGGACTATTGCGTCTGAGAAAGGTGGGTATGTTCACCCACCAGCTTTCTTTACGATTGGTTCGAATGGAGGTCACCTGAATTACCCTGGGCAGCCATTTGTGTGTCGGAACTGTGCAACGGAGGGTCACGTGGCAGCTGAATGCACTGTTATTTGTTGCAGAAGGTGTGGGGAAATAGGGCATAGGGCAGAGAAGTGTGCCAAGCCCTTATCTTGTAATTTGTGTGGCGAAGCCAGCCATGTGTATAAGAACTGTTTTCAAAGGTCAAGGAGCTATGCAGGTGCAGCCCGGGCTCGGTCGACTGCTGGAGAGTCTTTTGCAAGGAGGACGGGAGCGGCTCCAGGAGAACAGAGGTCTGCGGAGAAGGAGTCTATGGTGGCGGCTGGAGGAGTGGCGGAGGAAGATGGAGGTTTGGTGTTCCCTAAGCAGGGAGAGGGTCTGGAGGAGGTCACCGAGATGGTGAAGGCGTTGGCTGAAGATTCAGGAAGGGTATTATGGGCAGGGAGTGTGCCTGACATTGAAATGGACGGGGATGTGGGGCCTTCGGGGAGCCAGGGGATGTTTGTTTCAGGAGTTCCTTGTCGGAAGAGGATGGCGGATCGTGATCCTGAGGAGGTGAAGGGCGTCAGCGACTCAAGTGGAACAGGCCAAGTGGCGGAGAGGGGAGTCCCTCGTCGGAAGAAAGCGGCGGTTGGTGACCCTGAGGAGGTGGAGGACGACGTTTCAAGTGGACCTGGTCAAGTGTCGGAGGGGGGCGAGGGTATTGATTGGTCAGTGGTTCAGAAGGGGAAAGGGAAAGGGAAGGGTGTTGTTAGACAAAAGGTGGAAGTGGGTGGGCAGGCAGTGGAGTGTACAAACCCCTTTGCTGTTCTAACTGAAGAGTTTGATTCTGAGGAGGAAGATGATTCAAGGGGGTTGGAGGTGGAAGTAGAGGGTTCTGGGAGTGGGACGGAGTTTTGGGATGGAGACATTGAGTGGAAGCAGTGGAGGGAGGAAAGAGAGGGTCGTATTTTCTCTGTCTGGCCTTTGAAAAGAATTAAAAGGGGGTTTCGAGGGAGGGTGGATACAGAAGTGGGGGATGTTATTGTGGAGAGGGTTGATAGGAAACGGGTAATGGTTGTGTCACGGTATGTGGAAAAGAAATATCCGCAGCTTCTTTTGGAGTACTCGTTTCCGGGAAAAAGAATGCTTGAAGGGTTTCGTGTGTTGGGGAAAACTAAAGGGGAGTGTAAAGCTGCTGCTGAGAAATTTGTTAGCCTGTTGTGTGAAGAGGAGAGTGTGAGTGATGATGACTGTGTTTAGTTGTATTTAGGTTGTTTTTGTGCTATGTTTGTTTTTGATTAAGTGGATGTGTTCTGTTTTAAGTGGGAGTGATGGGGGAATGTTTGTGGGGGAACTGGATTGTGTAGATGGTTTGTGTATGGGGTGGGATGTAAATGAGATGATGTTGTGGGGTGAATTGTTTTTGAAAAATGGGATGGGGCGTTGATTGTATATAATGAGGTTGAGAAAATGAATGTATTGTAAGTTTGGGAAAGGGATCTTGTTTAATTTGCATAGGGGGCGGGATTATGGAGATTAGTGGGGTTTGAGGTTATGTAATGGGATATGAACAGATTTGTGTTGTGTATTTATTTTTCTGTGTAATAATTTGTTGAGAATTGAATGGGAAGTGTTGTTAGTATGCAGAAGTTTTTGTTAGTTGACTATTGAATGGAATTTTGTGTTTAACAGAATTATTGGTTGATATGACTTTGGTTGTTATTGTGATTACTGTGTTTTTGGGATTGTGATTTGTTTTTTGGAGTTTCTTGGAATTTCTTTTGTATTTTGTATAATAAAAAAAAAAAAAAAAATCTGTTCTTATCAGTTTAATATCTGATACGTCCCCCATCGGGGGACCACATATTAAACGGATTTTTGGAACAGGGAGCTGGATCAGGAGCTTGCTCCGTCCTCTCCACGCATCGGCCCGGTATTGCAGCGCCTCCGGGAGCGGTGCACCACCTTCTCTCAGCGGTGAAAAGACAGACGTAGGTAGCTAGCGAGCGAGCGAGCGAGCGAGCGAGCGAGCGAGCGAGCGAAGTGGACTGGAGCTCCTTCTTCTCGGGTCTCGTCCCTCGTCCCCCATCTGTGTGTCTCTGTGTTCTGTCTCTCTCTCTCGCCCTCTCGGTTCCCGTGCTCCCTCTGTGCGCTTTCCCGCGTCTCGACTCTCTGGGCAAGCAGGCCGGCCCCCTTTTCGGCTCCCGTGCGTTTTCCCTCCAAAAAACTTAGGTTTTTCAGCCTTTTCCCAGGGAGGCAGGCGTGGCTTGCTTGCTTGCTTGCTTGCTTGCTTGCTTGCTTGCTTGCTTGCGTGTGTGTCCGTCCCCGTCCCTGCAGGCGGGCCCCTTTCGACAGCTGGGCGTTTTCCCTCCAAAAAACTTAGTATATCCACCTTTTCTTTCTTTTTTTTCGGCAGGCAGGCAGGCAGGCGTGTGTGCGCGCGCGTCCCCGTCCCTCCCTCCCTCCCGAGAGAGAGCTGCCCCTTGCCTCTGCCCGCAGGTGCTGGCGCTCGGCTTTGGCTTGCAGCCGGTTGGGCGCAGCTGCTGCCGGTGGGAGGGGCCTAAGCTAAGGAGGCCGGGCGGCTGGCGCCCCCTGCGGCTGCGGTCGTTGTCGGGCCGTTGACAGAAGATCAAAGAGCAGGGCCCCCGCCCGGGACTGGCAGGAAGGCAGGCGGGCAGGCAAGAGAGAGGGGGAGCAGAGTCCCGCGGCAGGCCTCTGGCTGCAGGGAGGCCGGCAGCTGCGCGGGTCCCGGGCTCCAGAGGAGTCGGCCTGCGCCACTGTGCGCCAGCGGAACGCCCGCGCGTCGGTCCGCGCCTTTGTGGGCATCGCTTCTCGGCCTTTTGGCTGCGATCCCAGTACGTGGCCTGACCGCGGCTGGAGGAACAGTCAAGAGGAAGGAAGGTGAAGGTTTTTTTTCTGAGCCTGCCTATAGGCTAGGCAGGAGCTTTTTTTCTTGTGGCGGAGGCGGATCCGGCCATAATCGGAGGGATGGAGAGAGGACCGAGCGGCAGGGAGGCGAAGATGCGGAATACCATTCGATTTGTCTTGAAGGAGGATTGCGGAAACCAGGAGTTCATCTACCGGGATGTTTTTGAAGAATTGGTCCTTGAAACGGCTTTGGGAGTGCGATGGGAGGACACCTTCTGCTTGCAGAATTTCCCCGGGAAGAAGGTATTTGACCTTTCACTAATTTCTGATGTACGATGCAAGGAAGTATGGGCAATTATAAATGCGCATCGGAATGAGGAGCCGTTAAAAGACTTTTATGTGGAGCCATTGTTTGCAAGGGAAGTGCGGTGGCTGACTGTTCATATGTTTAACCCCTATGTTGCGGAAGGAGACATTTTGAACTTTCTTAAACGCTTTGTGGATGTGCAAGGTGAAGGGGTTAAGCAAATAGATAAGAAAAAATACTGGACCGGGAACTGGAGATACCGAGTGAGGTTTAGGTTCAGCGAACAAGCAGTGGACGGTTTGGCGCATCCGCCGGCGAACTTTGCAATCGGTTCAGACCGGGGGTACCTGTTTTACCCGGGACAGCCCCTCACTTGTAGGCGATGTGGGCAGGAAGGACATGTGGCCCTCAACTGTGAGACTCAAATATGTAGGCGGTGTGATGGGATTGGCCATATTTCGTCTATGTGCACGGAGGAAATCAAGTGTAACCTCTGTGGAAAGCGGGGCCATGTTTTTAAGGAGTGCCCCAGGAAGGCTGGCAGCTACTCAGCCGCCATTAGTAAGTCCTTGAGGGTTGAGAAGACCAAGCCTGCTGATCGTGAAGGTGAAAGAGGTGGGGCAGAAGATGGAGGCGGGGCAGAAGATGGAGGCGGGGTGGCGGTTTCGGTTGTGAACACGCCAACAGAACAAGAAGCAGCAGAAGAAGGGGTTTCCGGAGTCAATGATGTGCAGGTGCAGAATGAAGAAATGGAGATAGGTCAATTAAGTGGTGAGATCAGTGCCGGAACGCCTGGGCTGGCTTTTTTAATACAAGCGGCCGAGGAGGTGGCGCACGTGGGCCCACAGGCTAGAAGGAAGAGTTGGGGAGAACGGATGGAGGAGGAGGAGGAGGAGGAGGAAGAGGGCGCAGCCATGGCTCGAAGAACTGTGAAAAGGAAATCTGTGGAGTCAGAAGAGCTCTCCGCAAAGAAAGCGGGCAGAGAACGGGAGGATTCAACACAAAGTGACAGGCCTGAGTCTGTGACCCGAGGAGACAACTTACCTTTAGCCGAGGGGGAAGAAGAAGGGGAGATTCGAGAAGAAGAGGCAGTGGAGCTCCGCGGTAGTGCTTCCTCAGAGTTTGTTGAGACACCGTGTGTTCCTGAAACGGCAGACACACACGAAAGCGGTGGTTTAATACTCACCCAAGGTTTGGAGTCCGGAGTAGATCCACAGCAAGGAGAAGAGGAAGGCCTCTGGCTGGATTCGGAGTTGCCTCGGGACTTTGTGAAAATCTGTAAATGGGACGAGAAGAATAATAGGGTCAAGTGGCCTGCTGGTTTTGAGGAGCAGGAGATTCAAAAAAAGGAGATTAATTATGAGTGTGTACTTGTAGGGGGGGATATTCAGCGGTTTCGGGTGTTTGGGAAAACACATGCTGAAATAGGTTCCAAGAAAATCCTCTTTTCAGATATTGTGAAACGGTGGAGAAACAATGGGGGTATGGCTAAGGAGGCTTTCGCAGCTGGGGTAGTTAGAACAGAGGGTAGAATAATGAAAGATTTGGATGCGTCTGCTAGTTTTCTTAGGCAATGTGAATGGACGAATGGAAATGTGCGATTTCCGGTGCGAGCAGGTGGTCTTAAAAGCATTCTTAGAGCTTTTCCAGGTGTTAGTTTAGAAAGTGAAGGAAGATCGAAGAGAGTCATTAGGTTATATGTGCACGGGCCTAAGGAGAGTGAGGTGAGAGATGCATATATTGCAGCAATGAATATCATTAGAAGATGGGAAGAGAGAAACTGTTAATCTTTAAATGAAGGTTGTGACACTTAATACAAGAGGGCTTAGAGATAGAGTTAAGAGAACTGCTGTCTTTCAGTCCCTAAAAGACCTGAATTTTGAGGTGTGCTTTCTACAGGAGGTGCACTTGAAGAATGAGAAGGATGCAGTGCTTTTTTCACGGGAATGGGATAAGGGAGGATCCAAATGGAGTGTGGGTGGGGTTCACTCGTCGGGGGTGGGCATTCTGTTTGGTAACTGTGGAATGATTGTGGAGAATTGTAATATAATAGTGCCGGGAAGAGCCCTGAGTGTGGATGTGTGTTATGGGAATAATAACTTTAGGTTTGTATGTGTGTATGCGCCCGCAATAAGTTCACTGAGAGCAGATTTTTATAAAGAGCTCTACCCGATATGTGCTACTAATAGGATGCTTGTCATTGGTGGTGATTTTAATGTTGATCTTAGTAAACAGGAAGATGTGGGAGCTAAGCAGTTACGTGTGCTCCTAACCCGTTTCAACCTAGTGGATTGTGTTTTACGAGTCACGGCAGGTGCTGTGGCGCCCACCTGGAGGAATGCAGCGGGAGTCGCGAGGCGTCTCGATTACATTTTTGCTTCAGGAGAGGTGAGAGTGGAGACAACGGCGGCGCGTCCGATGTGGTACTCTGACCACACGTTAGTGGAGGTTAAGCTGAGCCTGCCGCAGAGGATGTATGGTCGAGGTATTTGGAGAATGAATGTTGAGATCTTGAAGGAGGAAAAGTATGTTGAACACATGAGGTTAAAATTAAATGAGTGGTGGTGTGCGAAGAAGGAGCACATCTCTGCTATGGATTGGTGGGAGATAATGAAAAAGAAAATTAGAAGGGAGACTAGAGAATATAGTCTTAACCGAAGGAGAAGGGAGGCTAAGGAAGGGAGATTGTTGCAAGAAGAATTGAATAATCTCTACATGCAACTTAATGAGGGGAAGGTAGTGAGTCCGGATGAGGTGGCGGCTTCTAGAGCTAGACTCCAGGCTTATTACAAACAGAGAGCTAAGAGTTTTTTGTTCAAGGCCCGAATAGATCTTTTGTTACAGCAACAGATGTGTGCTTCTTTTCTATTCAGGCAAGTGAGACGACAGCAAAGGAAAAGGCGAATGGATGGGGTTCGAGTAGATCAAGGCAAGATTGTAGAGCACCCTGATGAGATGTTAGAAGCGGTCTACTCCTTTTACAAGAACCTCTTTTCAGCACGAGCCTTAGAAGGAGGTTTGGAATCCGCTGCTCTTGGATGCATCTCCTCACGGGTGCCCGAGAGTAGCAGGCGTCTCTTAGAGAAGCCTATTACTATAGATGAACTTAGGGGAGCCTTGGCAGGGATGAAGAATGGGAAGGCGCCTGGATTAGATGGTCTTCCTGCAGAATTTTATAAAACCTTTTGGGATTTAATAGGGCCCATAATGTTAGAAATAGCGCACGAGGTTTTCAACAGGAAAATGTTAGGAGACTCGATGCGAGAAGGGGTGCTGACCTTGTTGTTTAAAAAAGGGCAGGCAACTGATCTAGGCAATTGGAGGCCACTCACGATGTTATGTACAGATTACAAGTTAATTGCTAAAGTTTTGGTTAATCGTATGAAGGAAGTGATGGGGACAGTAGTAGGGAGCGATCAGACTTGTGGCGTACGGGGAAGGAGAATTGACTGGTCTCTCCAATTAGTCAGAGACGCAATAGCGTGGTCTGAACATCGGAATATTCCGTTAGTATTAGCTAATTTAGATTTAGAGAAAGCTTTCGACAAAGTGTCGCACAACTTTTTGTGGTGTGTGCTGGAAAAGATGGGTTTTGGGCCAATTTTTATTGGATGGTTGAAGACCTTGTATACACAGGTGGGTAGTAGAGTAGTGGTTAATGGTTTTGTTGGCAAACTGGTGAAGCAGCTTTCTGGGGTAAGACAAGGTTGCCCGCTGTCCCCTTTGTTATTTGTCCTTTACATGGAACCATTTGCAAGGATGGTAAACGGGGACCCAGGCATAGAGGGATTAATACTGCCTGGGAGTGGTGGAGAGCAAGTTAAGATGACACTGTACGCCGATGATGTTACCTTGGTGCTGACCGCCGATCACAGTTTGCAGAGGTCCTTGGTCATCTTCGAGGAATTTGCCAGGGTATCAGGGGCCAGACTAAACAGAAATAAAAGTAAAGTTAAGTTTTTTGGATTATGGAGAGACAGAGAGGAAGGCATATATGGCCTGGATTTTTGTAGGGGCCCTTTAAAGGTTTTGGGTATTTCTTTCCAAAAGCAGGGAACGGTGCATTATAACTGGCTTCAGGCTTTGGAGGTAATAAGGGTCCGATTGTTAAGATGGGGTGACAAACGCTTAACATTCGTAGAAAAGGTAACAGTTTTAAAGACGGACATTTTACCAGCCTTGATATATTTGGCGAATATTTACCCAATGCCAGCAAGATATAATAGGTATCTCACTAGAGAAACTTTTAGGTTTCTTTGGAACGGAAGATACGAGTATATCAAGCGCCAGGATATGTATAGGTCAATTGATATGGGAGGTAGAGGAGTGCCGAATATACCAATCAAGTTAAATTGTATATATGTGTCGGGGTTATGTGTTGCTTTAAGCCAATCTGTAGTGCATAATTACCAGTTTTTTGTAAAGTTTTGGCTTGCCAACAGTTTCCGACATCTCACCTGTTGGAGGAACGACGTCCCGCACGGAGAGGACTTACCGTGGCATTATAGGCATGCGGTGTCCTGGGTCCGGAAACATCGGGTGGCAGAGGATGTGCTGACTCTGAGGAACCACAGGGCACTGTATAGCGCTGTAATGGGACAAGAGGAGGACAGAATTGTTGGGAATGTGGCCGCCGAGACCTGGAGGAAGGTTCAACCCAAAGGTTTGCGGCCAGACATGATGGACCTGAATTGGCAGCTGGTTTGGAAGAGACTTCCCGTGCGAGACGTCTTGCACAGGCATAAGCTGTCCAGACAAACTGAGTGTCCTCGGGCAGACTGCCGAGCTAGAGAGACAATTGAACATGTTTTTTGGTTCTGTGTTTTTGCTCAGCAAGTATGGGATAAATGTACACCTTTATTGGAATCGATAGAAGCTGGGTTTAAGGTAAATTTGGCCACTGTAATGTTTGGGGTAAGAGGATGTGGAAGAACGAGAGGTGTGGCTTTCATATTATGGTTTGTTATGAGTTGTGTTAAATTGTATTTGTGGGCCGCTAGGAACACTTTGGTCAAAAAAGGGGTGTTATGGAGTGTGGGTGGGGTTTACAACAAAATTGTGGGGGACATTAAATGCATGGTGGCTGTAGATAAAGAAAAGTTAAGTTATCACGCTGTAAAAGAAAAATGGAAGTCTTTAGCAGATATTTAAAAGGATTGGTTGATTGATACCCAGTAGTGATTTGTTTTTGTTAAGATTTTTGTCTGCTTTGTTATTTTTGCTTTTTGGATGTGTTCATCGGAATTGATGGTATAATTGTGATTTAGTATTCCTTTGTTATCTTTGATAATAATAAAAAAAAAAAAAAAAAAAAAAAAAAATCTGTTCTTATCAGTTTAATATCTGATACGTCCCCCATCGGGGGACCACATATTAAACGGATTTTTGGAACAGGGAGCTGGATCAGGAGCTTGCTCCGTCCTCTCCACGCATCGGCCCGGTATTGCAGCGCCTCCGGGAGCGGTGCACCACCTTCTCTCAGCGGTGAAAAGACAGACGTAGGTAGCTAGCGAGCGAGCGAGCGAGCGAGCGAGCGAGCGAAGTGGACTGGAGCTCCTTCTTCTCGGGTCTCGTCCCTCGTCCCCCATCTGTGTGTCTCTGTGTTCTGTCTCTCTCTCTCGCCCTCTCGGTTCCCGTGCTCCCTCTGTGCGCTTTCCCGCGTCTCGACTCTCTGGGCAAGCAGGCCGGCCCCCTTTTCGGCTCCCGTGCGTTTTCCCTCCAAAAAACTTAGGTTTTTCAGCCTTTTCCCAGGGAGGCAGGCGTGGCTTGCTTGCTTGCTTGCTTGCTTGCTTGCTTGCTTGCTTGCGTGTGTGTCCGTCCCCGTCCCTGCAGGCGGGCCCCTTTCGACAGCTGGGCGTTTTCCCTCCAAAAAACTTAGTATATCCACCTTTTCTTTCTTTTTTTTCGGCAGGCAGGCAGGCAGGCGTGTGTGCGCGCGCGTCCCCGTCCCTCCCTCCCTCCCGAGAGAGAGCTGCCCCTTGCCTCTGCCCGCAGGTGCTGGCGCTCGGCTTTGGCTTGCAGCCGGTTGGGCGCAGCTGCTGCCGGTGGGAGGGGCCTAAGCTAAGGAGGCCGGGCGGCTGGCGCCCCCTGCGGCTGCGGTCGTTGTCGGGCCGTTGACAGAAGATCAAAGAGCAGGGCCCCCGCCCGGGACTGGCAGGAAGGCAGGCGGGCAGGCAAGAGAGAGGGGGAGCAGAGTCCCGCGGCAGGCCTCTGGCTGCAGGGAGGCCGGCAGCTGCGCGGGTCCCGGGCTCCAGAGGAGTCGGCCTGCGCCACTGTGCGCCAGCGGAACGCCCGCGCGTCGGTCCGCGCCTTTGTGGGCATCGCTTCTCGGCCTTTTGGCTGCGATTCCAGTACGTGGCAGGCCCGCGGCTGGAGGAACAGTCAAGAGAGAGGAGGGATCGGCGCCAGGGGTTTTTTCCCGGATTTCCTTTTTTGGCGGAGCTTTCCGGCCAGGTTTTTTTTGCTGCAATGGAAGGAGCTGCAAGACTGCGTGAGGGAAGATTTCGGTATGCTGTGCGGTTCGTGCTGCGGGACGGTGGAGCGAAGAGGGATTTGGACTCCCGGGATGTCTTCGAGGAAGAGGTTATGCAGACTGCTCTACAGTTGCGACCCGAGGACGTCTATTGTTTGCAGGACTTCCCGGGTAAGAAGACCTTTGACTTATCGCTTATTTCTGAGGATTTAGTTCGGAGGGTTTGGAGCACGGCTAATGGAAAACAGAATGTGAAGCCTTTTTCTGACTACATTATCGAACCTCTGTTTGCCCGGGAGTTGAAGACCTTAACTGTAGCCATGTTTAACCCATATATGCCAGAGGAGGATATCGTTTGTTATCTGAAGCGTTTTGTGGACATACAAGGCGTGGGAGAGAGGATAATTGACAGGAAGAAGTATTGGACGGGGAAATGGCGCTACAGGGTGAGGTTTCGGACTGATGTTAAGGCTCCCGATGGCCTTTTGCACCCCCCAGCATCCTTTCTGTTAGGCTCTAACAGAGGGTATTGTTATTACTACGGACAGCCCGCTGTGTGTCGGCGTTGTGGACAGCCGGGCCATAATGTGGTCGACTGCCGTGAGGTGGTGTGCCGGAACTGCGAGGGTGTGGGGCACTTGGCTGCGCAATGCACTGCAGGCGTTAAATGTAATCTGTGTGGGGGTGTGGGGCACATGTTCAGGGATTGCACCCAGAGGAAGAAGAGTTTCGCAGCAGTAGTGCTGGACGCAGGTTCAGCTTCATGTGCTCCTGAAGCTAGTCGTCAAGGAGTTTTGGAGGAGGTGGGTAGCATGGAGACGGAGGCTTGTGCAGGGGCTGGAAGGGGGGAGGCTCAGACAGAGGTGGTTGCTGAAACATCGCTAGAGTCTGAACTTACCTTAAGTGGAGTGCAAGACGTAGAGGCAGGAGGCCCGGTTGGGCTGGAAGTGATGAAGGCGGCGGTTGGGGGAATCAGCTGGGCTGAGAAGGTGGACGAAGCGGAGACAGAGCAGGTTTTGACAAAGCACAAGGCGAAAAGGAAGAATTTGGAGCCGGAAGAGGTCTCGAGCAGGAAGGCAGGGCGGAGTACAGAAGAGATGGAACTGGAATCGGAGCCGGATAGTTCAGCGCCCGTTGGTGCGGTTATACGCAAAGAGCTTGTGATCGCCATGCCTAATTTCCAGGATGTGCTGGCGGCGTCTTCCTGTTCTCCAGGGCCGGTGCTGAGCGTGGACGAAGCGTCTGTAAGTGTGCAAGAGGGAGATTGCAGCTTGGTGGGTAAAACGCCTGAGGAAGTTTGGGTTGAAGCAGGAATACCTTCCAAGTTTGTGAGACTTTGTAGGTGGGACATGGAAACGGACTCGGTGACATGGCCCGAATTTTTCGACGGGTCTGTCTTCGAGAAGACCGGAATAAGATTGAAGCCGGTGGGTGTTTGGGGTGAACTGTCAACATTCCACGTCTACGCTGAAAACAATGCGGAAGTGCGAAGGAAGAGGTATCAACTGGAAGATTTGCTGAGGGAGTGGATAGAAGCCATTGAGAAGGACGAATTCAATTTCGAACAGAAAAGGGTTAAGAAACGGGACATGTTGCGGGCAAAGTTGGTGGTGCCGAGGGAGTTTTTGAATTTATGTAAATTAGTGCATGGGACCGTCGTGTTTCCTTCTGAGATGGGGGGAATTGCTGAGATGTTGCGAAGGTATAAGAATGTGAGAGTGGAACCAGAAAAGTCGAGGGAGAGATTGAGTGGCTTACTGGTGTGTGGTGCGGATGAGAGAGATATTAGAGAAGTATATTTGCGGTTCTCTTGTCTAGTGCGAAAGTGGGCTCAGAAAGGTTTTTGCTGAAATCTCTATGGCGAAAGTTCTTTCAATCAATGTAAGGGGGTTGCGAGATAGAGCAAAGAGGACGTCAGTTTTTAGTTTCTTGAAGTCTCAGGATTTCACGGTGTGCTTTCTGCAGGAAGTGCATCTAAAGGACAGTAGAGACGTGGCATCCTTTGCAAACGAATGGGTCAAAGGCCCTTCTAGATGGAGTGTGGGCGGAGTCCACTCTTCGGGGGTTGGGGTCTTGTTTGGGACTCATGAGTTGGTGGTGGAAGGGTGTGAGGTGGGCGTGGCCGGTAGGCTAATGAGCGTGGATGTATGTATGGGTGAGTGTAGTTTTCGGTTTTTAGGTGTGTACGCTCCTGCTGTCGCCTCACAAAGAACCACTTTTCTTGCAAACTTGGCCCCTTTTTGTCTGACTAACAGGAAGGTGATCATAGGTGGCGATTTTAATCTCGACTTGGCAGATAAGGATCACCCTGACGTTAGGTTCATACACAGAATGTTGGGGCAGTATGGTTTGGTGGACTGTGTCGCTAGAGCCACAAAAGGGAAGACGGGCCCCACTTGGAGAAATTCGAGGGGGCAGTCCAGGAGGTTGGACTATGTCTTTTCCTCCCGGGGGCTGGTGGTAGAGAGTGCATCTATCTCACCCTTTTGGCATTCTGACCATGACCTGGTAAGGGTCGAAATAGCTGGCTCAGGCTCCAAGTTTGGAAAGGGGTGTTGGAGGTTGAACACCGAGGTTTTAGAAGAGGCAGCTTATAGAACCTTGATAAAACGGGAATTGGAGAAGTTGTGGGTGGAAAGGAGTGAGCAGTCTTCTCTGTTAAGATGGTGGGATATGGTCAAAAGACGGATCCAACGGGTCACTAGGGCCTATTGCACGGAGAGGCAGGTGCAGGAAAAGAAGGAGGGGCGATTGCTACAGGAGCGCCTGACTTTATTATATGAGAACTGTAATAAAGGTATGGCCGTGGACTTTGAGGACATCAATAGGCAAAAGGAGCAGTTGAGGAGCTTTTATGAAACCAGGGCTCGGAGATACCTTTTTAAAGCTCACATAGACAATCTGCAGTTTAAAGAAACATGCTCCTCCTTTCAATTCCGGAGTATGAAGGAAAGGCAGTGTAAGAGAGTGGTGGAAGGGTTGCGGGATGGACAGGGCAAAATAGTGACTGATAAGGATGGTATGTTGCGTGTCGCAACGGACTTTTATCAGGAGCTGTTTTCAAAGCAGGAAACGGAAGTCGCAGCCGTGGAGCATGTTTTAAGGTCGGTGGCGTCTGCGCTCACGGATGAGGAACGGGCAGGCTTGGAAGGGGCCTTTACAGTAAGAGAACTGGCAGTAGCAATGCGTGGCCTGAAAAAGGGTAAGGTGCCTGGTATGGACGGCTTGCCTGTAGAATTTTATTCTGTCTTTTGGGAAGAGTTGAAGGACATCTTGCTTTTAGTCTTAAATGAGGCCCTGGAAGTAGGTTACCTGGGAACCTCTATGAGGACGGGCCTATTAATACTTCTGTATAAAAAGGGAGAGGCTACGGACTTGAGAAATTGGAGACCCTTGACATTGCTGTGCGCCGATTATAAGATTCTGGCGAAGGCTTTGGTGAACAGGCTGAAACAGGTGCTCCCAGCAGTTGTGGGAAAAGAACAGACCTGTGGGGTCCGAGGGCGGAGGATTAGCTGGCCCCTGCAACTGGTGAGGGATGTTATTGCCTGGTCGGGGCAGAGAGATGTCCCTTTTATGCTAGTCAGCCTCGATTTGGAAAAGGCTTTTGACAGGGTGTCTCGCGGTTTTTTATGGCGGGTAATGGACCGTATGGGGTTCGGTCCTCGTTTTATTGGTTGGGTCCGGCTTTTGTATAGGGAGGTGGGGAGCAAAATTTTGCTCAACGGGCACGTCGGAGGTATGGTGTGGCAGGATGCGGGAGTGAGACAGGGGTGCCCTCTCTCTCCACTGCTTTTTGTGTTGTATATCGAGGCCTATGCCCGGTTGGTGTGTGCTGACCCAAAAATAGAGGGTGTCTTGGTGCCTGGGAGTGGTGGGGAGAGGGCTAGAATTGCCCTATATGCTGACGATGTCACTCTATTCATGGCTTCCGATGTGGACCTGCAGGGGGCGCTAAACCATCTGGTGGTTTTTGCCAAGGCCTCCGGGGCCAAATTGAACAGAGGGAAGAGCCACATTAAATTCTTTGGCAGGTGGAGAGATCGACAGGATGGAGTGGGGGGACTACAAGTGTGCAGGGGCCCCTTGAAAATCTTGGGTGTGCATTTTAAAGAGGGAGACGCGGCCAGTTATAACTGGCTCGAGAAGCTGGAGAAGGCACGGTTACGTTTGGGGAGCTGGAAGAATAAGGGTCTGACTTACGTGGGGAAGGCCCTTATCATTAAGATCGAGGTGCTGGCGCTCTTAGGGTACTTGGCCTCAGTTTACCCCATGCCTTTGAGGCTCAACCGATATTTGACGAGGGAGGTTTTCTGGTTTATGTGGGGAAAAAAATACGAATACATCGGGCGTGTGGACATGTGTCGACCTATTGAGGAGGGAGGAAGGGGGGTTCCATCTTTGCCCACTAAATTGTCCTGTTTTTTTGTTTCCTCATTGTGTGCAGCCTCGAAGAAGCCTGTGGAACATGTGGGGGTGTATTTTGTTCGGTTTTGGTTGGCGGGAAGGTTGAGGGGGGTTTTTGAGTGGGACAACAAGGCGCCCCATGGAGAGGACATGCCCTGGCATTATCGTCAGGCCTACCGGTGGATCGGCAAGTATGCGCAGGGGCTGGAAGGCAGGGTGTTGTCCGACCACAGGGCCTTGTACGGGACGGTGATGGCCAGCAGCACAGTGGACCTGGTCGGGGGGCTGCCCAAGGACGTGTGGAGCAGGATTCAGCCCAGAGGCTTACAGCACGACCTGATGGATCTGAACTGGTTCATCGCATGGCGGCGGCTCCCTGTGCGAGAGGTCTTGCATCGCCACAAACTGACTTTGCAGATGCACTGTCCGAGGGCGACGTGTAACCATTTGGAGTCCATTCGCCATGTTTTTTGGGACTGTGTGTATGCGGGGAGAGTGTGGGCAAAATGCAGCTTATTGTTTGGTATGATTGCTCTGAATTTTGCACTTACTTTGAATGTGGTTTTATACGGTTTAAAGACAGACGTGTATCCCCGGGAGACGATTTGGGCATTGTGGGTGCTCATGAGTCATGTGAAACTGGAACTGTGGAAGGCGCGGAATGGCCTGGTCAAAAATGGGGTTCAATTAAGTGTGACGGGGTTGTATAATCGACTGTTGTACCGAGTGAAATGTGAAATCATCTTAGACATCCGTAAAAGAGGACTCCACGCCGCAAAAGAAAGGTGGAAGGGGTTACTGGTACATTGTATGTCTTGATTTGGTTAACTGTGATTTTGTTTTGTTTCTTTGGTACCGTTGGTTTTGCTTTGTGTTGCATTGTTGCCATTAGTTCTTCCTTTCTGTAGATAGTTTGAGATTTTGTTATTTTTGTAATAAAAAAAAAAAAAATCTGTTCTTATCAGTTTAATATCTGATACGTCCCCCATCGGGGGACCACATATTAAACGGATTTTTGGAACAGGGAGCTGGATCAGGAGCTTGCTCCGTCCTCTCCACGCATCGGCCCGGTATTGCAGCGCCTCCGGGAGCGGTGCACCACCTTCTCTCAGCGGTGAAAAGACAGACGTAGGTAGCTAGCGAGCGAGCGAGCGAGCGAGCGAGCGAGCGAAGTGGACTGGAGCTCCTTCTTCTCGGGTCTCGTCCCTCGTCCCCCATCTGTGTGTCTCTGTGTTCTGTCTCTCTCTCTCGCCCTCTCGGTTCCCGTGCTCCCTCTGTGCGCTTTCCCGCGTCTCGACTCTCTGGGCAAGCAGGCCGGCCCCCTTTTCGGCTCCCGTGCGTTTTCCCTCCAAAAAACTTAGGTTTTTCAGCCTTTTCCCAGGGAGGCAGGCGTGGCTTGCTTGCTTGCTTGCTTGCTTGCTTGCTTGCTTGCTTGCTTGCTTGCTTGCTTGCGTGTGTGTCCGTCCCCGTCCCTGCAGGCGGGCCCCTTTCGACAGCTGGGCGTTTTCCCTCCAAAAAACTTAGTATATCCACCTTTTCTTTCTTTTTTTTCGGCAGGCAGGCAGGCAGGCGTGTGTGCGCGCGCGTCCCCGTCCCTCCCTCCCTCCCGAGAGAGAGCTGCCCCTTGCCTCTGCCCGCAGGTGCTGGCGCTCGGCTTTGGCTTGCAGCCGGTTGGGCGCAGCTGCTGCCGGTGGGAGGGGCCTAAGCTAAGGAGGCCGGGCGGCTGGCGCCCCCTGCGGCTGCGGTCGTTGTCGGGCCGTTGACAGAAGATCAAAGAGCAGGGCCCCCGCCCGGGACTGGCAGGAAGGCAGGCGGGCAGGCAAGAGAGAGGGGGAGCAGAGTCCCGCGGCAGGCCTCTGGCTGCAGGGAGGCCGGCAGCTGCGCGGGTCCCGGGCTCCAGAGGAGTCGGCCTGCGCCACTGTGCGCCAGCGGAACGCCCGCGCGTCGGTCCGCGCCTTTGTGGGCATCGCTTCTCGGCCTTTTGGCCAAGATAACTAGTACGTGGCTTGTCCGCGGCTGGAAGTCTGTGTCAGAAGGTCGGGATTGGCGGCGGAGGAGAGAAGACGAGTGGCGAGAGAGCGGAGCAAGCAGCGGCGAAGGAGGAACCACTGGGAGAGGAGGAGACCAGTCGACTGGGAAGCGGCGGGAGTACAGCTAAGAGCCACCACTGGAATCGCTCTGGGTGAAGCCCAGGGGGTGAAGGTGGGGCTCCCAGATGACGTCTTTTGGTGGTGAGTGGCCTTCGGCGGCGGCGGCTGGGCGCCCTCTGTCCCATGAAGGGATAATGAGGGGCACGGTGCGCTTTGTATTGAAGAATGTGGAAGAGCGAGCGGAGTGGATGGTAAGAGGCAGATTCGAGAGGGAGGTGTTATTTAAGGCTCTTGAGATCGAGAGATGGGATATTTTGTGCTTACAAGATTTTCAAGGCAAATGTATTTTTGATCTGACACTTATTTCGGATGTGGAATGCGCCAGGGTATGGAGCAAAGCTCAACTTTTGAAAGAAGAGGAACCGCTGAGCAAATATCGTGTAGAGCCTCTTTTTGCAAGAGATGTGAAGACCTTGATGGTTCATATTTATAGCCCAAGGGTGCCTGAGGCTGATATTCTAACCTTCTTGCGAAGGTATGTTGATGTGCAAGGAGAAGGGAGAAGGGTTATAGACGACGAGAAGGTTTGGACTGGAAAAAGGTCATACACAGTAAGATTCCGCCCGAATGATAAGATAGAGGGGGGTCTGATAACTCCACCAGCCAATTTCAGTATTGGGCCGTATAGAGGATACATGCTCTACCCTGGACAGCCTAAAACATGCCGGAGGTGTGGTCAATCAGGGCATTTTTTTGTGGACTGTGTGACCGACATGTGTAAAAGATGCGGGGAGCTTGGACATGTGGCCGCTGCTTGCCGTAATGCTCTGGTGTGCAATCTGTGTGGGGTTCCGGATCATTCTTACAGGACGTGCCCCAGAAAGGTGCGTAGCTTCGCAGCTGTTGTCACCGAACGAAGGGACAAGGGACTGGAAGAATCGACTGCATTTCCTGATGGACAAGGGAGACCAGTAGAGGGCAGCGTCCCAGAGAGGGAGTACCGGAAAATCCAGGAGGTGGGCCTTGACGAAGGGGCAGTGGAGCGCTCGACAGAGCCGGTAGGTGGTTCCGGAGGATCCAGAGAAGGTGGAACTTACCTGGCAGAGGCTGATCAGCGGAGAGAGGAGGATCCTGGGGAGGGGACGTCCGTGTTGGGGCAGGAACAAGCATTGCAGGAGCCCGGGAAAGAGGAGGAGGCGGGTCATCAGGGGACCTCCTTAGAGGCCGAGACGGTTGCTGAGACACCTATGAGTCCGGAAGGAGAGAGTTCGTCAGGACAAGGCTGGGAGACGGTTACAGGAAAGCGGAGAAAGAAGAAGAGAGATCGGGAGGCCTGCGAAGAGGACTGCACTGGGCTCGAGGAGAAGAGGTCAAAGGAAGCATCATCATCCTCGGAGGAGGGCGTGCACTCTGAAGAGGGTGGGGCCTCGACAGACTCTGAGAGTTCGGAGGAGGAGAACGAAGTCCCCATGGTAGGCGAGAGGGAGGAGGTGGTGAGTGATGATGACATGGACAATGATGGTGAAAGGTCCGAAGAAAGTGAGGAGTCCAGCGAGGTGACAGAGGACCCGAAACCCAAGGTGCCAGAGAGGGAGAAGACGGTCTCGGGTGGTGATGAGAGAGAGGAGGCGGTGGTGGAGCATGAGAAGGAGCGAGTCCCCCCCGACCCGCCGGAGGCGGTAGGGGAAGTGAACGATGGCTGTGTTGGGGGAGCTTTGATTGACTCTAGTGCAGGCATTTCAGAGAGTGGCGGGACGTTGGACCCCAGTGGGGTTACAGACCCTGAGGGCCTTTTTGACCTTGAGGTTATGTCCCCAGTGACACCTGGGCCGTTCCAGACGCCCAGTGGGGAAAGTGAGGCGGGGAGTCCTGGTTATGATGCTTTGTTCGCGGACTTGATGGGGAAGAAATGACAAAACTGTGTAAATGAGGCTTAAAAAAATCTGTTCAAGTAATGTGCGTGGGTTAAGGTGTGATGTTAAACGGCACGCTGTTTTTAGTTACTTAAGTGACCTGAACCCAGCCTTCTGCTTTTTGCAGGAGGTACATTTGCAAGGTCCGAGTGATGTAACGAAGTTTACAGATGAGTGGAAGAAAGGTGCGTCGTGGTGGAGTGTGGGCGGTGTCCACTCGTCAGGTGTTGGAATTCTGTGTGGAGACCGGGGGTTTCAGGCCACTGAAATAACCTCGGTTGTGCCTGGACGCCTTCTGGTGGTTGACGGAAGCTGGTGGTCTGCTAGGGTGCGTCTGATCGGTGTGTATGCCCCTGCCGAGAGGGCCCTCCAAGCAACATTTATAAAAGATCTGGAGCCATGGCTTTTCACAAATAGAGAGATTGTAATGGGGGGGGATTTTAACATCGATTTATCTGACCCGCAAGGAGGGGGAGTGCGAAGCCTTAAGGAGTTGGTAGAGAATTTCCATCTTTTGGATGTTTTCAAGGATTTTAATAGTGGTCTTAGAAACTTTACTTGGCAGAACAGCAGGGGGCACTGCAGAAGATTAGATTATATTTTTTCTTCCCTTAAGGCTAAAAAAGTTAGTTTGGCAGCCTCTCCTGTGTGGTTTTCTGATCACTGGGTTTTAGCGGCGTCCTTTGAATTAGGGGATTCTGGCTTTCGGTCAAATTATTGGAAGCTTAATGTGTCCGTTCTGGATGAGATTGGGTACCGTCTTTTAATTTTGGATTACATAGACAGCTTTAAGAATACATTTCCTTCTTTTGGTTCTAAAATAGAGGCGTGGGAGAGTTTTAAACGATCTGTAGCGCGTCTTTCTATTAAATACTGCAGGAAAAGGCGCTGGGAGGAGAGGAAGGTGTTGAATGCCCTGCAGAAGGAATTGGAGTTGGTCTATGTTGATTTTAATCGTGGGGGCTCCTTTTGCGCGGAAAGAGCAGCAGAGTTGCGGAAGAGACTAAAGGAGGCTTGGCAAAAAAGGGCCAAGGGCTTCCTTTTTCGTCTAAGAGGAGTTATTCTAGAGAATGAGGAGAAGTGCTCAGCTCACTTTTTTGGCTCGGTCAGGTCAAGGCAGGAGAAGGTCTTTTTTTCAGAGCTCAAAATAGACAACGGTACAACTACGAGTGAGGTAAAGGAGATGCTGGCCTATGCTTCAAATTTTTATAGAAGTCTCTTTTCAGAAAAGGAAGTGAGACAGAAGGAGAAAGATAGTTTTTTAGAAGATCTTGCACATCTGTCTGAGGCTACCGAGCTGGAACAGGAAGTAAGTGCCATGGAGCTCCGAGAGGCAATGTTGGGTTTAAAGAAAGGAGCAGTTCCCGGGATAGATGGGTTGCCAATAGAATTTTACAGAGCCTTTTGGGTTTCACTAGAGCCGCTTTTGTTGGAGGTTTTTAAAGAGGTGCTCAGTGGGAATGGGTTAGGCGGGACTATGAGGACGGGTGTCATTACTCTCCTATATAAAAAGGGCGACAGAAAGGACCTTGAAAACTGGAGACCGATCCAATTATTGTGTACGGATTATAAAATATTAGCTCGGGTTTTAGGGAGGCGTCTGCGAACTGCGATGGGGTCCCTAGTAGGTGTAGATCAGACATGTGGGGTAGAAGGCCGGAAGATCGGATGGAACTTGTCGTTGATTAGAGATGTGGTGGAGTGGGTGCAAGACAGGGGCCTTTCCCTCATGTTGGTCAATCTTGATCAAAATAAAGCATTCGACAGAGTCCATCATGGGTTTTTATGGGAGGCGTTAAGTAAGATGGGCTGTGGAAAGACTTTTGTAACGTGGCTGCAGACGCTCTATAAGGGGGCAATTTCCCGGGTGTGTATTAATGGCAGATTAGGGGAGAACCTGGTGGTCCAGCGTGGAGTGAGGCAGGGCTGCCCCCTGTCCCCTTTATTATATGTTTTATTCATTGAACCGTTACTGAGGAAAATTCGCAGTGACTCGGCAATAGAGGGAATGTTGGTGCCTGGGAGCGACGGGTTGCGCATAAAAGTCGCTGCCTACGCGGATGATGTTTCGTTGTTTTTAACCTCTGATCGGTGTTTAGATAGGGTTCTATCGGTGGTTCAGGATTTTGCGGCAGGAACAGGGGCTGCGCTAAACACTAATAAGAGTACTGTCAAGCTTTTCGGTGCCTGGACGGACCGGAGACATGAGATTGGAGGATTACCGGTGGTTAACGGGCCTGTGAAGATACTGGGAGTTTGGTTTGATTCAGGGAACTCCGCAGTCCTAAACTGGGAACATCGTTTGCAGAAGATGAATCAGAAGCTCGGTCAATGGAGTCGGAGGTCACTTTCTTTTAAAGGGAAAGTTCTGGTCCTAAAGGTTGATATTTTACCCCTGCTGTTGCATCTGGCAGAGGTTTTCCCCTTGCCGGTGTGCTTCCGTAGATTGGTGGTGAGAGCGGTGTTTAGATTCATGTGGGGGGGGAGGTATGAATACGTGAAAAGGGCTGACATGTACAGAGCAGTGGAGGACGGTGGCCGGGATGTCCCCAATATACCACTGAAGTTAGATTGCCTGTTTGTGGCTCGGCTCTGCACACTGCTGCGCGCGCCTGAGGCCCATCCGTGTAGGTTCTTTGTCATGCTTTGGTTTGCACAGAAAATGCGACATCTTGTGGTGTGGTCTAATACCACTCCCAAGGCGGAAAGGCTCCCGGGGCATTATAGGCATGCTGCGACATGGGTGAGGACGCATCCCGAAGTTAAGAGCGGAGAAATTGTTTTAGACCATCGTCGCATGTACGCTCTAATTGTACAGAAGGAGACCCAGGCAGTGGTGGGGGTCTCTCAGGAGACATGGGCAAGGATTCAACCGCGCGGCTTAGATAATCGGCTTTGTGATTTGAATTGGCTTGGGTTGTGGGATAGGTTGGCAGTGCGGGAAACCTTGTGTAGGCATGGCCTCTCGAGGCAGCCCTTATGTCCCAGGCTTAATTGTACGGAGGGAGAATCCATAAGGCACGCTCTTTGGGAGTGTTCTTTTTCTAGGGATGTATGGTCTCAGTGTGTTTCTTTGTGTTTTTTGGTTTCAACGGATTTTGTCTTGTCTTACAGGTTGGTTATGAGGGGGGTTTCAGGGGTGAAGAGATGGAATGTGAATTTTCTGTTTTGGTTAATGATTAGTGTTATTAAGTTTCAGATCTGGTCATCCAGGGATGAAATTGTCAAGCATGGGGTTTTTACCTCCAGTAGAGAGGTGGTGGGGAGGATTAGGTCTGATATTGGAGGGAGGGTTAAACGGGATGTTTTGCGTTGGGGTTTTTCGGCTGCGAAGGAAAGGTGGAAGGGATTGATTGCTTTATCACTGTAAATTGGTGCACCGGGGTGATGGATTTGTTCTGTATCTTTTGTACTTTGTAATAAAAAACAAAAAAAAAAAAATCTGTTCTTATCAGTTTAATATCTGATACGTCCCCCATCGGGGGACCACATATTAAACGGATTTTTGGAACAGGGAGCTGGATCAGGAGCTTGCTCCGTCCTCTCCACGCATCGGCCCGGTATTGCAGCGCCTCCGGGAGCGGTGCACCACCTTCTCTCAGCGGTGAAAAGACAGACGTAGGTAGCTAGCGAGCGAGCGAGCGAGCGAGCGAGCGAGCGAAGTGGACTGGAGCTCCTTCTTCTCGGGTCTCGTCCCTCGTCCCCCATCTGTGTGTCTCTGTGTTCTGTCTCTCTCTCTCGCCCTCTCGGTTCCCGTGCTCCCTCTGTGCGCTTTCCCGCGTCTCGACTCTCTGGGCAAGCAGGCCGGCCCCCTTTTCGGCTCCCGTGCGTTTTCCCTCCAAAAAACTTAGGTTTTTCAGCCTTTTCCCAGGGAGGCAGGCGTGGCTTGCTTGCTTGCTTGCTTGCTTGCTTGCTTGCTTGCTTGCTTGCTTGCGTGTGTGTCCGTCCCCGTCCCTGCAGGCGGGCCCCTTTCGACAGCTGGGCGTTTTCCCTCCAAAAAACTTAGTATATCCACCTTTTCTTTCTTTTTTTTCGGCAGGCAGGCAGGCAGGCGTGTGTGCGCGCGCGTCCCCGTCCCTCCCTCCCTCCCGAGAGAGAGCTGCCCCTTGCCTCTGCCCGTAGGTGCTGGCGCTCGGCTTTGGCTTGCAGCCGGTTGGGCGCAGCTGCTGCCGGTGGGAGGGGCCTAAGCTAAGGAGGCCGGGCGGCTGGCGCCCCCTGCGGCTGCGGTCGTTGTCGGGCCGTTGACAGAAGATCAAAGAGCAGGGCCCCCGCCCGGGACTGGCAGGAAGGCAGGCGGGCAGGCAAGAGAGAGGGGGAGCAGAGTCCCGCGGCAGGCCTCTGGCTGCAGGGAGGCCGGCAGCTGCGCGGGTCCCGGGCTCCAGAGGAGTCGGCCTGCGCCACTGTGCGCCAGCGGAACGCCCGCGCGTCGGTCCGCGCCTTTGTGGGCATCGCTTCTCGGCCTTTTGGCTGCGATCTTGGTACGTGGCTTGACCGCGGCCGAGGGAACTCCAGAAGACCGTGAAGAGAACGCCGGAGAGGAGACTGCCAGAGAGGACTGCGCCTTTGGATTGCCTGGATTTTGGACCTTGGATTTCACTTGGATTACGGTTGGATTGCGATTTGGATTGGACGTTTTTGGACCCCGGCTGTGGTGAGTAGGCTGCTTCGGCAGCCGAAAAAGCTGCGTTGTGATGGCTGCGGACCCTGGGGCAGCGAGGAAGGCGGAGGAGGGTCCCAACATCCGTAGAACCATCCGCTTCATTTGGACGGCGGATGGTGAGATGCCGGGAAGGGATGCCTTCGAGGAAGAGGTACTGTTCGGTATTCTGCAGCTAGACGTCGCGGAAATTAAATGTTTACAGGGGAATCGGGTGCTGCGGTTCATGGATCTCTCCTTTGTGACGGAGAAGGGACACCACCATGCTACGGAGCAGGTAATCGCGGCTCAACGGGATGGTAAGCTAAAGAATTATAAGTGTGTGGGGTTGCAGAGCGACAACGAAAGGATGGTGATCCTACACATGTTTGATCCCTTTATGCCGGATTGTGATGTCACCACCTTTCTCCGTCGCTATGTGGAAGTCCAGGAGCCGCCGAGGCTCATTATAGATCGGCGTAGGGTCTGGACAGGGAAGAGGCAATACCGCGTTGAGCTGCGGAAGGACCCCAGGTCCCCGGGAGGACTCGCCCACCCGCCTGCCACCTTCGCAATTGGAACAGGTAGGGGGTACTTGTACTACGGGAACCAGCCGGTCTTCTGTCGCAAGTGTCGGGAGTATGGACACCGGGAGGCGGATTGTAAGGTGACTGAGTGCAGGAAGTGCAACAAACGGGGTCATGAAACGCGATATTGCCCAATTAAAGAATGTTCGCTGTGTGGCGTCACTGGACATTTGTACCGGGACTGCCGTCGTAGGAATGCCGATTTTAACAAGGATTTCTATGAAGGTGTGGGCCTGGCAGCAGGGGAGAGCGGAGCAGAGGACGGCGAAGCGGGAGACGGTGGAGAGGACGGCCAGGCCAAAGCCAAAGGAGTCCCTGGAAAAGGGGTGGAGGAGAACGAGTGGCAGACGGTAGGGAGGCCGAGACGGAAGGGGAAAGGGAAGGCGCGACGGCAGGAGAGTGAGGAAGAGCCACAGGAAGGACCATCGCGGGACATTGAGCAAGGTACAGGGACCTGGGCAGACGTCGTAAAGGAAGGACCTGTTTCGGCGGAAGCTGAGACATCTGCAGCACCGGAGCCGGCAGATGAGGAGGGGACGACATATCGGGCGCCTGTGGCGATGGTTCGATCGAGGAAACGGGCGCAGGCTGGTAAGGGACAGACAGAGTCGGAGGACAAGAAGAAGAAGAGGTCCGGGGGTCGCCGCCCGGAGGTGGTGGTGGACCAGGAGTTTGTGGAGGACCAGGAGGAGATGGAAGAGGAAGCTGAGCCGGAGCCAGTTCAGAGTGACCAGGAGCCAGAGAGCAGTGCAGGTACTCTCCCCCCGGGGCAGGGAGCCGGGAGAGTGGCTTGGGGCTCACTCCCGGCCCGACAAACGACTGAGGATGAGGGGAGCCCGATGACGATCTGCCAGCCCAGTACGCCCGGCATTGTCCTTGACACCGGCCTTGATCCCGACCCCGGGCCCGATTTAGACCCTGGGCCTGCTTATGACCCGAGTCTGAGACCCGACCCCGACCCCGACCCGAGCTTTTGCGTGGGGCCAGGCGTGAGCCCGGTTCCAGCGATCGGCCTTATGGGCGATTCAGACAGCGAAAGCTTGGGAAGTACAACAGGGGTAGAGCACCTGTCTAGCTCTAGCCCTGACGGGGGAATGGAGAGTGACAGCAACCTAGAGCCGTAATGACCTTCACAGTAGCCACGGCTAACGTGAGGGGACTGCGGAATCAGGTGAAGAGGGTTGGAGTCTTCCGAGACCTGTCCCAAAGGCGGTTTGATATTTGTTTCGTGCAGGAGGCCCATCTTAAGGACCAAGAGGACGTGAAGCTCTTCCAGAAGGAGTGGACGCAGGGGCCCTCGTGGTGGAGCGTTGGGGGGGTAAACTCCTCCGGCGTGGGCATCGTGTGTGGTTCCCCAGGTTTCTCCGCTCAGGTGGTCAGCTCAGTGGTCCCCGGACGTCTGTTGGTGGTTGACGGGACCCGGAGAGGAGTTAAGACCAGACTGCTTGCAGTGTATGCCCCGGCAGACAGACGGCAGCAGGGTGCCTTCCTGAGAGATCTGGAGCCCCTGTTGTACACGAACAGGGAGCTGATCATTGGCGGAGACTTTAACATCGACCTGGGGGACGCACACGGCGAGGGCGTCCACTTGCTTCAGTCTCTGATCACAAGTTTTGGCCTGAGGGATGGGTTTCGCGACGTCGCACACCACACGTGGGATAACGGAAGGGGAACCTTCAGACGCCTGGATTACGTTCTCACCACAGCAAACTGGGCAACCCTAAGCAGGCAAGTGACACCCACCTGGTTTTCAGATCATCATGTGCTAATGGTCTCCTTCGGTGTCGAGGACCCCCGCTTCCAGGCAGGCTACTGGAAGCTGAACAGGCAAGTTCTGCAGGAGGCGAGATATCGGAGGAAGATCATTACAGTGCTCAGTGACTACGAGGAGAGGAGGAAGGCCTTCAGATCGGCAGTGTACTGGTGGGAGTCGTGCAAGCGTACCATCTCGGTTGTGACGAAGAGGTACTGTAAGATCCGCCGAAGCTTAGACGAACACCAGTGCACTAAACTTCAGGAAGAGCTGGAAGCACTATACGCACAACTGAACCAGGGGGGCGCCTTCAACGGCGAGCGGGTCGCTCAGATCAGGAGCCTGCTTAGGGGTAAGTGGCTGCAGTGGGCCAGGGATTTCCTTTTCAGATTGAGGGGAGTCTGGAGGGAAAGTGACGAAACTTGCTCAGCCCAGTTCTTCGGCGCTGTGAGGAGGCAGCAAGAACGCAGCTTCTTTGAGGGCGTTCGGAAGGCAGACGGGTCTGTAGCCACTGACATACCCGGGATGTTGGAGTGCGCCACAGAGTACTATAATGCCTTGTTTGATGAAAAGGAGACCGACCCCAGCATCAGGAATGGGATCCTAGGCGGGGTGGAGAGGACGGTAGACGACCCCGCTGCACTGTGCGGGGCAGTGTCAGGGGCAGAGATTAGATCTGCCTTGCTGGGTATGAGGAAGGGCACTGTCCCTGGCATTGACGGTCTGCCGACAGAGTTCTACCTCGCCTTTTGGGACCATCTGGAGACGTTCCTGGTGCAGGTGTTCAACGAGGTGTTGGACCGTGATGGACTCGGGCCTACTATGAAGATCGGCATCATCTCCCTGATCCACAAGGGAGGAGACAAGACAGACCTGGGTAACTGGCGGCCGATTCAGCTCCTGTGCACAGATTACAAGCTCTTGGCCAGGGTGCTGGGCGGCCGCCTGAGAGCAGTGATGCCGGCCTTGGTGAAGGCTGACCAGACGTGTGGTGTGGCAGGCCGTAAGATCAGCTGGACCCTGCAGCTGATCCGTGATGTCATCGCTTGGGTGGAAGATAGAGGCCTGCCACTCCTGCTGGTGAGCCTGGACCAGACTAAGGCCTTTGACCGGGTTCATCATGGAATTCTGTGGGCACTCCTGAAGAGGAAGGGTCTGCCGGACCAGTTTGTCGGCTGGATTCAGACCCTTTACAACGGAGTGGCATCCCGGGTATGTGTCAATGGAGCCCTAGGTGAGCGTATTCCAGTGCGGTGTGGTGTGCGACAGGGCTGTCCCCTTTCGCCTCTGTTATATGTCATCTTTATAGAGCTCCTCCTAGACCGGCTGAGGAGAGATCCGGAGGTGGACGGGATCCCAGTGCCAGGCGGAAGTGGGCAGGTGGCGAAGATCGCCGCGTATGCTGACGACGTCACGCTCTTCCTGAGCTCCGAGAGGGGCTTGGGGAGAGCTCTCAGCATCGTGGAGGATTTCTCCAAGGGCACCGGCGCTCGACTGAACAGGGCTAAAAGCCTAGTGAAGGTATTTGGGACCTGGCCAAGCGCACCGAGGGACTTTGGTGGGCTGACCTTGACAGATGGACCGGTGAAGATCTTGGGAGTCAGTTTCTACACCGAGGACCCCGTGAGCCTTAACTGGGAGGCCAGGTTCCGGAAGACCAACCGGAAGCTAGGCCTTTGGCAATCAAGATCACTAACCTGGATTGGGAAAGCGCTGGTGCTGAAGTCGGAGATCCTGCCTCTGCTACTCCACCTGGCGGTAGTGTACCCCCTACCTATCAGGCGGAGGAAAGAGCTGGTAAGGGCTATTTTCAGCTTCGTCTGGGGACATACTTATGAGAGGATCAAGAGGTCTGACATGTGCAGGCCTCTGGCCGAAGGGGGACGAGCGATCCTTGATTTCCCGGCGAAGCTGGACTGTGCCTTCGTGGCGAGCCTATGTACGGTCCTGCACGAGAACCCACCCCATCTGTGCAGTCGGTTTGTGAGCCTTTGGCTCACGGCAAGCATGCGACACCTGACTGTCTGGTCCAACACGACCCCTAAAGCCGAGCGGCTGCCATTGCACTACCGCCACGCGGTACGGTGGCTGCGGGCACATCCGGAGGTAAAGGAGGGACTGTGCTCCCTGAACCACAGGTTGAGCTACAAGATCGTGATGACAGCAGAAAAACCAGCGATCCCGGGTGTGTCCAGTACTATCTGGCAACAGGTCCAGCCAAAAGGGCTGGACAATAAACTTAAAGACTTGAATTGGCTCGGCGTATGGGGTCGTATGACAGTCAGGGCAGTGATGCATGCGCACGGGCTATCACATCAGAGCCTGTGCCCGCGACACGGCTGTGCGAGGGAGGAGACAGTGAGTCACGTTTTTTGGGAGTGTGGTTTCGCCCAGAGAGTCTGGAGCTCGTGCAGGACCCTCTTCACCCAGGTAAGCCCCGATTCCCCTGTAACGAGAACAGCTATCATGAAGGGACTACCGGGAGTGCGAGCATGGAACCGGAAATTTCTCCTATGGCTTCTCATCAGTCTAGCCAAGGCCTTTTTGTGGGATGCGCGGACAGAGCTGATAACGCACGGAGTGGAAAAGCCAGCTTCGGGGATTCTGAGGAGAATAGAAGAGGAAATAGCGAGGAGAGTGAGATGGGACATTTTGAAATGGGGATTTGATGCAGCAAAAGAGCGTTGGAAGGAACTGTGCACGGGACTTTAGAGGAATGTTTGTGTAGGGTGGTAGTGACTGGGTAGTTGTGGGTGTGGTGTGACTGTTTTTTAACTCAAAAAAAAAAAAAAAAAAAATCTGTTCTTATCAGTTTAATATCTGATACGTCCCCCATCGGGGGACCACATATTAAACGGATTTTTGGAACAGGGAGCTGGATCAGGAGCTTGCTCCGTCCTCTCCACGCATCGGCCCGGTATTGCAGCGCCTCCGGGAGCGGTGCACCACCTTCTCTCAGCGGTGAAAAGACAGACGTAGGTAGCTAGCTAGCTAGCGAGCGAGCAAGCAAGCAAGCGAAGTGGACTGGAGCTCCTTCTTCTCGGGTCTCGTCCCTCGTCCCCCATCTGTGTGTCTCTGTGTTCTGTCTCTCTCTCGCCCTCTCGGTTCCCGTGCTCCCTCTGTGCGCTTTCCCGCGTCTCGACTCTCTGGGCAAGCAGGCCGGCCCCCTTTTCGGCTCCCGTGCGTTTTCCCTCCAAAAAACTTAGGTTTTTCAGCCTTTTCCCAGGGAGGCAGGCGTGGCTTGCTTGCTTGCTTGCTTGCTTGCTTGCTTGCTTGCGTGCGTGCGTGCGTGTCCGTCCCCGTCCCTGCAGGCGGGCCCCTTTCAACAGCTGGGCGTTTTCCCTCCAAAAAACTTAGTATATCCACATTTTCTTTCTTTTTTTTCGGCAGGCAGGCAGGCGTGTGTGCGCGCGCGTCCCCGTCCCTCCCTCCCTCCCGAGAGAGAGCTGCCCCTTGCCTCTGCCCGCAGGTGCTGGCGCTCGGCTTTCGCTTGCAGCCGGTTGGGCGCAGCTGCTGCCGGTGGGAGGGGCCTAAGCTAAGGAGGCCGGGCGGCTGGCGCCCCCTGCGGCTGCGGTCGTTGTCGGGCCGTTGACAGAAGATCAAAGAGCAGGGCCCCCGCCCGGGACTGGCAGGAAGGCAGGCGGGCAGGCAAGAGAGAGGGGGAGCAGAGTCCCGCGGCAGGCCTCTGGCTGCAGGGAGGCCGGCAGCTGCGCGGGTCCCGGGCTCCAGAGGAGTCGGCCTGCGCCACTGTGCGCCAGCGGAACGCCCGCGCGTCGGTCCGCGCCTTTGTGGGCATCGCTTCTCGGCCTTTTGGCCAAGATCGTCTGATGCGTGGCATGACCGCGGTCAGAGGACTTCCCAGAGGACGAGAAAGGCGGAGGAAGAAGAGGGGGGAAACCTTACCGGAAGGAACAACTTTTCCCAGAGGAAGGCAGCGAGAAGAGGAGCCCCGGAGAAGACAGCAGCGTCCAGGAAGACCTGAGGCTCCACTGGAGCCGCTCTGGGTTGTGCTCAGGGGGTGAAGGTGGGACTCTCCGGATGGCGACAACGGTGACTCCGGGTGAGTTGCCTTCTTATTCGGCGGCCGGGCGGCCTCTGTCCCGTGAGGGGCAGATGAGCCGCACGGTGCGCTTCGTTTTGAAGAATGCAGAAGATCATATTGAATGGATGAATAGAGGGCACTTCGAAAGAAAGATCTTGTTTCAGGCACTGAAGGTTGAGTGGAAAAATATTTTAGGAGTACAAGATTTTCAGTCTAGGTATACCTTTGATGTGACGCTCACTTCTGATGAAGAATGCTCTAGGATGTGGTACGAGGCTGAAAAGAAGAAGGATGAAGAGCCATTGGCAAAGTTTTATATCGAACCCTTATTCGCACGAGAACTACGTTCCATGATTGCTCACATGTATAATCCCCATGTACCGGAGCCCGATATTGTCACCTTCCTTCGTAGATATGTTGATGTTCAGGGAGGCGGCCAGAAGGTGGTGGATGAAGAAAGAATTTGGACCTTTAAGAGGAGGTACCTGGTGAGGTTACGGCAATGCCCAACAGCACCCGGAGGTGTGCTACACCCCCCAGCCAACTTCACCATCGGACCTAATAGGGGTTATCTTATATACTCTGGACAGCCACAGACGTGTCGGAGGTGTGGACAGGAGGGTCATCTGGCAGCGGAATGCAGCACCGAGGTCTGCAGACGGTGTGGCCGCACGGGACATGTGGCTGTAGTTTGCACTTATCAGCAGCTGTGCAACTTGTGTGGGGAGTCTGGACATTTGTATAGGGTATGCCCCAGGAAAACACGTAGTTTTGCATCCATGGTGTCCGGGAAACCTGAGCAACCTAGAGTACCAAAAGAACAGCAAGGGGTAGGTGAACCAAGTACTCACCGGGACGACAGACGAGGCGCGCAGGACACAGCACAAAGGCGGGAGTCAATCCCAGGGCCGGTGCCCGGAGCACAGGATCCGGCAGAGGAGGTGAAGACAGTTCCAGAAGAGGGTTCCCCGGACAATGGCTGGACTGCTGTGGAAAGGAAAAAGAAGAAGAAGAAAAGACACCTGGAGGTTTCAGACGAGGACGATGCAGGGGGAGACGAGAAACGAACCAAGGAAACTTCCCAATCTTCCGAGGGGGAAATAAATGTACCTTCGGAAGATGTATATGATGACGCTATGGAAGGAGAAGATGTGATTCAGCCAGATCGGGAATCTGAGGGAGGGGAAGCTCTAGAAGAGAACGGAGAAGTGGAAGAGAGGTCAGAAAGTGGAAGCGAAGAGTCAAATGACGACACCGGAGATTCAAGCAGCGAAGGAGAGGAAGGGAAAGAGGAACAGGAAGAGTCTCTAATGGATGAAGAAGCAGGCAGGGAAGAAGAGGGAGGGGAAGAAGAAGGTGGGGCTGGTAAAGGCCCCGTTTCTGTCGCGCAACCTCAAGACCCAGCGGTCGGGGTGGCGGCGATTGGCGAAGTTGGAGGGCAAGAACATGACGAGTCGAGCAGTTCAGAGGAAAGCGGGTCCCTGCCATGCAGCGGGGTGACCCGCCCTGAAGAGGAGTTCCTCCTCGGCTTTGTCTCCCCAACGACACCCCCGCACTTCCAGATGACGGTGGGGGAGAGTCCTTTGGGAAGTCCAGATCTGATGAGATTTGAACAGTAGATCGACTCAAGACGCTAAAACTTTCAGGTTACCTGACTTGCCCGGAGTAGGTAAAAACATTCTTCCTGATCCGCATGGAGTGCACTCTCTGCACCATAAATGCCAGGGGTCTGAAAAGTAGAATCAAAAGAACCAGTGTTTTCAAAGACCTGTCCGAACGTTGCTGTAGTTTTTATTTTGTGCAGGAAGCCCACCTGAGTTCGAGGAAAGATGTCTCGGACTTCCAGAAGGACTGGTCAGATGGCGACTCCTGGTGGAGCGTGGGAGGCGTGCACTCCTCAGGAGTGGGGATACTTTGCGGCACCCCAAACTTTAGAGCAAGTGAGGTCGACTCGGTGGTCCCTGGCCGGATTCTAGTGGTAGATGGAGTGTGGGAGGGAAGGAAAGTTAGGCTAATAGCAGTATATGGGCCTGCCGAAAGACGACTACAGGCGGGCTTTATTAAAGATCTCGAGCCGCTTTTATTTACCAACAGGCAGGTAATACTAGGAGGGTATTTTAATATAGATGTGCGTGATGTGAGAGGATCGGGTGTGCGTGTGCTGAAAGGGCTAATTAAGGACTTCAAATTGCAGGACTGTTTCGAAGGAGCGGGGCCGGCCTCCAAGGCATACACTTGGAGCAATGGGCGGGACTCCTTCAGGCGACTCGATTACATATTCACCACCCTAAGAGGGGTGACCCGGTCGAGGCAGGTGGTTCCTGTTTGGTATTCAGACCATCTGGTGTTGTCGGCTACCGTGTCTCTAGGTGGATCCCGTTTCAGACCAAGTAATTGGAAACTTAATACCCAAATCCTGTCCGAGGCCGAATATCGAGCCCGGATAGCGAGTGTTCTGGAGCGTTTCCAAAGGGACAGGTGGAGTTTCCCGTCGGCCGTGCACTGGTGGGAGGCCTGCAAAAAGGCCGTAGCTCGGGCCTCCATGAGCTATAGTCAACAGAAGAAGTCTAGGGGTAGAGAGGCTTTGGAAGGGCTACAAAAAGAACTAGAAGGCCTGTACGTGGCTTTCAACAGGGGCGGCACCTTTAATGCAGAGCGGGCTGCAGAAATCAAGCATAGTCTCCAAGAAATCTGGGCTGCACGGGCCAAAGATTTCCTGTTCAGACTGAAGGGTGAACTTATCGAGACCGATGAAAAATGCTCATCCCGCTTCTTCGGCTCGGTTCGCGCGCGACAGTCTAAGACCTGTTTCGAAGCGTTGCGCCGGGCTGATGGTTCAGTGACCTCGGATGTACCTGAAATGGTGGAGTGCGCTTCCGACTTCTACAGGTCTTTGTTCGCGTGAACACCAGTGGACTCGAGCCGATGGAAGGTCTGGTTGAAGGGCATTGAGGGAAGAGCCAAGTTTGCCCAAGGTCTGGACGGGGTTCTGACGGCCCAAGAACTGAAGGAGGCTATGGTCGGGCTACGAAGGGGGACCGCCCCTGGCATTGATGGTTTGCCCATAGACTTCTTTGTTGTGTTTTGGGATCAGTTATGGCCTATGCTCATGGTTGTCTACGAGGAAATTTTGCAGGTCGGAGAACTAGGGACAACAATGAAGACCGGGGTGTTGTCCCTAATCCATAAGAAAGGGGACAAGGCAGATCTGGAAAACTGGAGGCCGATCCAGTTGCTCTGTATATACTATAAGACTATAAGATCCTCGCCAGGGCACTGGGCATGAGGCTGAGGAAGGTTATGCCAGATCTGGTCTGTAGAGACCAAACGTCCAGTGTTGTCGGCCGAAGAATATCGTGGAATCTCCACCTCGTCAGAGACACGATAGCCTGGGTAGAGGACCGAGGGCTGGAATTCATGCTGGTAAGCCTCGACCAAAGTAAGGCCTTCGACAGGGTCCACCACGCTTTCCTATGGGAAGTGCTGAGGAGCCTGGGAGTGAGTGAGGGGTTTGTGAGGTGGATAAGGATCTTGTATACTGGCGTTGTAACGAGGGTGCGCGTGAATGGGAATCTGGGCCCCGGGGTACCGGTCGGTCGCGGAGTGAGGCAGGGGTGTCCCCTGTCTCCCCTGTTGTACGTCCTGTACACCGAGCCCCTCTTACACGCCATCCGCACAGACCCCCTCATTGAGGGAGTAATAGTCCCAGGCAGCAAGGGCGAACAAGTGAAGGTCGCAGCCTACGCTGACGACATTTCCCTGTTTTTGACCACGGATAGAAGTTTACACAGAGTATTACAGATCCTGGAAGAACTGGCCACCGGCACGGGGTCCTATTTAAACAGGACCAAGTGCACGGTGAAATACTTTGGGAACTTGAAGGACAGGCGAGATGTAGTCGGCGACCTCCCTCTAGAAACTGGCCCTTTAAAGATCTTGGGGGTTCATTTCCACACGGGTGATTCGGCTATGGCCAATTGGGAACACAAGCTGTCGAAGGTAAATCAGAAGTTAGGACTGTGGCAGACCAGGTCCCTTTCCTATACGGGAAAGGTCCTGGTCATTAAGGTGGACGTGTTACCCCTGTTACTTCACCTGGCAGGGGTATTCCCACTACCAGTTTGCCTTCGACAGGACTTGGTGCGAGCCGTCTTCCGCTTCATTTGGGGCGGGAGATACGAGTATATTTCCCGTGTGGATATGTATAGGCCTATAACAGAAGGCGGAAGGGCAGTTCCTAACCTGCCAGCCAAGCTGGATGCCCTTTTTGTGGCAGGACTGTGCAAAACACTGTGTAGTGATCCGGACCATCCTTGTGTATATTTCATGAGGCTCTGGCTCGCGGCATCAATTAGACATTTAGTGCCATGGTCTAACACAACGCCTAAGGCGGAACGACTGCCCGTACACTACGCGCATGCATGCAAATGGATCAGGAAACATCCAGAGGCCAGGGAGGGACAAATGTTGCTAGATCATAAGGCCCTACACAGGCTGGCAACGGAGAAAGGGAATTCGGCAGTGGTCGGGGTTACCGAGGAAGCATGGAGACAAATCCAGCCCGCAGGCCTCGACAACAGACTCAAAGATCTTAACTGGATGGTCGTCTGGAATCGCCTGCCAGTGAGGGAGATCCTGCACAGCCATGGTTTGACCAGGCAAGACAAGTGTCCCCGCTCGAGCTGTACAGAAACAGAAACAGTCCTGCATGTCTTTTGGGGGTGCTGGTTTGCACAGGAGGTGTGGGGACGGTGCGAATGGTTGGGGGCCCGGGTTTTAGACACTTTCAAGCCAACAAGCAAGGCAGTCATGAAAGGAGTGTCGAAGCCAAAGAAATGGAACTGTAATTTTTTACTTTTGTTATTGATTAGTTTGGTTAAGTTTCAAATTTGGGCATCACGGAAAGAACTTGTTGAACATGGGAGGGAGGTTACAGCAGATTCTATTATTTGGAAAGTTGTGTTTGATATAACAAGACGGGTGAAATGGGATATCTCAAGGTGGGGTTTCGCTGAAGCCAAGGAGAGATGGAAGGGTTTGTTTCTTTTGGGGTTGTGATTTTGTACTGTTCATTGTTCTGTTGACTTTTGTACTTTTGTAATAAAAAAAAAAAAAAAAAATCTGTTCTTATCAGTTTAATATCTGATACGTCCCCCATCGGGGGACCACATATTAAACGGATTTTTGGAACAGGGAGCTGGATCAGGAGCTTGCTCCGTCCTCTCCACGCATCGGCCCGGTATTGCAGCGCCTCCGGGAGCGGTGCACCACCTTCTCTCAGCGGTGAAAAGACAGACGTAGCTAGCTAGCGAGCGAGCAAGCAAGCGAAGTGGACTGGAGCTCCTTCTTATCGGGTCTCGTCTCTCGTCCATCTGTGTGTCTCTCTCTCCCCCTCCCCCTCCCCGTCTCCGTTCCCGTGCTCCCTCTGTGCGCTTTCCCGCGTCTCGACTCTCTGGGCAAGCAGGCCGGCCCCCTTTTCGGCTCCCGTGCGTTTTCCCTCCAAAAAACTTAGGTTTTTCAGCCTTTTCCCAGGGAGGCAGGCGTGGCTTGCTTGCTTGCTTGCTTGCTTGCTTGCTTGCTTGCTTGCTTGCGTGTCCGTCCCTGTCCCTGCAGGCGGGCCCCTTTCGACAGCTGGCCGTTTTCCCTCCAAAAAACTTAGTATATCCACCTTTTCTTTCTTTTTTTTCGGCAGGCAGGCAGGCAGGCGCGCGCGCGTCCCCGTCCCTCCCTCCCGAGAGAGAGCTGCCCCTTGCCTCTGCCCGCAGGTGCTGGCGCTCGGCTTTCGCTTGCAGCCGGTTGGGCGCAGCTGCTGCCGGTGGGAGGGGCCTAAGCTAAGGAGGCCGGGCGGCTGGCGCCCCCTGCGGCTACGGTCGTTGTCGGGCCGTTGACAGAAGATCAAAGAGCAGGGCCCCCGCCCGGGACTGGCAGGAAGGCAGGCAGGCAGGCAGGCAGGCAGGCAAGAGAGAGGGGGAGCAGAGTCCCGCGGCAGGCCTCTGGCTGCAGGGAGGCCGGCAGCTGCGCGGGTCCCGGGCTCCAGAGGAGTCGGCCTGCGCCACTGTGCGCCAGCGGAACGCCCGCGCGTCGGTCCGCGCCTTTGTGGGCATCGCTTCTCGGCCTTTTGGCTTAGATCTAATAGCACGTGGCATGCCCGCGGCTAGAGGACTAAGCCAGGGGAAGAGAGGACGACGGCGGGGAAGAAGACGAGGGCGGTGACGGCGAGGAGGGAGAAGGAGAGCCAGCCGAGAGACGGAGGAGAACCTTACCGGAGGAGGAAGGAGGCCGGGGATCCAAAAGCTACCACGGGTAGTCGCTCTGGGTTGAGCCCAGAGGGCGAAGTGGGGCTTCCGGATGGCGGCGGCGGCGGCGATGGCGACGGCGGCGGCGGGTGAGTGGACCCGCGACTCGGCGGCTGGACGTCCTCTGTCCCGTGAGGGTCAGATGCGGCGTACAGTGCGCTTTGTAGCGAAGACGGCGGAAGACAAGGCCAGTTGGAAGAACCGTGACAAGTTCGAGAAGGAGGTCTTGTTTCGTGCCCTGGGAATCCAAGTAAAAGAGATTACTAGTCTACAAGACTTTCCTGCTAAAGGAATATTTGATTTGACAATGGAATCAGACAAACTTTGTGAGTCTGTATGGCAGAAGATCCAATTTGGAAAAAACTATGCCCCTCTGAACAGTTTCTACACTGAGCCCTTGTTTGTGAGAGAGTTACGATCCCTCACCATTCACGTATTTAATACTCTGTTGCCGGAACGTGATGTGGTGACGTTCCTATCTAGGTTTGTGGACATTCAAGGCGCCGGGAGTAAGGAGATAGACTCTGTGAATGTCTGTACTGGGAGAAGGAGGTATATGGTTAGGCTTCGGCCTAAGCCATCGGGGGAAGAGGGCGTTTTGCACCCTCCAGCCTATTTTTCTATTGGATCTAATAGGGGTTATTTGTTCTACCCAGGACAACCTTTGACCTGTAAAAAGTGCCTACAAGTGGGGCATATAGCGGCAAACTGTCCAGGGGGAGTGTGCAGGAGGTGTGGTGCAGCGGGACATGAGGCCAAGACCTGCGGTCAGATTTTGACCTGTGACCTGTGCGGGTCGATGGACCACGTGTACCGTTCGTGCCCAAGGAGGCAGAAGAGTTTTGCTGCTATTGTGAAGGGCACTTCAGAGGTCCCAAAACGGGACGTACCGGGCCCATCTGTAGGTCCAGTAATGTTCTTTGGGACTAAGGCGTCTTCAAAAAAGGGAGATAAGGGTAAACCAGAGTTAGATGGGGAGGTGCCGGGTGGGGCGGTTACTGCTCAACCTGAAGCTAGGTCCTGGGCCGATATGGTTCCAGAGGGGGGTCTCGAGTCCCCAAGCTGGTCCCCTGTATTGAGCAGGTCCGCTAAGAGGAAGGGAGGGAGGGGGTCGAAGAGTCCTACCCTGCGTCGTGCTAGGCTAAGCATGCTGAACCGTTTTCAGGGGCTGCCGGTAGAAACACTAGGCAGCGATTCAGAGGGGGCGGAGGAAGAGGGTAGAAAGGAGGTGGTTGCAACTGACGACCCCCTGGTGTTAGTAGGGGAACGACAGGAAGGTGCCGGAAGGTCGGCAGGGCGGAAAAGTAAGAAGGCAGTTGGGAGGTTAACTGCTAGAGGGAGGGGCCCTGAGGGGGTACTTGAGGTGGGGAGCGGTGAACCACCGGTAACATCAGCCCCTCCTGAGGGACCAGAAGACATGGTGGTCAGCGAGGAACCCATCCCTCCAGGACAAGGTGAGCCGCCGGCCACTAGCGAGGAAAGTGAAGCAGAGCCAGGGAGTACAGCGGAGATGGTTAAATCTGCTCACCTGCAAGTCTCCAAGGATCCCGTGAGTGAGTTATCTTCCTCGGGGGAGGGGAGTTTGCAGCAGTCTGGTGGGGAAGAGAGTGATGTGACATCAGGGGAGATAGAAAATCCTGAGGTGAGTCAGGATGGCAAGGGAAGGGTTCATACTCCCCACGACCCGACATGAACCGCATAGTTTGTTCGGTAAATGTTCGGGGTTTGAGGAGCCCTGTGAAGCGGACTGGTGTCTTCGAAGACCTCGCGAGACATCAGTTCGGCTTTTGTTTCCTCCAGGAGGTCCATTTAGGATCGCAGGAGGATATTTCTGGGTTTAGGAAGGAATGGAAGAACGGTCAGTCTTGGTGGAGCATAGGGGGAGTGCACTCATCAGGTGTGGGGATTTTGTGTGCTATATCCAATTTTGTGTGTGGTGAGGTTTTGTCGGTTGTTCCGGGGCGATTGTTGGTGGTTGACGGGGTGTGGGGTGGTTTAAAAGTGCGTCTAATTGCAGTGTACGGGCCTGCGGAAAGACGCTTACAAGCAGACTTTGTTAAACAAATAGAGCCCTTACTCTTCACTAATAGAGTTGTGATTATGGGCGGGGATTTCAACGTCGATGTCAGTGACACTAACGGAGCTGGGGCGCGAGTCCTAAGAGATTTGGTGGCTCATTTTAAGTTACAGGACGGGTTTAGTAATTCTGGCCCAATCTCCAAAAAATACACCTGGAGCAACGGCAAGGATCGCTTTCGGAGGTTAGACTATATCTTCACCACCCTGAGGGGAGTGACACAGGTCGGACAGACAATTCCGGTGTGGTTCTCCGACCACATGATGTTGTCAGTCAGTATGTCTTCGGATAACTCTGGAACCAGATCCTGCTTCTGGAGACTAAACACTCAAGTGTTGTCGGAGGCTGACTATAGGAGTCGGATAACGGAGTTATTAGAGAAGTACCTTAACAGTAGGTGGAGGTTTTCATCTGCTGTACGGTGGTGGGAGGCTTGCAAAAGAGCGGTGGCAAAAGAGTCAATAAAATATTGTCATCATAGGAAAGATCAAGGAAGGAGAGAGGCGGAGCAGCTGCAATGTGAGCTGCAGGGCCTTTACGAAGATTTCAACCGGGGCAGGTCTTTTGATGGTGTAAAAGCGGCAGAACTCAGACTTAGAATGAAGGAAGTCTGGCAGGCAAAAGCAAGAGACTTCCTTTTCAGAGCCAAGGGGGAGCTGCAGGAAAGGAATGAGAAGTGCTCCGCTCTTTTTTTCGGTTCGGTGCGCTCTAGACAAGCCCGGACTCTTATTGAAGGCTTAAGACGGAAAGACGGCTCCGTTACTACTGACCCGTCTGAAATGGTGACGTGTGCCTCAGGTTTCTACAGGGAGTTGTTTACTGAAAAACCGGTAGAAACGGCTCTATGGGAGGAGTTGCTGTCAGGGGTCACAGGGAAAGCAGGGAATTTGGATGAGCTGGATGGCGCTTTGTCGGGAGAGGAGTTAAAAGCGGCAATGGAGGGATTACGTAAGGGTACAGCTCCGGGCATTGACGGTCTGTCTATAGATTTTTACTTGGTTTTCTGGGTTTATTTGCAGCCTATGCTCCTAGCGGTCTTTAACGAGATCTTGGAAACAGGGGAAATGGCCGGGACCATGAAAACGGGGGTCCTGACCTTGGTGTACAAGAAAGGGAACAAAGAAGACCTGGAGAACTGGAGGCCGATTCAGCTGCTCTGCACTGAATATAAGATCCTGGCCAGAGTGCTGAGCAGGCGGCTGAGGAAGGTGATGCCAGGCTTGGTCGGTAGGGAACAGACCTGCAGTGTTGAGGG
Organism: Lepisosteus platostomus; assembly: GCF_059453375.1. Lineage (NCBI taxonomy): Eukaryota > Metazoa > Chordata > Actinopteri > Semionotiformes > Lepisosteidae > Lepisosteus > Lepisosteus platostomus. Next base: position 1,590,818 of record NC_142625.1, read on the forward strand.
GAGAAAGTTATCCTGGAACCTCCAGTTAGTTAGGGACACCATCCAATGGGTTGAGGAGAGAGGTCTGGAGTTGATGCTGGTCAACTTAGATCAAAGTAAAGCGTTTGATAGGGTTCATCACCCCTTTTTGTGGGAGGTCCTTAAGAGGCTAGGTCTTAGCAGGACCTTCATCCAATGGATTAAAATCCTGTATAACGGGGTTGTTTCCCGGGTCTGCATAAATGGGAAGATGGGGACGGGGTTTGTGGTGAGTTGTGGTGTGAGGCAGGGGTGCCCTCTGTCCCCTTTATTATATGTTTTATATTTGGAGCCTTTTTTGCACCGGATCCGGAGCGACCCCGCGGTGGAAGGAGTGGTTGTTCCAGGTAGCGGGGGGGCGCAAGCAAAAGTCACAGCCTACGCGGACGACGTAACGTTGCTCCTCTCTTCGGACAGGAGTCTCCTACAGGTTCTGGAGATAGCAGACAAAATGACAGCGGGAACAGGGGCACTTCTAAACAAAAGTAAGTGCAACGTTAAATTCTTTGGTAGATGGAAAGACAGACGGGATGTGGTCGGAGGCCTCACTTTGGAATCCGGGCCCATTAAGATTCTTGGAGTCAATTTTTTGTCCAGTGGTTCTGCCATAACAAATTGGGAAAAGAAGATAGTAAAAGTCAAACAAAAACTGGGTTTGTGGCAGAACAGGCATTTGACGTATATAGGGAAAGTACTAGTGATAAAAGTGGATGTCTTGCCGTTGCTCCTCCATCTGGCCTGGGTTTTTCCGCTTCCTCCTAGACTCCGCAAAGAGCTAGTGAGGACAATCTTCCGCTTCATTTGGGGCGGGGGTTACGAATATATTCGGAGAGTCGACATGTGCAGGCCAGTGGAAGAGGGGGGACGGGCGGTGCCTGATCTGCCCGCAAAATTGGACTCCCTCTTCGTCTCGGGGTTGTGTAGGCTTTTGCACGAGAGTCCGGACCACCTGTGCGTTCACTTTGCACACCTATGGTTTTCACCAGTAGTGAAGCACTTGGTGGTCTGGACAAACGTGACTCCTAAAGCAGAGAATTTGCCGGGGTGGTACAGGCATGCAGTGCTGTGGCTAAAGAAGCATCCTGGGGCCAAAGAAGGGTTGGTGTCTTTGAACCATAAAGCTTTATACCAGCTAGCAACTGCTAAAGATGAACCAGCTGTAGTGGGTACAACAGAAGAAGTATGGAGACAGATCCAACCTGTGGGGTTGGAGAATAAATTTAAGGACTTGAATTGGCTAATTTTGTGGAAGAGGCTCCCAGTTAGGGAGACGTTACACCGTCACAGTTTGAAGAGACAAGATAAATGTCCTCGCTCCGAGTGTGGCGAGGTTGAATCTATTCACCATGTGTTTTGGAATTGTGGCTTTGCAAAGAGGGTCTGGGACTTGTGTGGGGGGATACTAACACGTGTGAAACCGGACTTTATTGCAACTAGCCAAGTGATTCTGCGTGGGATCCCAAGGCCTCGAAGATGGGGACAGAGTTTTCTTCTGTGGTTTTTAATCAGTATGGTGAAGTATCACCTCTGGGCCTCCCGTAAGGACCTTACTGACCATGGAGTATGTGGGGCGCCATCTACTGTTGTATTTAAAGTGAAACACGACATATCTTGCAGAGTCAAATGGGACATTCTGAGGTGGGGTTTTGCCGCTGCGAAAGAAAGATGGAAGGGGTTATTTTAGCTGTCGTGAGATAACTCGGGTTTCGGTGTTGATTGCTGTTTGGGTTTTGTATATTTATTAAACATATTAAACGGATTTTTGGAACAGGGAGCTGGATCAGGAGCTTGCTCCGTCCTCTCCACGCATCGGCCCGGTATTGCAGCGCCTCCGGGAGCGGTGCACCACCTTCTCTCAGCGGTGAAAAGACAGACGTAGCAAGCAAGCAAGCAAGCAAGCGAGGTGGACTGGAGCTCCTTCTTCTCGGGTCTCGTCTCTCGTCCATCTGTGTGTCTCTCTCTCCCCCTCCCCCTCCCCGTCTCCATTCCCGTGCTCCCTCTGTGCACTTTCCCGCGTCTCGACTCTCTGGGCAAGCAGGCCGGCCCCCTTTTCGGCTCCCGTGCGATTTCCCTCCAAAAAACTTAGTTTTTTCAGCCTTTTCCCAGGGAGGCAGGCGTGGCTTTTGTGTGTGTGTGTGTGTGTGTGTGTGTGTGTGTGTGTGTGTGTGTGTGTGTGTGTGTGTGTGTGTGTGTGTGTGTGTGTGTGTGTGTCCCCGTCCTCGCAGGCGGGCCCCTTTCGACAGCCGGGGCGGTTTCCCTCCAAAAAACTTAGTATATACACCTTCTCTTCCTTTTTTTCCGGCAGGCAGGCAGGCAGGCAGGCAGGCGCGTGTGTGTGTGTGTGTGTGTGTCCGTGTGTGTCCGTGTGTGTGTGTCCATCCCTCCCGAGAGAGCGCTGCCCCTTGCCTCTGCCCGCAGGTGCCGACGGTCCGCTTTCGCTTGCAGCTCGCTCGGCACAGCTGCTGCTGGTGGGAGGGGCCTAAGCTAAGGAGGCCGGCCGGCTGGCGCCCCCCTGCGGCTGCGGTTGTTGTCGGGCCGTTGACAGGAGATCCAAGAGCAGGGCCCCCGCCCGGGACTGGTGGGCAGGCAGGCGAGCGAGCAGGCAGGCAAGAGAGGGGGAGAGCGGAGTCCGGGCGGCCGGCAGCCGCGTGCGGACCGGGCTCCCGAGGCGTCGGCCTGCGCCGCTGCGCGCCAGCCGGACGCCCGCGCGCCCGCCCAAGGCCGGCGTCGGGCATCGCTTCTCGGCCTTTTGGCCTAAGATCTTACAGTGTGTGGCCTGACCGCAGCTGTAAGACTTTTGTCAGGGGACGAGAAGAGCGACGGAGGAGCGGCTGGAGAGAGGAGCGGAGCGCATCTTCCAACTTTTTGGAGAACGGAGAGCGGCGGACGGAAGGAGATTTTGATTTTTGTTTTCTTTTTGCAGAGGAGCGGAGAGCGGCAGAGGCGTCCGGCCCGGGTCGCCCTCAGGATGGCCGGGGCGACGGGCCTTGCGGAGAGGCCGCGGAGAGGGCCGAGCGTAAAATGGACAATATGCTTTGGATGGAGGAGGAATACCGAGATGCCTGGTAGGGAGCTGTTCGTGGAACATATACTGATGAAGACTTTGAAGGTAGGACCTCTTGAGGTGCAATGTGTGCAGGGGAACTGGCCAGAGAAGTATTTTGACGTCTCACTCCGTAACGAGCACATTTATAGAAAGGCGTCTGAAGTGTGTGTGAAGCATCGGGATGAGGAGTTCATGAAGGAATTTGAGCTGTTAGGTCTGGCTTCAGATGACACCCGTTGGGTTATCGTGAATATGTATGACCCGTTCCTGTCTGATGATGACATTACTGCCTTCTTAGAAATGCACGTTGAGTCAGCCAGTGCACCTAAGAGAATTTATGATAGGTTTGGTTATTGGACCGGGAGAAGACAATATGAAGTAACTTTAAAAGTGAACAAGAATTACGAAGGGGGTTTTGCGCACCCCCCGGCACTATTTGCACTTGGGGGAAGTCGGGGGTATCTATTTTATCGTGATCAACCCCCATTTTGTAGGAAATGTCACGAGATCGGGCATGTGGAAAAGGATTGTAGGACAACAAGTTGCACAAGATGTGGGGAGGAGGGTCACACCAAGAGGACATGCAAGATCAAAGTGTGTTCATTGTGCGGGGCAGATAACCATCTATATAGGGCCTGTTTAAAAAGAGATTTGACCTTTGTGGCGGCAGAGAAGGGGGCGTTTCCGGACGCGGTGGAGGAGGAGGAGGAAGAGGTAGAGGAGGAAGAGGAGTCTGACTGGAAGGTGGGGAGGGCGGAGGCCCGGAAGCTGAGAAGGAAGAAGCGCAGACAGGGTCTGAAGGCACAGGAGGCAACAGTGACCGGGGGGCAGGTAAGGAAGGAGGATGGTGGGGAAGCTCAAGGAGTATCTACAGCAGGTGCATCGCGGGAGCAGGCGGAGGAGCAGGCGGAGGAGCAGGTGGAGGAGCAGGCGGAGGTACAATCGGCGATGATAGTAGAGGAGACTGATGAAATGGAACAGGAAGGTACATCTGAGGGAAGTCAGGAGGGTGGAAATGTGGACGAGAAAAGGGAAAAATCTCACCCCAAAAGACAGCGGGTGGATAGTGATGAGAGGGCCAGACTGGAGGGTAAGAAAGCTAAAATAAAAGAAGGGGAGTTACGTGAACGGATGAGCGGGGATAGTGACGAGAATGAGGCGGATTATCCGGAAGCTCTGGACCCAGGTCCGGGAGACCCGGAAGATTCTGAAGGAACAGAAGGATCCTTGCCCCCGGGGCAGCAGGTGCGGTCATCTCTGTCCTACGGCAAGATATCGGTTTTAGAAGGAGATGCGGAAGGTGAGAGCCCTTGTGCAGTATGCTTGCCGGTTACACCTGGCAGGTCTTCTGACACAAGGATGGAGCAAGAAGACGCTGCTGGGACCATTAGTTCATCGACGGCTGCCTCGGAAATCGACATGGACAGTGAGGGCTCATCTAGCGCGTCATGACCCTCTCTGTAGGAACAATTAATGTAAGAGGCTTGAGGAACAAGAGAAAAAGGTTTGCTGTGTTTGAGGACATAGCAAACAGCAGGTTAGATTTTTGTATTCTTCAGGAGGTGCATTTAGGGGGACACATGGATGCTGCCGCATTTCAGAAAGAATGGAAGGCTGGAAGATCTTGGTGGAGTGCCGGAGGGATACATTCTTCTGGGATTGGTATTCTTTGTGGGTCCTCGGTTTTTGTGTCGCAAGAGGTTAGGGCGATAGTTCCAGGAAGAATCCTAGTGGTTGACGGAAGATGGGGTGATATGCCCTTGAGGGTAGTGGGGGTGTATGTGCCAGCAGATAGGAGAATGCAGTGTGAATTTCTTAAAGACTTAGAGTCAGTGCTTTTCACTAATAGAGGGTTGGTGGTGGGTGGTGATTTTAATATTGACTTAGAGGAAACACAGGGTGGTGGGGTTAGTGTTCTTTTAAAAATTATTAAGGATTTTAAATTAAAGGATGGTTTTGCAGAGGATAAAATTCACACATGGGATAATCATCAAGGTGTTTTGAGAAGATTGGACTACATTTTTTATACCTTGTCATCGGTGATCCAAAGCAGGTCAGTTAAGCCGACGTGGTTCTCAGACCATTCTATGGTAACAGTATCCTTTAAAGTGAAACAGAGAGGCTTCAAACCGGGATACTGGAAGTTAAACAGAGCGGTTCTGGGGGACAAGGAGTATCACGTGAGGATTCTTCGTTTGCTAGGACACCTTTCACGGATGCGTGGTAGGTTTCCGTCAGCTGTTGAGTGGTGGGAACATAGCAAACGTGCTATTGCTAAGGTGTCAACGGCTTATTGCTTGCTCAGACGTCAAGTGGAGCGCGAGGACCTGACCCGACTCCAGATGGAGTTGGAGCGCATTTACGAGGAGGCGAACCACGGAAGATCATTCGACCTGAAGGCTGCCAATAGGGTGCGTGCACGGCTGCGGGCTAAATGGTTACAACGGGCCAAAGATTTTTTATTTAGATTAAGGGGCACTAAGATGGAGGAGGATGAGCAGTGTACGTCACAGTTTTTTGGTATTGTTAGATCACAGCAGGAAAGGACCTACATAGAGAAATTAGTGATGAAGAATGGGAATGTGGCTGAGGACATTTCGGACTTGCTCGAATGTGCTACTGATTACTATAAAGACCTTTTTTCGGAAAAAACAGTGAACAAGGAGGTACGAAGTAGACTAATGGCTCAGGTAAGTTTCCGGGACGCAGTAGAGCTAGGATTGGACAGCCCCATTACAGCTCTGGAAATTAAGGAGGCTATGTTAGGCCTGAGGAAGGGGACTGTTCCCGGAATCGATGGCCTGCCTGTTGAGTTTTATATCATCTTCTGGACACAGTTGGAACCCTTTTTATTACAAGTGTATGTTGAGATTTTAGAACATGGCGAGATGAGTTCCTCAATGAGGACGGGGCTCCTGACATTAATATACAAAAAGAAGGGTGACAAGGCCAGTCTCGACAATTGGAGACCTTTGCAGTTGCTGTGCACGGATTATAAGATTCTTGCTAGATTGGTGAGTAAGAGGCTTAGGAACATCATGGGCCTGTTGGTGCGAGAGGAGCAAACGTGTGCAGTGGCTGGCAGGAGGCTGGCCTGGAACCTACAGCTGATCAGAGATGTCACGGAGTGGGTGAGTGACAGGCGATTGCCTTTGATGATGGTGAACTTAGATCAGAATAAGGCCTTTGACAGGGTCCACCACGCTGCCCTGTGGGAGATACTGGCAAGAATGGGTGTTAATGTGAAGACCATCGAATGGATCCGAACACTGTACAGGAATGTGGAGACAAGAGTCAGTATTAATGGATGGGTAGGAGGTGGTATCCCGGTGACGTGTGGCGTGAGGCAAGGGTGCCCCCTGTCCCCTTTGCTTTACGTTTTGTATGTGGAGCCCTTTCTGGATCGCATTCGAGGAGACCCGCGAGTGGAAGGCATCCTGGTACCTGGAAGTAAGGGCAAACAGGCAAAGGTGATTGCGTATGCCGATGACATTACGTTGTTCCTAAGCACGGAGGACAGCTTGGTGCAGGTGTTGAATATAGCCCAAGAGTTCGAAAAGGGATTAGGGGCTATACTGAATAGGAACAAGAGCTCCATTAAGTACTGGGGCAGTTGGAGGAATAAGAGGGAGGCCATCGGTGGCTTGACAGTGGTGCAGGACCCGATCAAGATTTTGGGTGTACTGTTTCATCCTGAGGAGGCTGCGCGTCTAAATTGGGAAAGGAAAATGAAGAAAGTGACGCAAAAATTAGGGTTGTGGCAACATCGTACATTATCCTTTCTTGGGAAGGTCATGATTCTAAAGACCGAAGTTATGTCACTACTACTCCATCTGGCTGTGGTGTACCCTTTGCCGGCAAGAATGCGGAAGGAACTGGTCCGTACTGTGTTTGCCTTTGTGTGGGGGCAAAAATACGAGTACATAAAGAGAACTGATATGTACAGGCCAGTTGAGGAAGGGGGTAGAGGGGTTCCAGATCTACCGGTAAAAATGGATTGTGTTTTTCTTGCCAGTTTATACACAGTGCTACATGGAGGCCCGGTGCATATGTGCGTTTTTTTTGTTCATTTGTGGTTCTCGCATACGATGAGACACTTGGTAAAATGGACTAACACCACGCCAAAGGCTGAAAAGTTGCCATGGCACTACAGGCATGCGGTGCATTGGCTGAAGGTGCACCCGGAAGTTAAGGAGGGACTCTCCACTTTGGACCATCGGCTGATGTATAAAATGTTGAAGAGTGACAACAGCGTGGCAGTGGTGGGAGTGTCCCGGGAGACCTGGCTGTCCATACAGCCGAAGAACCTTGATAACAGACTGTGTGATCTGAATTGGCTGTGTGTTTGGGGCAGGATGGCTGTTAGGGAGGTTTTATATAAGCATGGTCTGTCAAAGCAAAAGAATTGTCCCCGTCTGCAGTGCAATACGGAAGAATCGGTGAAGCATGTGTTTTGGGAATGCGACTTTACGCAAAAGGTGTGGGGGGAGTGCACAAGGTGGATGCTTTCTTTTTTCACAACAGAACGTTTAACTTATGTCACGGTGTTAAGGGGGATGAAGGGTGCTAAAGGCTGGAATGGAAGGTTTTTGGCATGGCTGTTGATTAGCTTAGTTAAAGTGTATGTTTGGCAAGACAGGAGTGAGTTAGTGAAACATGGTGTGCATGGTACGGTGGGTATGGTGGTGTGGCGAGTGAGAAACGATATTGCGAACAGAGTGAAGTGGGACGTGCAGAAGTGGGGGTTTGCTGCTGCGAGAGAACGATGGAAGGAGTTGTTTGTGTTAGGGATGTGAGTTAGGTGTAGGGTAGCGTGAGTGTGGTATGATTGGGCTTTGATTAACAAATAGATTTTATTTAAAAATAAAAAATCTGTTCTTATCAGTTTAATATCTGATACGTCCCCCATCGGGGGACCACATATTAAACGGATTTTTGGAACAGGGAGCTGGATCAGGAGCTTGCTCCGTCCTCTCCACGCATCGGCCCGGTATTGCAGCGCCTCCGGGAGCGGTGCACCACCTTCTCTCAGCAGTGAAAAGACAGACGTAGCAAGCGAGCGAGCGAGCGAGCGAGCAAGCAAGCGAGGTGGACTGGAGCTCCTTCTTCTCGGGTCTCGTCTCTCGTCCATCTGTGTGTCTCTCTCTCCCCCTCCCCGTCTCCGTTCCCGTGCTCCCTCTGTGCACTTTCCCGCGTCTCGACTCTCTGGGCAAGCAGGCCGGCCCCCTTTTCGGCTCCCGTGCGTTTTCCCTCCAAAAAACTTAGTTTTTTCAGCCTTTTCCCAGGGAGGCAGGCGTGGCTTTTGTGTGTGTGTGTGTGTGTGTGTGTGTGTGTGTGTGTGTGTGTGTGTGTGTGTGTGTGTGTGTGTGTGTGTGTGTGTGTGTGTGTGTGTGTGTGTGTGTGTGTGTGTGTGTGTGTGTGTGTGTGTGTGTGTGTGTGTGTGTGTGTGTGTGTGTGTGTGTGTGTGTGTGTGTGTGTGTGTGTGTGTGTGTCCCCGTCCTCGCAGGCGGGCCCCTTTCGACAGCCGGGGCGGTTTCCCTCCAAAAAACTTAGTATATACACCTTTTCTTCCTTTTTTTCCGGCAGGCAGGCAGGCGCGTGCGTCTGTGTGTGTGTGTGTGTGTGTGTCCGTCCGTCCGTCCGTCCGTCCCTCCCAAGAGAGCGCTGCCCCTTGCCTCTGCCCGCAGGTGCCGACGGTCCGCTTTCGCTTGCAGCTCGCTCGGCACAGCTGCTGCTGGTGGGAGGGGCCTAAGCTAAGGAGGCCGGCCGGCTGGCGCCCCCCTGCGGCTGCGGTCGTTGTCGGGCCGTTGACAGGAGATCCAAGAGCAGGGCCCCCGCCCGGGACTGGCGGGCAGGCAGGCGAGCGAGCAGGCAGGCAAGAGAGGGGGAGAGCGGAGTCCGGGCGGCCGGCAGCCGCGTGTGGACCGGGCTCCCGAGGCGTCGGCCTGCGCCGCTGCGCGCCAGCCGGACGCCCGCGCGCCCGCCCAAGGCCGGCGTCGGGCATCGCTTCTCGGCCTTTTGGCGAAGATCGGGAGGAGGATTACGACCGGAGCGACGACCTTGCGGATCAGGATTTGCCTGTGGACTACATCTTGACTTTTGGATTGTTTTGATCGTGTGGATTGCCTTGGATTTTCCTTGTGTTTGGACCGGAGGGGACGCTTCGAGGAGCTGGCCTGGAGGCCTCCTCCAGGATGGCGGAAGGGTTTGGCTCCTTCGACCGGCCCGGGGAGGCTCCCAGACTGAAATGGACTCTGCGTTTTCGCTGGATGCGAGGGGGAGAACCGCCCGGCAGACGTGAGTTTGAAGATTATGTCTTGTTTGGGTGTTTGGGCCTACAAGCGGAAGATATTCTATGTGCACAAGGGAATAGACCGCTAAAGTATATGGATGTTACCTTCAGGGATGAGGAGATCTATAAGAGGGTGTCTGCACGGTACGCAGAGAAGAAGGAAGAGCAATTTCTAAGGGATTTTGAAGTGCTGGGCTGTTATTATGACAACTTTAGAGTTGTGATAGTGCATCTGTATGACCCGTTCTTGAGTGATGATGATGTGACAGCCTTTTTGCTGAGGCACGTCTCGGTCCTCAGCCCACCGGAGAAAATTATTGATAGTCGAAACGTCTGGGCCGGGAAAAGGAAGTACAGGGTGAAGCTTCAGTCAGACGCACGTGGGGCAGGGGGTTTTCATCACCCACCGGCATCCTTTTCGTTTGGAGCCAGTAGGGCGTATCTCTACTATCAGAACCAGCCCAAGTTTTGTAGACGGTGCCGGAATTTTGGGCATCAAGTAGCTGAGTGTCGGGTGAATGAGTGCACAGTGTGTGGAGCGGTCGGGCACGTGGCAAGGGAGTGCCGGAAGAAAGTGTGGACCTTGTGTGAGGCGGAAGGACATTTATTCAAGAACTGTGTGTGGAGGGATGTGCGAAGGGCGAGAGAGTATGATGAAGGTACATTGAGGGTGGATGGAGAGGAGGAGGAGGAAGCTGCTCCAGTGAATGAGGAAGAAGTGGCCGGCGGGGAGATGGAAGTAGCTCCAGCTACTGTGGATGTACAGGAGGCTGTGCTTCCGCAGGAAGTGGAGCAAGGTCCGGCTGACCAGGGGACGGAAGAGGAAATTGCGACAGTTCCGGAGACGGCGGAAAGTGAGCAGGAGCAGGGGAAAGTACTGGCCAAACAACGGCACGAGGAGGTCGAGAGTGATTCCGGGGCGGTGGAGGAGAAGAAGGTGAGGGAAGATCCGTTGGAGGAGTTTCTGGAGGAGGACAGGGAGGAACAGCGGCTGCCAGAGATGGAAGTGGAAGGGTCAGGTGACACGTTTGGGGAGGAGTCGCCGGCTCTGGTAAGGAGGAGGGGCAGGGCTTCTTTGAGGGCCATGTCGGTGGCCCCGGACGTTGCTGAGTCGACTTCTGGGGAGGATATTCCGCACTGTCCCACTACGGGTGGATATTCACCTGTATCAGACATTTCGGGAAGTTCCACCTCCAGCCAGTCCGATGGCTCGGAGAGAGAGACAGATCTTGATCCGCCATGAGCCTTCTCGTTCGAACGATCAATGTGAGAGGCTTAAAGGACAGTGTAAAGAGGACTGCCGTCTTTAAGTTCCTAAAAGAACAAAGGTTTGATGTGTGCTTCCTACAGGAAGTGCACTTGGCGGGAGAAGGAGACATGCGGCGCTTTACAAAGGACTGGGGCAATCTGAAATCGAGGTGGAGTGTGGGGGGAGTGTATTCGGCAGGGGTGGGCATTGTTTTTGGGAGCACAGTGGTGGAAGAGACTGAGTTCTTTGTTGTGCGTCCAGGGAGAGTGATTGTGGTGGATGGGGTATGGGCGGGCACTAAGGTTCGTTTGATTTGTGTTTATGCACCAGCAGAACGTAGTGCAAGAAGAGGCTTCTTTTCTGACTTGGCACCCTGGTGTACCACAAACCGGCGCGTTATTTTGGGGGGTGATTTCAACGAGGATATTTTGTCCCGGACCACGGGGGCAATTGAAATAAGCCATTTGTTGCGTGATTTTGAGCTACGGGATAGTTTTATAGGGCACTTCACTGCCTTTCCGGTTACGTGGAGGAATACTAGGGGTGTGGGAAGGAGACTGGACTACGTGTTTGTGTCTTTAGGCATCCCGGTTCGAAAGGTCACGGTGACCCCGGTTTGGTTTTCGGACCATGTTAGTATTCAAGTAGAGATGGGTGATGTGAGTGCTTGCTATGGGAAAGGTGTGTGGAAGCTAAACACAGCTGTTCTGAGGGAGTATGATTATCTCTTGTTAATTAGAGGCAAGCTGCAGCTATGGTTAGCCCAAAAGAGTACTCGGCCAGCCTTGATTGATTGGTGGGAAGGCCTAAAGCGCAGGCTTAAAATAGTTTCGCAGCAGTATTGTTCTTTACGTGCGCATAGAGAGAACAGGGAGGTATGGCTTTTGCAGAGTGCGCTGCAGAAGATTTATGAGCACGGGAACAGCGGTCTGGCTTTCGACTTCCAGGCAGCTCAGGAGTTGAAGGTTAAACTAAAGGGGATTTATGTTAAAAAGGCACGGGATTTTCTGTTCCGTGTAAGGGACAGGGTTATGGAACCGTCGGAAGAGGTGACTGGCCAGTTGTTTCGGTCAGTGAGGGCAAAGCAAGGGCGGAGGATTTTTGAGGGTATCCGGGTGAGTCCGGATACTGTCGTCAAGTCTTCAGAAGGTATGGTGGCGGCTGCGGAGCGGTATTATGAAGTTTGCTTCCAAGAGGAAGTCACAAACACAGACAACATGGAGGAGATAGTTAATGTGGTATGAGAGAGCGAACAAACTTTTTGCTATGGTTTTTGGTGTGTTTAATTAAAATGGTCTTATGGGACTGCAGAAACCATCTGGTGAAATACGGGGCTGATGTGGGTGTAAAGGGGATAAGTGGGCGGAGTAGGCACGAATTGTGTAAATTACAGGGACATGATTATAGGAGATGGGGTTTCCATGCGGCTAAAGAGCGGTGGAAGACTCTTTTGGAGTTAGACTGAAGAAGGGTTGGTCTTCGTTGGTTTTGGTTTCTGTGCTGTTTGGTGTTGTTTTGTGTTGTGAAGATTTGTGTTAACTTGTTTCTTTTGTACTTTAATAAAAAAAAAAAATATGTTCTTATCAGTTTAATATCTGATACGTCCCCCATCGGGGGACCACATATTAAACGGATTTTTGGAACAGGGAGCTGGATCAGGAGCTTGCTCCGTCCTCTCCACGCATCAGCCCGGTATTGCAGCACCTCCGGGAGCGGTGCACCACCTTCTCTCAGCGGTGAAAAGACAGACGTAGGTAGCTAGCGAGGTGGACTGGAGCTCCTTCTTCTCGGGTCTCGTCTCTCGTCCATCTGTGTGTCTCTCTCTCCCCCTCCCCCTCCCCGTCTCCGTTCCCGTGCTCCCTCTGTGCACTTTCCCGCGTCTCGACTCTCTGGGCAAGCAGGCCGGCCCCCTTTTCGGCTCCCGTGCGTTTTCCCTCCAAAAAACTTAGTTTTTTCAGCCTTTTCCCAGGGAGGCAGGCGTGGCTTTTGTGTGTGTGTGTGTGTGTGTGTGTGTGTGTGTGTGTGTCCCCGTCCCTCCCGAGAGAGCGCTGCCCCTTGCCTCTGCCCGCAGGTGCCGACGGTCCGCTTTAGCTTGCAGCTCGCTCGGCACAGCTGCTGCTGGTGGGACGGGCCTAAGCTAAGGAGGCCGGCCGGCTGGCGCCCCCCTGCGGCTGCGGTCGTTGTCGGGCCGTTGACAGGAGATCCAAGAGCAGGGCCCCCGCCCGGGACTGGCAGGCAGGCAGGCGAGCGAGCAGGCAGGCAAGAGAGGGGGAGAGCGGAGTCCGGGCGGCCGGCAGCCGCGTGCGGACCGGGCTCCCGAGGCGTCGGCCTGCGCCGCTGCGTGCCAGCCGGACGCCCGCGCGCCCGCCCAAGGCCGGCGTCGGGCATCGCTTCTCGGCCTTTTGGCTAAGATCAAGGTTCAAGTGGCATGCCCGCAGTTCCGAGGTCTTAGTCGCGGGGGGTCGGGAGGGCGGGGAAGAGACGTCGGTGGAGGCGGCTGTTGGAGACAGAGTCAGCCGGAGGACGGAGGATGGAGCGATGGCGGCGATTGGCGGAGTTGCGGCTTCGGCAGATGGAGAGCGGTTGGGAAGAGAGGGACGGATGCGGAATTCTGTTCGTTTCGTATGGAAGGAGAGACCGGGAGCCGAAAGGATGAAGAGGGAAGATTTTTCTGACATCGTGCTGTTCCAAGCATTGGGAGTGGAGGTTTCGGATGTCTTTTGCTTTCAAGATTTTCCTGGGAAAGGTATTTTTGATGTTTCTTTTATTTCTGAGAAAGTTTGTATGGAGAAGTGGAACGTTTTACAAGCTCAGAAGGAGAATTTGCCTTTTGTTAATTTTGTTATAGAACCATTGTTTGCCAGAGAGCTAAGGCCTTTGACTGTTCATATGCATAATCCGTATGTGCCAGAATCTGAGCTTGTATGTTTTTTGAGAAGATTTGTGGACATTCAGGGGAATGGTGTAAAGGTTAAGGACTCTCGGAATTTCTGGACGGGGAAAAGAAGATACATGGTGCGCCTAAGGACTATGGGGACTGAGAAAGGTGGGTATGTTCACCCGCCAGCTTTCTTTATGATCGGTTCTAATGGAGGTCACCTGAATTACCCGGGGCAGCCGTTTGTATGTCGGAATTGTGCAGCTGAGGGTCACGTGGCGGCTTAATGCTCTGTTCTATGTTGTAGAAGGTGTGGTGAAAAAGGGCACAGGGCAGAGAAGTGTGCCAAGCCCTTATCTTGTAATCTGTGTGGTGAAGCGAGCCATGTGTATAGGAACTGTTTTCAAAGATCAAGGAGCTATGCAGGTGCAGCTCGTGCCCGGTCGACTGCTGGAGAGTCCTTTGCAAGAATGACGGGAGCAGCTTCAGGAGAACGGAGGTCTGAGGAGACGGAGGCTATGGTGGCGGCTGGAGGTGAGGTGGAGAAGGATGGAGGTTTGGTGTTTCCTGAGCAGGGAGAGGGTCTGGAGGAGGTTACCGAAATGGTGAAGGCGTTGGCTGAAGATTCAGGAAGGGTATTATGGGCGGAGAGTGTGCCTGACATTGAAATGGACGGTGATGAGGGGCCTTCGGGGAGCCAGGGGATGTCTGTTTCAGGAGTTCCTTGTCGGAAGAGGGTGGCGGATCGTGATCCTGAGGAGGTGAAGGGCGTCAGCGACTCAAGTGGAACAGGTCAAGTGGCGGAGAGGGGAGTCCCTCGTCGGAAGAAAGCGGCAGTTGGTGACCCTGAGGAGGTGGAGGACGACGATCCAAGTGGGCCTGGTCAAGTGTGGGAGGGGGGTGAGGGTATTGATTGGTCAGTGGTTCAGAAGGGGAAAGGGAAAGGGAAGGGTGTTGTTAGACAAAAGGTGGAAGTAGGTGGGCAGGCAGTGGAGAGTGCAAACCCCTTTGCTGTTCTAACTGAAGATGTTGATTCTGAGGAGGAAGATGATTCAAGGGGGTTGGAGGTGGAGGGCGAGATCCCAAAGGGGGAGGTGCAGATGGGAGGGAAAGAGTTAGTAGAGGGTGGGACGGATTTTTGGGATGGAGACATTGAGTGGAAGCAGTGGAGGGAGGAAAGAGAGGGTCGTATTTTCTCTGTCTGGCCTTGAAAAGAATTAAAAGGGGGTTTCGAGGGAGGGTGGATACAGAAGTGGGGGATATTATTGTGGAGAGTGTTGATAGGAAACGGGTAATGGTTGTGTCACGGTATGTGGAAAAGAAATATCCGCAGCTACTTTTGGAGTACTCGTTTCTGGAAAAAAGAATGCTTGAAGGGTTTCGTGTGTTGGGGAAAACTAAAGGGGAGTGTAAAGCTGCTGCTGAGAAATTTGTTAACCTGTTGTGTGAAGATGATGACTGTGTTTAGTTGTATTTAGGATGCTTTTGTGCTATGTTTGTTTTTGACTAAGTGGATGTGTTCTGTTTTAAGTGGGTTTGATGGGGGTGTGTTTGTAGGGGAACTGGATTGTGTAGATAATTTATATATGGGGTGGGATGTAAATGAGATGATGTTGGTGGGGAAGTGTTTTGTAAACTGTGATGGGACGCAGACTGTATATAATGGGGTTAAGGGAATGAATGTACTGTAAGTTTGGGGATGGGGTTTTGGTTTTATTTGCATAAAGGGCGGGGCTATGGAGATTAGTGGGGTTTGAGATTATGTAATAGATTTAGACAGATTTGTGTTTTGTATGGATTTTGCTGTGTAATAATTTGTTGGGAATTGAATGAGAAGTGTTGTTAGTATTTAGAAGTTTTTGTTAGTTGACTACTGAATGGAATTTTGTGTTTAACAGAATTATGGGTTGAGATGACTTTGGTTGTTATTGTGACTATTGTGTATTTGGGATTGTGTTTTGTTCTTTGGAGTTTTTGGAATTTCTTTTGTATTTTGTATAATAAAAAAAAAAAATCTGTTCTTATCAGTTTAATATCTGATACGTCCCCCATCGGGGGACCACATATTAAACGGATTTTTGGAACAGGGAGCTGGATCAGGAGCTTGCTCCGTCCTCTCCACGCATCGGCCCGGTATTGCAGCGCCTCCGGGAGCGGTGCACCACCTTCTCTCAGCGGTGAAAAGACAGACGTAGGTAGCTAGCTAGCTAGCGAGCAAGCAAGCGAGCGAAGTGGACTGGAGCTCCTTCTTCTCGGTCCCCGTCTCTCGTCCCTCGTCCCTCGTCCATCTGTGTGTCTCTGTGTCCGTCTCTCTCTCGCCCTCTCCGTTCCCGTGCTCCCTCTGTGCGCTTTCCCGCGTCTCGACTCTCTGGGCAAGCAGGCCGGCCCCCTTTTCGGCTCCCGTGCGTTTTCCCTCCAAAAAACTTAGGTTTTTCAGCCTTTTCCCAGGGAGGCAGGCGTGGCTTGCTTGCTTGCTTGCTTGCGTGTGTGTGTGTCCGTCCCCGTCCCTGCAGGCGGGCCCCTTTCGACAGCTGGGTGTTTTCCCTCCAAAAAACTTAGTATATCCACCTTTTCTTTCTTTTTTTTCGGCAGGCAGGCAGGCAGGCAGGCAGGCGTGTGTGCGTGCGCGCGCGCGTCCCCGTCCCTCCCTCCCGAGAGAGAGCTGCCCCTTGCCTCTGCCCGCAGGTGCTGGCGCTCGGCTTTCGCTTGCAGCCGGTTGGGCACAGCTGCTGCCGGTGGGAGGGGCCTAAGCTAAGGAGGCCGGGCGGCTGGCGCCCCCTGCGGCTGCGGTCGTTGTCGGGCCGTTGACAGAAGATCAAAGAGCAGGGCCCCCGCCCGGGACTGGCAGGAAGGCAGGCAGGCAGGCAAGAGAGAGGAGGAGCAGAGTCCCGCGGCAGGCCTCTGGCTGCAGGGAGGCCGGCAGCTGCGTGGGTCCCGGGCTCCAGAGGAGTCGGCCTGCGCCACTGTGCGCCAGCGGAACGCCCGCGCGTCGGTCCGCGCCTTTGTGGGCATCGCTTCTCGGCCTTTTGGCTAAGGTCAGAGGTCGAGGGAGAGAGGATCAAGAGGACAGCGTTTTGCGGAGACACGTTTGGATTGCCTGGATTTTGGACCCGGATTGCTTTTGGACTACGATTTTTTGCGTTTGGACGTCGGACCTTTGAATTTTCACCCGGCTTTGCATTTCGTGGCTGTTTTTGCGGCCGAAAGGCTGCTCCAACCATGGCTGCAGAGCCTGGAGAGGCGAGGAGGGCTGGGAAGGACCCCAGCATTAAGTGGACTCTCCGCTTCCGCTGGAAACCGGAGACAGCACCACCTGGAAGGGAAAAGTTTGAGGATGACGTCCTGTTTGGAGCTTTGGGGCTGAAGGCAGCAGAGATCTTGTGTGTGCAGGGGAACCAGCCACAGAAATTCATCGACACCACCTTTATCAGCGCCGATATCCACAAGAGAATGGTAGGGAAATGCAACGAGATCATTAAGAACGGCGGATTTCCGGAGTATGAGTGTGGGGGACTGCAGAGCGACAGCAAGAGGTGGGTGGTTTTGCACATGTTTGATCCGTTTGTGAAAGACGTGACTACCTTCCTAAGCAGGTACGTGGATGTGAAGACGGGTCCCTTGGGGCTCAAGGACACACGTACTGTGTGGACGGGAAAACGTCGGTATCTGGTGGAGTTGCGGCAGGACAAAACATCAAAGGACGGATACAGCCACCCACCAGGCACATTCGCCATAGGAGGAGGTAGGGGGTACATGTTTTATTGGGACCAGCCTGACTTTTGCAGGAGGTGCCGGACCTTCGGGCACAGAGAGGGGGCATGCACGGCGGAGAAATGTGGGAAGTGCGGCTGCCAGGGACACCAAACCCGAGAGTGCAAGGTGAAAGAGTGCTCCTTGTGCGGGGATAGAGGCCACCTGTTCCGGCAGTGCAACAAGAGGGGCACGGCCATGGAGGAGGCGGCCACGGAGAAGGCGGCCACGGAGAAGGCGGCCACGGAGAAGGTGAGCATGGAGGAGGCGGTCAGAGAATGGGTCAGGCAGGCAGATGAAGACAGTGAGGGGGAAGGCCGACCGACGGGTAGCAGGCCCCCCGGTAAGGGGAAGAAGAAGGGAGGAAGACGGGAGAGAGAGGAGCGCCAGGGAGAAGAGGACGGAGAGCGGCCAGGAACGTCGTGGGGCTCCGACGTGGAGCAACTGGAGACAGCGCAGGGAGAGGACGGTGAACGTCCTGGAACATCACGAGGAGCAGACGGAGGGGCCGGAACCTGGGCGGAGGTGGTGAAGAAGGGGCGCCCCCTGAAGGGCGGGGGAAGAACTGCGACACCGGCACCGACGCCAACAGAGGAGGAGGGGATGGTAATCCTGCAGGGCGCAGGAAAGAAGAGGAGGTCGAAGAGGCAGAGGGCGGAAAGGCGTCAACAGGAGACGCAGGAGAAGAAGAAGAGGACGGCCGAGGAGGAAGGCCAGGAGGAAGACCCGGGAGACTTCGCAGACTCTGAGGGGATGGAAGAGGAGGAGGGAGTTTTGTCGGCCTCGAGTGACTCCGAGGCCGAAAGCACCTCGGAATCTCTCCCCCCAGGGCAGGGGTCAGGGGCGGCAATGCTGGCCGTCTATTCAGTGTCGGCCAACGTAACGGACGATGGAAGCCCCATAGTCGCCTGCCTGCCTGAAACGCCAACTCCGGAACGAGAGTCCCCGGACAGCCGCTTGGTCCAGTTTATGGACACGGAGGATGGCAGCTCGGAGAGTACAGCAGGGACGGCGAGCTCACCCGATTCCAGCCGATCGGAAGGAATGGAGAGTGACAGCCTCCCTCAAGACCCACCATGACCCTCACAGTTGCAACAGCTAACGTGAGGGGTCTGAGGAAGCAGGAAAAAAGAGTGGCAGTGTTTTCCTACCTGTCTCGAAGGTATCTGGATGTGACCTTTCTGCAGGAAGTCCATCTCAAGGACCTCGACGACGTGAGGACCCTTCAGAGGGAGTGGAGGAGGGGTCCTTCGTGGTGGAGCGTCGGAGGGGTGAACTCCTCTGGTGTGGGTATCTTGTGCGGCTTGCCAGGGTTCGCCGCCCAAACAGTCAGCTCAGTAATTCCCGGACGTCTGCTGGTGGTGGACGGAACCTGGAGGGGAGTGAAGATAAGGCTGGTAAACGTGTACGCCCCAGCAGACAGAAGGCAGCAGGGCTCCTTTTTGAAAGACCTGGAGCCCGTGCTGTACACCAACAGAGAGCTGATTGTAGGCGGCGACTTCAACATCGACCTGGGAGACCCGCACGGCCAGGGAGTTCATCTGTTGAGGTCCTTGATCGCGGATTTCGGCCTTCGAGACGGGTTTAAGAACGTTGCACACCACACCTGGGACAATGGAAGAGGGAGTTTTCGACGCCTCGACTACATCCTCTCTACTGTGAAGTGGACAACGCTAAGCAGGCAAGTGACCCCTACCTGGTTCTCGGACCATCGGCTGCTCACGGTCTCCTTCGGTGTTGAGGACCCGCGCTTCCAGGCTGGGTACTGGAAGCTGAACAAACAAGTTCTTCACGAGGAGAGATACCGAAGGAAGATCGAGACAGTGCTGAAAGACCTGGAAAAGAAAAGGGAGCTCTATAGCTCTGCGGTGCACTGGTGGGAATCGTGCAAACAGACTCTCGCAACGGTCACCAGGCGATACTGCTGGATCCGGCGGAGTCTGGAGGAACGCCAGTGCGCCCAGCTCCAAGAAGAGCTGGAAGCACTGTATGAGCAGCTGAACCAGGGGGGCGCCTTCAATGGCGAGAAGATCGCCAACGTCAGGAGCCTGCTTAGGGAAAAGTGGCTGCAGAGAGCAAAGAACTTTCTTTTCAGGCTGCGGGGAGTTTGGAAGGAGGGAGAAGAACAGTGCTCACCCCAATTCTTCAGCGCCGTGAGAAAGCAGCAGGAGCGCTGCTGCTTCGAAAGTATACGGCGCGAGGATGGGACTGCAGTCACGGACTTACCCGGGATGCTGGAGTGTGCCACAGGGTTCTATACAGCCTTGTTTCAGGAGAAGGAGATCGACGCCAGCATCAAGGAGAGGCTCCTGGAGGGTGTGGAGAAGGCGGTAGACGATCCCGCCTCGCTGGTTGGGCCTGTGACGGGGGCGGAAATAAAAACAGCATTGTTCGGATTAAAGAAGGGGACCGTCCCCGGAGTCGACGGCCTACCAGCGGAATTCTACCGGACCTTCTGGGACCAACTAGAGCCTTTTCTGGTGCAGGTCTTCAATGAGGCCCTGGACAGTAATGAACTGGGCCTCTCTATGAAGACCGGCGTCGTGACTCTGATCTACAAGGGAGGAGACAAGGCGGACCTGGGAAACTGGAGGCCGATCCAGATCCTGTGCACCGATTATAAGATCTTGGCCAGGGTTCTGGGCGGCCGTCTGAGAACGGTGATGCCGGCGCTGGTCGGGGCGGACCAGACATGTGGCGTGGCAGGCCGGAAGATCAGCTGGACCCTGCAGCTGATCCGGGACGTTATTGCCTGGGTGGAGGACAGAGGCCTGCCGCTCATGCTGGTGAGCCTAGATCAAGCGAAGGCGTTCGACCGGGTCCATCACGGGATCCTGTGGGCACTCCTGAGGAAGAAGGGTCTGCCTGACGGTTTCGTCAGGTGGATAGAAGTGCTCTACAACGGCGCTGCGTCCCGGGTAAGAGTCAACGGAGCAGTAGGGAGGAGGATTCCGGTAAGGTGTGGTGTGCGACAGGGATGTCCACTCTCGCCCCTGCTGTACGTTATCTACCTCGAGCTGCTACTGGACCCTTTACGGAAGGACCCTGGAGTGGAGGGAATTAAAGTGCCAGGTGGAGGTGGGCAGGAAGCTAAAATCGCGGCCTACGCGGACGACGTGACGCTCTTCCTCAGCTCTGACAGGAGTCTGGGGAGAGTGTTGGAAATCGTGGAGGCCTACTCCAGAGGCACCGGCGCCTAACTGAATCGCGCCAAGAGCCTGGTGAAGCTTTTTGGAACCTGGCCGTACCGGAGATCGCCGGAGGACTGAAACAAACAACGGACCCGGTGAAAATCCTGGGGGTCCTATTTCACACCTTGGACCCCTCAGGACTGAACTGGGAGGCCAGGTTCCGGAAGATCAAGCAGAAGCTGGGCCTTTGGCAGCAACGATCCCTGACGTGGATAGGGAAGGCGCTGGTGCTGAAGGTGGAGATCCTGCCCTTGCTTCTCCACCTGGCAGTAGTGTACCCCCTACCCGCAAGGAGGAGGAAGGAACTGGTGAGGACAGTGTTTACCTTCGTGTGGGGCCACTCATACGAACGGATCCGCCGGATAGACATGTGCAGACCTATCGTGGAAGGAGGCAGAGGGATCCCGAACTTCCCAGTGAAGCTGGACTGCGTCTTGGTCGCCAACCTGTGCGTCATCCTGCACGGTAACCCGCCCCACCTGTGCGGCCGGTTCGTGAGCCTCTGGCTGGCAGCGAGTATGAGACACCTGGCCGCCTGGAAGAACACGACCCCGAAGGCTGAGCGGCTCCCACTGCACTACCGCCACGCAGTGCAGTGGCTGCGGGCACATCCAGAGGTACGGGACAAGGACATAGCGCTGAGCCATAGGAGGATGTATCTGGTGGTCACAGCACTGGACAGGCCAGCGCTCCTGGGTGTGCCCAGTGACATCTGGCAGCAGGCCCAACCAAAGGGCCTGGACAACAGACTTAAAGATCTGAACTGGCTTGGTGTGTGGGGTCGAATGGCGGTCAGGGCCGTCATGTACTCGCACGGACTGTCAAAGAAGAGCCAGTGCCCGAGGCACGGCTGCACAGGGGAAGAAACCGTCAACCACGTCTTTTGGGAGTGCGGGTTCGTGCAGAGGGTGTGGAGGTCCAGCCAGCACCTGTACGCACAGGTAGGTCTGGGGTCCCTCCTGACGCTGAACATGGTAATGAAGGGTGTGGCTGGTTCCCGAAGATGGAATGGGGCATTTCTGCTATGGCTCCTTATCAGCCTGACCAAGCTCCACGTCTGGGACGCAAGATCTGAGCTGGTCAAACATGGAGTAGAGAGATCAGTGCCGGCCATCTTAAAGAAAGTTAAGAGGGACGTCTCACGGAGGATCCGGTGGGATGTCCTCCGATGGGGATTCGCCGCGGCACGTGAACGATGGAAGGACTTGATCACATGGGTGTAAAGGTGGAGGGTAGAGTAAACTTTTAAAGCACTGTTTTTTACCGATTTCTAATAAAACATAAAAAATCTGTTCTTATCAGTTTAATATCTGATACGTCCCCCATCGGGGGACCACATATTAAACGGATTTTTGGAACAGGGAGCTGGATCAGGAGCTTGCTCCGTCCTCTCCACGCATCGGCCCGGTATTGCAGCGCCTCCGGGAGCGGTGCACCACCTTCTCTCAGCGGTGAAAAGACAGACGTAGGTAGCTAGCTAGCTAGCGAGCAAGCAAGCGAGCGAAGTGGACTGGAGCTGCTTCTTCTCGGGTCCCGTCTCTCGTCCCTCGTCCATCTGTGTGTCTCTGTGTCCGTCTCTCTCTCGCCCTCTCCGATCCCGTGCTCCCTCTGTGCGCTTTCCCGCGTCTCGACTCTGGGCAAGCAGGCCGGCCCCCTTTTCGGCTCCCGTGCGTTTTCCCTCCAAAAAACTTAGATTTTTCAGCCTTTTCCCAGGGAGGCAGGCGTGGCTTGCTTGCTTGCTTGCTTGCTTGCTTGCTTGCTTGCTTGCTTGCTTGCTTGCTTGCGTGTGTGTGTGTGTGTGTGTGTGTCCGTCCCCGTCCCTGCAGGCGGGCCCCTTTCGACAGCTGGGCGTTTTCCCTCCAAAAAACTTAGTATATCCACCTTTTCTTTCTTTTTTTTTGGCAGGCAGGCAGGCAGGCAGGCGTGTGTGCGTGCGTGCGCGCGTCCCCGTCCCTCCCTCCCGAGAGAGAACTGCCCCTTGCCTCTGCCCGCAGGTGCTGGCGCTCGGCTTTCGCTTGCAGCCGGTTGGGCGCAGCTGCTGCCGGTGGGAGGGGCCTAAGCTAAGGAGCCGGGCGGCTGGCGCCCCCTGCGGCTGCGGTCGTTGTCGGGCCGTTGACAGAAGATCAAAGAGCAGGGCCCCCGCCCGGGACTGGCAGGAAGGCAGGCAGGCAGGCAGGCAAGAGAGAGGGGGAGCAGAGTCCAGCGGCAGGCCTCTGGCTGCAGGGAGGCCGGCAGCTGCGCGGGTCCCGGGCTCCAGAGGAGTCGGCCTGCGCCACTGTGCGCCAGCGGAACGTCCGCGCGTCGGTCCGCGCCTTTGTGGGCATCGCTTCTCTGCCTTTTGGCCAAGATCGGAAAGTACGTGGCATGCCCGCGGCTTGATGACTTGGCTGGGGGGCGTGAAGACGACGACGGAGAAGACGGCGGCGGCGGCGGCGGCGAGGAGGGAGATCGAGAACCAACCAGTGGAAGGAGGAGCAACCCACCGGAGGAGGAAGGAGGCCGAGGATCCTAAGCCACCACGGGTAGTCGCTCTGGGTTGAGCCCAGGGGGCGAAGTGGGGCTTCCGGATGGCGGCGGCAGCGACGGCGGCGGCGGGTGAGTGGACCCGCGACTGGGCGGCTGGGCACCCTCTGTCCCGTGAGGGACAGATGCGGCGCACAGTGCGCTTTGTGGTCAAGAAGGCGGAGGATAAGGGCATCTGGATGAAGAGGGACAAATTCGAAAGGGACATTTTGTTTCAAGCACTTGGAATCAAGGTAAAGGACATTAGTAGTTTGCAGGATTTCCCGAATAAAGGTATTTTTGACCTAACCATGGAGTCGGACAAATTATGTGAGACTGTTTGGCAGAAGGCCCAATTTGGGAAAAACTTTTTTCCGATGAGCGTGTTTCTGACGGAGCCGCTTTTTGCGAGGGAATTGCGGACGCTTACAGTCCATGTATTTAATACGCTCCTACTGGAGCGAGATGTGGTGATGTTCTTAGCCAGATTCGTGGATATACAAGGGGCTGGGAGCAAGGTGGTGGATGAGGCGGGTGTCTGGACTGGGAGAAGGAGGTATCTGGTCAGGCTACGACCTAAACCGTCTGGAGAAGAGGGGGTTTTGCATCCCCCCGCCTATTTTAATATCGGGTCAAACAGGGGTTACCTTCTCTACCCAGGGCAACCCCTGACTTGTAAAAAGTGTTTACAACAGGGACACATCGCAGCGAACTGCCCGGGAGGCTTCTGCAGGAGGTGCGGCGCGGAGGGACACGAGGCGAAAGACTGCGGACAGGTACTGACGTGCGACCTGTGTGGGTCAATGGATCATGTATATCGCTCGTGTCCCCGAAGGCAGAAGAGCTTTGCGGAGATTGTGAAGGCTCCTACTAAGGATCCGAAACAGGACTTACCGGGACCCTCCGGCGGTCCGGTGATTTTTTACGGGACAGTGGGGAAATCCAAGGAGGGAGACAAGGGTGGTCCAGGGCAAATAGCAGAGGGGGCGGGCGGAACGGGTGACGGACACCCTAAATCCAGGTCCTGGGCCGATATGGTCCCAGAGGGACGACCAGAGTCCCCGAGCTGGTCCCCGGTATTAAGTAGGTCTACAAAGAGAAAGGGAGGGAGAGGGTCGAAGGGTCCTGATTTGCGCCGCGCCAGGTTAAGTGTGCAAAATCGTTTCCAGGGACTGCCTATCGAGAGGTTAGGCAGCGATTCGGATGGAGTGGAGGAAGAGAGTGGCAGGGAAGTGGTAGCATCTGGAAAATCGGTCGAGGCTGCTCTCGAAGGAAAGGAGAGTGCTGGGGGAACGACGGGAAAGAAAGGTAAAGAAGTGGCTGGGAGGGCGAAAGCAAGAGGGAGAAGGTCGGGGGAGGGATTGGAGGTAGAGGGCAGTAATATTTCTGCTATTTCAGTCACCCCCGAGGAACCGGAGGAGGTGGAGGTGAGCGAGGAACCTATTCCTCCAGGACAAGGTGAGCCGGTAGTGGCTAGTGAGGGGAGTGAGATTGAGCCAGGGGGTCTAAAAGAGATAGAACAGCCTGCTCACCCGCAAGTCTCCAAGGATCCCGAGAGTGATCTATCTTCCTCGGGGGAGGGGAGCCTGCAGCACTCCGGTGAGGAGGAGAGTGATTCGGTAACAGCTGAATCAGACAATTCAGATACTAGCCAGGAAGATGAGATGAGGGTACAGACTCTTAACGACCCGCCATGAGTCGTAAGATTTGTACAATAAATGTGAGGGGTTTGAGAAACCCAGTAAAGCGGGCTGGCGTCTTCAAAGACCTAGCAAGTCGCCAGTTCGGCTTTTGTTTTGTTCAGGAAGTACATCTAGGGTCACAGAAAGATGTGGTTGAATTTAAGAAAGAATGGAAAAAAGGGGAGTCTTGGTGGAGTATAGGGGGGGTACACTCGTCAGGAATTGGGATTTTATGTGGGGTGACAAGTTTTGTGGGAGGAGAGGTTTGTGTGGTGGTTCCGGGGCGCCTATTAGTGGTGGATGGGGTGTGGGACAGCCTGAAAGTGCGCCTGATTGCGGTGTACGGACCGGCGGAAAGGCGCCTTCAGGTAGATTTTATAAAAAAGATTGAGCCACTCTTATTCACTAACAGGGCGGTGGTGATGGGAGGAGATTTTAATGTGGATATCGGTGACACAAATAGGGCAGGGGCACGAGCCCTGAGAGAGTTGGTGAGTCGTTTCAAATTGCAGGATGGCTTGAACAACTCGGGTTCTGCCTCCAAACAGTTTACGTGGAGTAACGGCAAGGATATTTTCAGGCGACTGGATTACATCTTCACCACCCTGAATGGATTACCTATGGTAGGACAAGTCGCGACGGTATGGTTCTCCGACCACATGTTGCTGTCTGCCTGCTGGAACTCAGATGACCCTGGCCCCAGATCAGGTTACTGGAGGCTTAATATAAAGGTGTTGTCTGAGGTCGAGTATAGAAGTAGGATAATTGGCCTAGTTGAGAACTTTTGTAGTCGGAGATGGAAATATCTGTCCGCGTTGAATTGGTGGGAGACGTGTAAAAGAGCAATATGTAAGGAATCAATTAAATATTGCAGAGACAGGAGAAGGAAAGAGAGAGAGGAAGTGGATCAGCTCCAACAGGAATTACAGACCCTTTATGAGGAATTTAACGGGGAGGCTCCTTTGATGCACCGAGGGCAGCAGAGATCAGGCTCCAGATGAAAGAGTGGTGGGTGGCACGATTTCCTATTTAGAGTAAAAGGAAATTGGAGAGAGAAGGACGAAAAATGTTCTGCCTTGTTTTTTAGTCCGGTGCGTAACAGACAAGCCAGAACCTTGGTGGAAGGGCTAAAACAGAAAGACGGTTCTGTCACCTCTGACACAGCAGGTATGGTAAGGCGTGCTTCGGAATTTTATAGGGAACTGTTCACGGGGAATCCAGTAGAGACTGCTTTGTGGGAGGAGTGGCTAGTGGGAATAGCAAAGGAAACGGATGGTATGCCTGAGCTGGAGGGAGAGTTATCAGGTGAGGAACTAAAGGAAGCGATGGCGGGGATGCGGAGGGGTACGGCTCCAGGAATTGATGGCTTACCCATTGATTTTTATGTGGTGTTTTGGGATAAACTACAGCCTATGCTGCTAGAAGTCTTTCACGAGATTTTAGAGTCTGGGGAATTGCCGGGAACTATGAAAACTGGAGTTCTGTCTTTGATCTACAAGAAAGGAAATAAAGAGGACCTGGAAAACTGGAGGCCTATTCAACTACTTTGCACAGATTATAAGATCTTGGCCAGGGTGTTGAGTAGAAGGCTGAGGAAGGTGATGCCGGGCATAGTGTGTAAGGACCAGACGTGCAGCGTAGAAGGCAGGAAACTAGTCTGGAATCTCCAGCTAGCAAGAGACATTATAGAATGGGTAGAGGAAAGGGGCCTGGAGCTAATAATGGTAAATCTGGATCAAAGTAAAGCCTTTGACAGAGTATGTCATCCCTTCCTCTGGGAGGTGTTAAAGAGATTAGGGATTGGTGGAAATTTTATCCGCTGGCTTAGGATTTTATACAACGGGGTCATCTCCAGGGTTTGTGTGAACGGAAGTTTGGGGATGGGGTTCGCGGTGAGTCGTGGGGTGAGGCAGGGGTGTCCCTTGTCCCCTTTACTCTACGTTCTTTACCTGGAGCCCTTTTTACAACAAATACGGAGCGACCCCTGGGTAGAGGGTGTACTAGTCTCGGGTAGCGGAGGAGCACAGGCAAAGTTGATGGCTTACGCGGACGACGTAACTTTGTTCCTTACCACTGACAGGTCTCTCTGTCGGGTTTTGCAGATAGCTGACACTATGGCGGTAGGAACAGGTGCTCTGCTAAATCGTAGCAAGTGCACCGTTAAATATTTTGGTAGATGGAAAAACAGGCAGGATGTGGTGGGAGGCCTCAAATTAGAAACAGGGCCCGTTAAGATCTTGGGGGTCTGTTTTCAGGCCGGTGACTCTGCCACAATTAACTGGAAGTGTAAGATCGCAAAGGTTAATCAGAAGTTAGGTTTGTGGCAGAGAAGACATTTGACACTCATTGGGAAAATTCTGGTGGTGAAGGTGGATATATTGCCGTTGCTCATCCATCTGGCTTGTGTTTTTCCGCTGCCTCCCAGGTTTCGTAGAGACCTGGTGAGGGCCATCTTCCGCTTCATTTGGGGCGGAGGATACGAGTACATCAGGAGAGCGGATATGCACAGGCCAGTGGAGGAAGGAGGTAGGGCAGTGCCGGATCTGCCGGTGAAACTGGACTCACTCTTTATCTCAGGGCTGTGCAGACTTCTGCATGAGGGTCCGGAACATCTGTGCGTCCCCTTTGCACACTTGTGGTTTGCCTCTGCAGTGAAGCATCTAGTGGTTTGGACAAACACAACGCCCAAAGCCGAAAAATTACCTTGGCATTACAAGCACGCTGTACAATGGCTAAAAAAGCACCCTGGCGTCAAGGAAGGTACAGTTTTGTTGAACCATAAGGCACTATACCAGCTGGTTACAGCAAAGGAGGAGTCGGCGATCGTGGGAGTTTCAGAGGATGTGTGGAGGCAAACGCAATCGGTAGGGTTGGAGAATAAGTTAAAGGACCTAAATTGGTTGGTGGTATGGGACAGACTCCCAGTTAGAGAGACTTTATACAGACACGGTCTCTCCAGACAGGACAAGTGCCCACGCACTGACTGTCAAGAAACAGAGTCAATCACACATGTCTTATGGGATTGCAGGTTTGCACGGAGGGTATGGGACCAGTGTGGGGGTTTCCTAACGCAGGTGAAATCGGATTTTGTGGTGTCCAGACAAGTTATATTGCGGGGAATCCCAAAGACACGCAGATGGGGGTGCAATTTTTTGTTATGGTTTGTAATTAGTTTTGTAAAATTCCATCTTTGGACTTCTCGCAAAGACCTCACTGAGCGCGGGGTCAGCGGAGCACCAGCAGCGGTTGTTCATAAAGTGAAATATGATATAGCATGTCGGGTAAAATGGGACATTTTGAGGTGGGGTTTCGCTGCGGCCAAAGAGAGGTGGAAGGGGTTATTTTCATTGGTGTGATATTATCAGGGTGTTAGAGTTTGTATAAGTAAAAGTTGGTATTTTTTGTTTGGGTAATTGTTTGGGTGTTTTCGGAGGTAGGGGCGGGCTTTGGATTTACATTTGAGGTGGGTTTAGGGAAATTGTTTGGGGTTGGTTTTTGAATGTCGTCTCTGTTTTTGTTGAGTAATATATGTGGGATGGTTTTGCGTGATGGGTAATTTGTGCTGTTGATGTTTTTTATGTTTCTAATAAAAAAAAAAATCTGTTCTTATCAGTTTAATATCTGATACGTCCCCCATCAGGGGACCACATATTAAACGGATTTTTGGAACAGGGAGCTGGATCAGGAGCTTGCTCCGTCCTCTCCACGCATCGGCCCGGTATTGCAGCGCCTCCAGGAGCGGTGCACCACCTTCTCTCAGCGGTGAAAAGACAGACGTAGGTAGCTAGCTAGCTAGCTAGCGAGCAAGCAAGCGAGTGAAGTGGACTGGAGCTCCTTCTTCTCGGGTCCCGTCTCTCGTCCCTCGTCCATCTGTGTGTCTCTGTGTCCGTCTCTCTCTCGCCCTCTCCGTTCCCGTGCTCCC
Source organism: Lepisosteus platostomus (assembly GCF_059453375.1). Lineage (NCBI taxonomy): Eukaryota > Metazoa > Chordata > Actinopteri > Semionotiformes > Lepisosteidae > Lepisosteus > Lepisosteus platostomus. The sequence goes on from NC_142625.1 coordinate 1,619,348, forward strand.
TCTGTGCGCTTTCCCGCGTCTCGACTCTCTAGGCAAGCAGGCCGGCCCCCTTTTCGGCTCCCGTGCGTTTTCCCTCCAAAAAACTTAGGTTTTTCAGCCTTTTCCCAGGGAGGCAGGCGTGGCTGGCTTGCTTGCTTGCTTGCTTGCTCGCTTGCTCGCGTGTGTGTGTGTGTGTGTGTGTGTGTGTGTGTGTGTGTGTGTGTGTGTGTGTGTGTGTGTGTGTGTGTGTGTGTGTGTGTGTGTGTGTGTGTGTGTGTGTGTGTGTGTGTGTGTGTGTGTGTGTGTGTGTGTGTGTGTGTGTGTGTGTGTGTGTGTGTGTGTGTGTGTGTGTGTGTGTGTGTGTGTGTGTGTGTGTGTGTCCGTCCCCGTCCCTGCAGGCGGGCCCCTTTCGACAGCTGGGCGTTTTCCCTCCAAAAAACTTAGTATATCCACCTTTTCTTTCTTTTTTTTCGGCAGGCAGGCAGGCAGGCGTGTGTGCGTGCGCGCGCGCGTCCCCGTCCCTCCCTCCCGAGAGAGAGCTGCCCCTTGCCTCTGCCCGCAGGTGCTGGCGCTCGGCTTTCGCTTGCAGCCGGTTGGGCGCAGCTGCTGCCGGTGGGAGGGGCCTAAGCTAAGGAGGCCGGGCGGCTGGCGCCCCCTGCAGCTGCGGTCGTTGTCTGGCCGTTGACAGAAGATCAAAGAGCAGGGCCCCCGCCCGGGACTGGCAGGAAGGCAGGCAGGCAGGCAAGAGAGAGGGGGAGCAGAGTCCCGCGGCAGGCCTCTGGCTGCAGGGAGGCCGGCAGCTGCGCGGGTCCCGGGCTCCAGAGGAGTCGGCCTGCGCCACTGTGCGCCAGCGGAACGCCCGCGCGTCGGTCCGCGCCTTTGTGGGCATCGCTTCTCGGCCTTTTGGCCAAGATCAGAAGGCGCGTGGCCTGACCGCGGCTGGACGATTTCAAAAGAGACGAGAAGGGCGGCAGAGGAGAGAGGGCGGAATCCACACGGAAGGAACCTACGAAGGCACAGTCGACTGGGAAGAAGTCATCGGACCAAGACCTTGGGGAATGGTTTCACGAGCCACCACTGGAATCGCTCTGGGTTGAGCCCAGGGGGTGAAGGTGGGGCTCCCAGATGACGGCTGCGGGTGAGTGGGATCCTTTTTTAGCGACCGTGAACCCTCTGTCCCGTGAGGGACAGATGAGGTGCACGGTGCGCTTTATCTTAAAGAAGAAAGAGGATGCGGGACTATGGATGGTCAGGAGACAGTTTGAGAGGAAGATTTTGTTCGATGTGTTAGACATTAAGAAGATTAGTATTTTGGGAGTTCAGGATTTTCAGGTTAAGAATACCTATGATGTCACGTTGACTACAAACTACGAATGCCGAAGGGTGTTGAATAAGGCTAATGACTTGAAGGAAACCGACCCTCTTGCAAAATTTATTATTGAACCTCTGTTCGCCCGGGAATTGAGACCCGTAATTGTGCATATGTTTAACCCCCACGTGCCTGAGATAGATATAGCCATCTTCCTAAGAAGGTACCTTGATATCCAAGGGGAGGGGAAGAAAGTCTTGGACGAGGAAGATATATGGACTTTTAAGAGACGGTTTATGGCAAGGTTCCGGCCGTGTAAGACCTCCCCTGGGGGGGTGCTACACCCTCCGGCATCCTTTTACATTGGGCCAAACAAGGGATATCTGAGTTACGCTGGGCAGCCTAAAACTTGTAGGAAGTGTGGCCAGGAAGGACATGTGGTAGCAGACTGCACGGAACAGCTTTGTAGGCGCTGCGGTCAGGTCGGGCACTTGGCAGTGTCCTGCCGTGAGGCCACAGCGTGCAACCTGTGTGGGGAACAAGGCCACATGTATAGGGCTTGCCCGAAGAAAATCAAGACCTTTGCGTCCGTCGTTGCAGACAGGGGAGAGGATCAAGCCGGACCATCGGCGAGAACAAGGAGGAACGACGAATAGGACTGTAGTGGAAATCTAATGAGTTAATTGATTCTTAAAAATGTAGAGAGCTTTACAAAAAAATATATTGGTGCTTTTAGATAATATTTCAAGGATATAACTGCTATGCTACAGTACGTGCAGAATTTTAGAAAACAGTTCGTCAACAAAGTACACTGTTTAGGTTAGTTTAGAAGACAATGTACCAAAACAATATATGCTGTCTGGGTCATTAGAATTAGCTGAAAGTAACTGATAAGCTTTGAATAACAAATCTAGTTTTTCTTCTCTCGCTCTATGATGTAATTTGTTTTCTTTTAGAGAAAGGGGAAGTTTTAGAAGGGACCAAGTGCTGAACTTTTTTACAGCGCAATGTCTTATAAAAACCCTGTACTGCTTGTAACAAATTGAGTCTCTGGTTGCACTTTGCGAAGTGGCAGCAGGGCTCCCAATATTGCAATATTGAAATAAAGACCTTACTCAGGTGAGAACTCTCTCTTGTGGCTTCCTTGATAGTTAAATTTCCATGACAGTTTGGGGGCTCGTCCGGGATCACAAACCTGAACGCGAACGGCTGCTGAAACTCCATCCGGACCCGGACAATTTTAGCAAATTGGACGAACCTCGGAGGATAAACTGTTTATCCTTCCAGAGACGCGTCTGGAGAATTGGCAGCTGTCTGACGTCAGTAAGTGATCCTTAAAAATTAATAGTTTGAGAAGCGAGCCACAGGGGTGTTCTCACGCGGGTTTGATGAGTCTGGGACTCATATAAAGAACTTATCTTAACACAGACGTGTGGTTTTTGCTCTGCGGAGTAGTTAATGTGATAAGGTTCTAAGTAAGGCACCGATCGGTAAAAATGGGAAATTAAAATTCAAAGACGAAAATGGGACCGAGCAGTCCAGCAAAAGTACATGTACGACAAATTCGGAGAAACAATTATAGCCTGGGTTAGGGAAAAAAATTATGTTCATGAACTGTAAAGCTAGGGTAATAGGTGTAAGGGAACTTGCACATAATTTATATATGATAATTAGGGGCCCATAACTATGAAGGATCTTTGTAAGTGAATCAGAATGGACAGAGGAAAGTTGAATTAGGAAAAAGAAGTTTCCTGAAGAAGGGGAAACTTAGAAGAGAAGGAGAAGAAATGAAAGAAATTGAATTGGAAAACTTATTTAATGGAAAGAGGAATCACAGAAATAATGGGAAGCTTAAAAAAAGACTAGTCTTGAAACTAAAGAACAGCAAGCTGCAGCTAAAGTCATGGCCATGCGTACTAAAAAGAAAAAGTCTCCACCGAAATTAGAAAGCGGTCCGGAGCCACTTGTTTGTGAAATACCAATGTGCACTTTTCCAGGTCCAGAAGGAACTCCAGCATATGTACATTGACATTGGTCTCCTAGTGAATTATTTGCATTAGTTAAGTCTTTTCCTTAATTGCCTGATGATCGTAAAGAATTTAGAAGAAAGGCAAGCGCCTTGTTCTTGATTGTCTTAAGCCTAATTACAGTGACATAACCTTGTTGCTAGATCATATTGTTCCTAAAGGTTTACAACGTCCTCAAAAAAGGATGAGGCAGATTGGCGGATACGTGACCCAAATGATGAAGAAGTATCCATCTAAATTAAACCACACGGACATGGAGAGGAAAAGTTAGGCGGCCGCTTCTAAAAAGAGGTAAGGACTCCTCTTTTCTAAAAAGTCCCTTGTCCTCTCCATGTTGCTGTGGTGGGTTCAGGGTTTTCCTGAAGCTGAAACGAGTACAACAGAAAAATGAGTTAATGGTGTATGTGTTTTAGATGCCTGTTTTGTGAAGGTGGGGTAGAAAAGGAGGGATTGCTGAAGGAATAGCATCTCGCCCTGCCCGTGCGAAAAAATCCAGGTGTTGCATCCTGGTACACGACTGCAGTACGGCTGAAGGTAGTAACTAGAACTGTACTCGCAGAAGAGCCGAAAATGGTAACTCGATTCAACTGTGTGTTTAAAACCAGGATTTGGAACCTGGTCCGTGTTCCCATATTGTGATAGTTCGTCAGTTTGTCTCGACTGGGGGATTCCGCGGGGCGCGTGGGAGACGTGAAAATGGTTTGGTGTGAAGGGAAAAAAAAGTTTGATTAATCCAAAGTGTAACTTAAAAGAAATATTGACTGTCAGACGGAATTTAGGCTGAACAGGAATGTAGAAAAGTGTATGAACCTTTGGATAAAAATATTTAGAGGAATATTTGAGAATTCAACAGAATATCATAGATAAGACGGAAAAATCCCTGATGGAAAAGCTAAAAGCAATGGCTGAACGAAACGAAGTTGTATATGTAGAAAAAGAAAAAGCAAAAGAAGAAATAGAACGCCTTAAGAGAGAATCTGGGAGAAGGGTGGGAATTAGTGTGGAGATTTTTGAAAGAGCATTACCCACCGAAAACTGATTAGAGAAAAGTAACACCATGTCAGCAGAAGGAAGTGAGGATGTTTTCAGATTTTACAGAAAGGTTTATAGCTTTATGGATAGTATACTCGGGGTTAGCCGATGAGAAGGAAGTGAATGAAGATACTTCCACAGTAATAAAACAAATTTACTTGAGTGGGTTAAAACCTGATGTTGCCAACTATAGTGCAACTATGCTTTCCTGATATTACGAACAGAGACAGATGTGATTTAATAACTCGCGAAGCATGCATGCAGAAGTGCGAGCGCTGCAAATGGGAGGTAAAAAGACTCCCAAGGAGGAGAAAAGGGAGCCGCCAGTTTGTCGAAATTATTGTGCGACTTTAATGCTATACCAAGATATAAAACCTCAAAGACAAAACTACTAATAAGCTGGTGTGCAGTTACTAAAAAAAAAAGTGTTTTTTGGAGAAATTGTAAGAAAGAGGCTTGATTTCACAATTAAAGATTTGTCAGAAGCTGAAACGAGAGCCGTGTGTGAACTAACAGTTTTAATCTAGTAAACCCCTCTGTAGCCTTCCTAAATTTATCTCAGGATTTAAATAAAAGTGAAATAATCTTACAGTGTGCAGTAACTGTGGGGCACAGGAGCACAGCTGTCCTGTTTTTAGACTAAAACAGCATAAAGATGTGATATAACGTTTTCTAACGGGTAACAGGAGGCTACAGGAGAAGGAGTGCAAGGGTTGTGTTTAAAGCAAATATAAGCTGTCACAGTCTGCTTGGGTAAAGATGTACAGTTTCAACTACTGATGTGGGTGGGGGACACCCCAGACCTATTTTAGGCCCAGACTGCAGCATTTTATAAGGAATTACTGCATGAAATAGCATTTATGTAAACTAACTCATTAGAGTTATGTGATATTGTGATTGTTTTACCTAATGAGGGAATCCATAAGGCCGGGCTACTCCAAGTATTGGATCTTGAGAGGAAAAAAAAGGAGTATAAAACCAATTACATGATAAAGCCAGGGTGAATGCCTTCTCAGAACGAGCTTATCTGGTGACGTATTGGTTTAAGGGGGGTAGTGCAGTCTAAAGACAAAATTGCCTTGACCCCTGCAGCAGAAACCGTTTTTGATGTTTTGAAACAAGCTTTCTTGCAGGCACTGGCCCTGGACTGGATTCCCTCAGACGGATCATCTGTATGTAATCTGTATGTAAGTGAAAGAAATGGGTCGTGAGCTGTTGTGCTGGTGCAGGAGGCATGGAGATAGGCATCGTCTGGTGGGTTATTATTATTCAGGACCCCTTGATGCGGTGGCCAAGGGGCCGTGTTTATGTGTTGTGCAGGCTACCTGCCTGGCTGTATAAACTGTGAATAATCTGGTGTAGAACTAGCAGACCGAATGAAAAGATTTAATTGAAACTTGTAAATATGCTAAATGGAAAATTGTAGCAATTTTATATAGACTGTATATATACATTTGGTGAATGCCACAATTTTGGATGGCAGTGAAGGAATAGGGATTTCCCCAACATGGCAGGGACTCCAGTTAAGAATGCTGGGTTTGTCTCTGAACTGTTAGAAGCTTTGCAGCTGCTGACTGAAGTAGCTGTGGTAAAGTGTAAATCACATAATAAAGAAATGTTTCCAGTAACTCGAGGGAACAACTTTGCAGATGTAGCTGTCAGGTGAGCAGTACTTGTAGAACAGGAGTCTGAGACCCCTGTGAGACCTCTGTTGGTGAAAAGGGGACAGCTACAGGATATTCAGGCTGAGGCCTTTAAAGCAGAGAAAAGGACATGGTTAGAAAAGAGTGTGGTGCTGCCAGCACACTGGACGCTCTGCATGCCCTCACAGCCTAATGCCCTTTATAGCTCGACAAATGCACTCTGTCGGACACCTGGGTGGGGACCGTGTTTGAAGCAGTAGCCACTTATTTGGTATCTCAATGTGATGCTTATCAAAGGAACTCAACTACAGTTCAGGTGCAGGTGCTACAGCTCAAAAGGCCTGCTCCTGAGAAACCTTTAATGCAGTAGCAAATGTTTATAATTTACATTTGTAAAGGGAAACCTTGGCTCTTATAATCTGTTTTCCCAGTGGGTTGCTGTCACTGCCTCTGTGTCTACCAAACACTTGATGATGGAGATAAGCCCTCTGTGGGCACTGACCTACCGCTTGTATTATGATCAAGGGACAGGCTGTGGCTGGATTATTCGGGGTGAGATGGACTGAGATCACCCTCAGTCTGCTGGAACAGTGGAATGAAGGAACAGAACTCTAAAAGATCGACTAGACATCAGACTGAAGGAACGCCATGGAATGCGGGCTGGATCAAACAGAACTGTGTAATAGAGCCTGTTTGATATCATCACAAGCCAATCAACAAAACTTCCTGGAGGGATGAATTTGGCTAATGGATTGTTGAATTTGCTAATTCTCTATTGTAGTATTGTAGGTTGTTAATTGAAGTGGTGCATGGGGCTGGTGAACAGGTGCTGGACACTTGGAGACCTCCAGTAGAGGGAAGACACGACCTGATACCTGGCGAGTGGGTGTGGTGAGGAAGATATACCCTGCCAGATGTTGCAACCCTGCTGGGAAGGACCATATCAAGTGCAACTGACTACCGACTCTGCCATCTGAGTGACAGGACGAGATCGCTGGATCTACGCATTGCGCCGACACCGAACCACTGCACCAGAGACTGAGTGAACATTAATTATTATATTGTAACTGTTTCTGTGTTTGTTGAGCTTCCTGAGGGGGGGCGACAGTGTACCTGTTAAGTGTAATGAGTTTTACTTTGATAAAATGGGGATATGGAATCAATACTTTATCAGTCAGCCACAAATAATAATCAGAGCTCATGTTGGGATTGTATTGCTATAGAAGATGCTCATGGGAGTAATCCCCTTTGATAGAGGTGATTATTTAGGTTTATTGGCATGGGTAAATAGCCCTGCTTTTAGTCTGAGTGTAACTCAGATATATTAAAATGGAAATAACTGTATGCTCCTCGCTATAATCACAGTTTTAGGCCATTCTCTATTAGGGTGATAGACAGCTGTTTAGGTGAGCAAAGACTAAACAGTACTTGTATTCTAGACAATTATTAGCAAATGAATGACTTAGCAAAGCACATCTATGATGAAGAAAAATATATATCATAATTATAATCCAGATAATTGGGGCATTGGTGCATGGCTACAGTCTGTGCTAGGAACCTGGAGAGGGTCTCTGGTTCAATACATATTTGTGTTCCTGGTATTATTCGTTATGATCATACTGTTAATATCCTGCTTGAAAAACATGTGGACTAAAGCTGCTGCTTCTGTGCTAATTGTACGCCCTGAAGGGATCATGAAGGTCAAAAAATGATTTCATGGGAAAGGTTCTCTTATCTTGTGGCAGAACCTGATGGGTAGAACAATATAGTTTTAAGGGGGGTTACCCTTGGGAGTGATTCCCATAGATGCACATTATTATTATGGTTTGTTTGTTTATAATAAGATGTTTTGCAGGAATGGACCAAAGAGAAATTTTACAACTTCAGCTAAAATTGTTCTGCAAAACGGCACAGCTGAGGCAGTGGAACAATGTGTAGGTTTTTCTAAGAGTTATTACCCAGCTGTTGACCAATCTTGTAAAAAAAACCCTAAGAAAAATGCTGGGCTCCAGCCCACAGGGATTTACCTGTGCTGTAAGAACTAATGCGTGAATAAGGAGACTGGATTCTGGTGAAAGACAGGAAAAAGAGGTGGTGTTCGCTCAGGTGGAGGGGGCCGTGCCAGGTGCCCTGAATTCATGCTTCCCACTGTAAAAAGGTCACAAACGAACTGAGCAAAGAGCAGGAGTGATGTCTCCACAGGGATAGATGGGGATCACATGCTTGGGACTGATGTGCACAGCCTTTTTCCTTTTTATGTGGAAGCCTGTCACCACCCAGAAAGAGGAAGAATCTAAACGCGAAGCCTCTTTGTATACAAACTGGCTGAATGAAACTGATAATGAGGGGGATATGAGTAATTTGTGGTACAAATTTATAAATCATACTGTAAAGTTAAAGAAATGTAATGCATCTTGTTATGTATGTGCTTTAATGCCTCATTCTACAGCCTCACCCATTTCTCTCCTGGTTAGAATCACTGTTTGGGCCAGGGGGAATATTTTTCTTTAAGTTACTAACACCGATTATAGTAGCTGTGATACTTGTCTTTCTGTTTTTGTGTTGCTGTTCGACTTGTATTATTCCAATGCTTCGAAATATGATAATGAATATGTTTGCGCATCAGTATGTTCTGATAAAAACTGAAGAATCTGAAGTATGGGAGCCTCCTGGGAGTCCATATGAAGAATCTAACTTTTAATCATTTTCAAGAATAAAAAGGAGGGAATTGTAGTGGAAATCTAATGAGTTAATTGATTCTTAAAAATGTAGAGAGCTTTACAAAAAAATATATTGGTGCTTTTAGATAATATTTCAAGGATATAACTGCTATGCTACAGTACGTGCAGAATTTTAGAAAACAGTTCGTCAACAAAGTACACTGTTTAGGTTAGTTTAGAAGACAATGTACCAAAACAATATATGCTGTCTGGGTCATTAGAATTAGCTGAAAGTAACTGATAAGCTTTGAATAACAAATCTAGTTTTTCTTCTCTCGCTCTATGATGTAATTTGTTTTCTTTTAGAGAAAGGGGAAGTTTTAGAAGGGACCAAGTGCTGAACTTTTTTACAGCGCAATGTCTTATAAAAACCCTGTACTGCTTGTAACAAATTGAGTCTCTGGTTGCACTTTGCGAAGTGGCAGCAGGGCTCCCAATATTGCAATATTGAAATAAAGACCTTACTCAGGTGAGAACTCTCTCTTGTGGCTTCCTTGATAGTTAAATTTCCATGACAGGACACTCACCTGAACTTAGATCATGCCCTCCAGGAGGCCGATGTTAATATTCTGGCGCAGGTTTCGGACTCGGAGCCCCAGGCGTTCAGACCGGAAATGCAGATCCTCTTCACCGACCTACCAGAGACGGGAGTGAATGAGGAACCCGGAGAGAGAAGAGAACTCCCAGAACCTGCCTGGACGAAACAAAAAAGGAAGGGAAAAAGGTCAAAGAAGAGGGAGAGAACCGCTTCGGACGAGGACAGCACGGGGGTGGCACAGAAAAAGTACAAAGTACAAAGAGACCGACATTCCGTCAGAGGAAGAGGCTAGCATGGAGGATGAGGACTACACTGATTCCGAGGCGCAGTCCCAAAAGGAGGGAGACTATAACCCAGACGAGAGCCGGGAAATGGAGGAAGACTCCAGCGTTGAGGGAGAGGCAGTGGGGAGTCCTGCGGAAGAGGAGGACAACGACTCTCCAAAGGACCCAGGCCCGGTAGATGAAGGGGAAGAGGTGGAGAGAGAACCCCCCCAATTCACAGGTGAAGCCGGGGGGGCAGAAACCATACTCGATTCTGTCGCACGCCCCCGGGACGCACTGCCCGGGGACGTGGCGATTGGCTCCGATCTTTGCCTACAGCCTGAGAAATCCCCCGATTCGGACTCGGACGCCTCACTGCCTTACACGCCTTACACGCCTCACTGCCCCTCAGCGGTGTAACGGCTCAGGAGGTTCTGGAAGAATCTCCCCCGACCTTCTCTCAGTGACGCAATGTCGCCAAATGTAGTCGGGTTGGAAGATGCCCTGGAGGGCATTCTGGATTCACCGTACTGAAGGTGAGAGAGAAAAATGGGAACCTCCCCCCCTCCCGAGGCAGAGTGCATCCTCTGCTCCATTAACACCAGGGGACTCAGAGATAAGATCAAACGTTACAGCGTCTTTGAATTTCTGGCTGAAAGGCGTTTTTCTTTCCGTTTCCTACAAGAAGTCCACCTCGGATCAGAGAGAGACGTGTCCGAATTCAGGAAGGACTGGCGTACTGGGGACTCTTGGTGGAGCGTGGGGGGTGTGCATTCCTCGGGGGTGGGGATCCTCTGCGGGACTCCTAATTTCTCTCCTAGCGAGGTTGTCTCGGTAGTTCCAGGGAGGCTGTTAGTAGTGGATGGTGTGTGGGAGTGTATGCGTGTGCGTGTGATTGGTGTGTATGCGCCAGCGGATAGGCGCCTTCAGGGGGCCTTCCTGAGAGAGTTAGAGCCTCTCCTCTATACAAATAGAGTGGTACTGATGGGAGGAGATTTTAACATCGATCTCGGTGATGTGAGTGGTTCCGGAGTGAGTGGTCTGCGTGAGATTGCACAACGTTTCAAACTGCATGACTGTTTTGATGATTTCGGCCCGACCTCCAAGCCTTATACCTGGAGTAACGGGCAAGGGATATTCCGAAGGCTAGATTATGTATTCACCACCCTAAAGGGGGTGACTCGGGCCAGGCAGGTGGTTCCGGTATGGTTCTCTGACCACCTCTTACTGTCGGCAACGGTGACCTCTGATGGTTTCCGGACAAGACCACAGCACTGGAAGCTGAACACTCAGGTCCTGTCTGAGGAGAAATATCTTACTCAGATAGTGGACCTGCTGTGCAGCTTCCAGAGGAAACGGTGGAGGTTTCCAAAGGCGGTCCTCTGGTGGGAGGCCTGCAAAAAGGCCATCGCCAAGGCCTTCGTGAGCTACTGTAGGCACAGGAGGTCTGTGGGTAAGGTGGCGCTAGCTAACTTACAAAAAGAGATAGAAGGCCTATACGTGGCGTTTAATGAGGGTGGTTCCTTCGACGCAGCAAAAGCCACAGAAATCAGGCACGCCTTGAGCGAGACCTGGTCCTCGCGAGCCAGAGAGTTCCTGTTCAGGCTCAAGGGTGAGCTTTTGGAAAGCCATGAGAAGTGCTCGTCCCACTTCTTCGGCGCGGTCCGTGCACGGCAGGCAAGGACCAGCTTCGAGGCGCTACGTAAGGTGGACGGCTCAGTAACACAGGATGGGCTAGAAATGGAGGAGTGCGCCTCGGAGTTTTACAGGTCCTTGTTTGCGGAAAAACCCGTGGACGCGGGCCGTTGGGAGAAGTGGTTGACGGGCCTAGACGGGCGAGCCAAGGTTCCTCTGAGTTTGGACGGGGATCTAACGGCCGCGGAGGTGAAGGAGGCCATGGCCGGCCTGCGTCAGGGAACCGCCCCCGGCGTCGATGGCCTGCCCATAGATTTCTATGTTGCCTTTTGAGACACGCTACAGCCCATGCTCATGGGGGTCTTCCGGGAAATACTGCAAGTCGGCGAGATGGGAACAACAATGAAGGTAGGAGTCATGTCTCTTATCTTCAAAAAGGGTGATAAGGCAGATCTGGAAAACTGGAGGCCGATCCAGTTACTCTGCACCGACTATAAGATCTTGGCAAGAGTACTGGGTAGGAGGCTGAGGAAGGTTATGCCAGATCTGGTTAGTAAGGACCAGACTTGCAGTGTAGAGGGCCGGAAAATAGCTTGGAATCTCCACCTCATCAGAGACACAGTTGCCTGGGTAGAAGATCGGAACCTAGAGCTCATGCTGGTCAGCCTCGACCAGAGTAAGGCTTTTGATAGGGTTCATCATGCCTTCCTCTGGGAGGTACTGGCGCGGCTGGGCTTGAGCCACGCCTTCATCAGGTGGATCAGGACACTGTATAATGGTGCGGTATCTCGTGTGTGCATCAACGGGAGGTTGGGAGCGGGAGTGCCGGTCGGTTGTGGGGTGAGGCAGGGTTGTCCCCTGTCTCCCCTCCTTTACGTCCTGTACACCGAGCCCCTCCTCCTAGCAATTCACAAGGATCCCCTGATTGAGGGCATGGTGGTTCCAGGCAGTGGGGGTGAGCAGGTAAAAGTCGCGGCTTATGCTGACGACATCTCACTGTTCCTTACATCCGAAAGGAGTATGTACCGTGTACTTGAGTTGATGGAGGACCTCTCAGCAGGCACCGGGTCCTGTCTAAACAGGGACAAGTGTGCCATTAAGTACTTTGGCAAGTGGAAGGATAGGAGAGACGAGGTCGCGGGCCTCCCCCTGGAGCCGGGCCCATTAAAGATCTTGGGCATCCGATTTCACTCGGGCGATTCCGCGAGATTGAATTGGGAAGACAAGCTACGGCGGGTAAACCAGAGGTTGGGTATGTGGCAGGATAGGACACTTTCCTATACAGGAAAGGTCCTAGTAATCAAGGAGGACATCCTGCCATTGCTAGTGCATCTGGCCAGGGTGTTTCCCTTACCTGCCAGCATGAGGAGGGATCTCGTTAGAGCAGTCTTCCGGTTCATCTGGGGTGCGGGTTATGAGTACATCGCCCGAGTGCACATGTGTAGACCGGTAGAGGATGGGGGAAGGGACGTTCCAGATTTGCCGGCCAAACTGGATACCCTGTTTGTGTCCGGCCTGTGTAAGATCCTCCATGAGGACCCTGACCACCTGTGCGTGTGCTACGTAAAGCTGTGGTTAGCTGTCATGATGAGGCACCTTGTGGCCTGGTCCAATAGGACGCCTAAGGCCGAAAGGCTGCCCCCGCACTACAGGCACGCCGTAAAGTGGCTGAAGAAATACCCTGCAGCCAGGGAGGGGCGGGCGTCCTTAGACCACAAGGCCTTATACAGGACAGTGGTCGCAAAGGCCGGCCCGGCAGTGGTTGGGGTCTCGGAAGAAGGCTGGCGGCAAATCCAGCCTGTTGGTCTTGACAACAGGTTAAAAGACCTCAATTGGCTGGCCAGATGGAGTCGCATGCCGGTCCGGGAGACACTGCATAGTCACGGTCTCTCAAGACAAAACCGGTGTCCCCGCCCGGATTGCTCGGAGATCGAGACAGTCATGCATGTTTTCTGGGGGTGCACTTTTTCACAAAAGGTATGGAAGAAGAGTGAATGGTTGCTGGCGAGAGTGAGTGCGGATTTTAACTTGACCGGACAGACAGTGTTGAAAGGGGTTCCGGGACCACGTAAGTGGAACTGTGGATTCCTTTTGTGGCTTTTCATCAGTTTAGTTAAATGGTTTTTGTGGGTGTCACGTAAAGACTTAGTAGAGCACGGGAAGGGTGATTCACCAGATACAATAATTTGGAAAGTTCAGCACGATATTGGGAGAAAGGTTAAATGGGATATCTCACGGTGGGGTTTTTCAGCAGCAAAGGAACGTTGGAAGGGTTTCTTTTCTTTAGGTTAATTTCTGTGTATTGTCGGGGTTGTAGGTAACTGTGTCTGTATGTATTATGTATTTTTTGTAATTTTGTAATAAAAAAAAAATCTGTTCTTATCAGTTTAATATCTGATACGTCCCCCATCGGGGGACCACATATTAAACGGATTTTTGGAACAGGGAGCTGGATCAGGAGCTTGCTCCGTCCTCTCCACGCATCGGCCCGGTATTGCAGCGCCTCCGGGAGTGGTGCACCACCTTCTCTCAGCGGTGAAAAGACAGACGTAGCTAGCTAGCGAGCGAGCAAGCAAGCGAAGTGGACTGGAGCTCCTTCTTCTCGGGTCTCGTCTCTCGTCTCTCGTCCCTCGTCCATCTGTGTGTCTCTGTGTCTGTCTCTCTCTCGCCCTCTCCGTTCCCGTGCTCCCTCTGTGCGCTTTCCCGCGTCTCGACTCTCTGGGCAAGCAGGCCGGCCCCCTTTTCGGCTCCCGTGGGTTTTCCCTCCAAAAAACTTAGTTTTTTCAGCCTTTTCCCAGGGAGCCAGGCGTGGCTTGCTTGCTTGCTTGCGTGTGTGTGTGTGTGTCCGTCCCCGTCCCTGCAGGCGGGCCCCTTTCGACAGCTGGGCGTTTTCCCTCCAAAAAACTTAGTATATCCACCTTTTCTTTCTTTTTTTTCGGCAGGCAGGCAGGCAGGCAGGCAGCCAGGCGTGTGTGCGTGCACGCGCGCGCGTCCCCGTCCCTCCCTCCCGAGAGAGAGCTGCCCCTTGCCTCTGCCCGCAGGTGCTGGTGCTCGGCTTTCGCTTGCAGCCGGTTGGGCGCAGCTGCTGCCGGTGGGAGGGGCCTAAGCTAAGGAGGCCGGGCGGCTGGCGCCCCCTGCGGCTGCGGTCGTTGTCGGGCCGTTGACAGAAGATCAAAGAGCAGGGCCCCCGCCCGGGACTGGCAGGAAGGCAGGCAGGCAGGCAAGAGAGAGGGGGAGCAGAGTCCCGCGGCAGGCCTCTGGCTGCAGGGAGGCCGGCAGCTGCGCGGGTCCTGGGCTCCAGAGGAGTCGGCCTGCGGCACTGTGCGCCAGCGGAACGCCCGCGCGTCGGTCCGCGCCTTTGTGGGCATCGCTTCTCGGCCTTTTGGCCAAGATCTGAGGATACGTGGCTTGACCGCGGTCTGACGGCTTGCCAAAAGTACGGGAAGGGCGGCGGCGGCGGAGCGGTGGACGGTTGCTGGGGAGACGACTTGGAGGGAAGGAGATGCTACCGGTGGAGGAGTCCAGTCCTTTGGAGGAACATCTGCGGGGGAACATCGTCGAGCCACCACTGGCATCGCTCTTGGTTGAGCCCAGGGGGTGAAGGTGGGGCTCCCAGATGACATCTGGAACCGGTAGGATGGCGTCGGGGATGGCGGCCGGACCTTCATTGTCCCGTGAGGGACAGATGAAGGACACAATGCGGTTTGTCCTGAAAGAGGAAGGAGACAGAGAAGGTTGGATGGTTAGGAGTGTCTTTGAGAAAGCCATTTTGGGTAAAATCTTGGGCGTCAAGAAGGAAAACATTTTATGCCTGCAGGACTTTTATTGGAAGGGCACGTACGAAATCACTCTGCATTCCAGTAACCTCTGTGATGAGTTTTTGGCCAAGACCCAAAGTTTAAAAGATCAGGTGCCTCTCGATAAGTTTCACATCGAACCGTTGTTTGCAAGAGAGCTACACACTCTGACTGTGCATTTGTATAATCCTCGTGTGCTGGAGGAGGACATTATTACGTTTTTGAGGCGGTTTGTTGACGTGCAGGGTGCAGGCAGGAAGATAATCGACGCAGAAGGATACTGGACAGGGAAAAGATCATATGCAGTTCGCCTGAGGTCTAACCCCGGGGCAGAAGGGGGACTATTGCATCCGCCCGCCTTTTTCTCCATCGGGGCAAACCGCGGCTATATGTACTACCCTGGTCAACCATTAACATGTAGGAACTGTGGTGGGCATGGACCTTTTCAGTCTGAATGCAGGGAAGTAGCCTGTAGGAGGTGCGGGAAGCTGGGACACCTAGCGAAAGATTGCAATAGCGCCCTAATGTGCAATCTTTGTGGGACTACAGGGCATGTCTTTAAAGACTGTGTAAAAAGGGCCAGAAGTTTTGCGGAAATCGTCAAAGAAAAAAACTTACCTGCCAAGGATACAGATGGTGGTGCAGCGGATGTCTGGCGACGGCCCATGGCGTCTCGGGTGGCTGAAGAACCTGCAAAAGGAGGGAAAGCGGCTAGATCAGGTGGAGACATAGCGATTGGAGAGGGACAGATACCTTTACCAGCAAAGGCAGAACCTGGACTTCCGGAAAGGGACAACTGGGGGACTGAGGTGGAAAGAGCTGACCCTGGCGAGTGGGCGACAGTGGGGTCTCGGAGAAAGCGGGGGGGAGGAGTAGTGAAAAGTTTGGGGAGGGGAGGGAATCCTTTGAGACGGACAAATCGTTACAATGTTCTGTCATCCTCCGATGAAGAGGAGGGACCCAGTACAAGTAAGGGGAAAGGGTTAGAGGAATTTGTTTCCTCGAGTAAGGAGGATGAAGGTGAGGATGGTTTGAATGATAAGGAGAGTGAATGTGAGAGTGTTTGTGGTTCAGGAGATGATGTGGGGGCGACAGCTGGGCCCAGTAAGGTGGAGACAGGGATCAGAAAGTCTACTGACCCTAGGAGGAAGAAAAAAAAGAAAAGGTCTCAAAGGTCAAGTTTTTATGAATCTGCAGGGGAAGTTACAAAACGGGTAAGAGTCAGCTCCAATGACGAGTTGGACCTTCATGGAGAGAAGAGAAGCAAGGAAGGGATTTCCACATTGTTTGAGCTGGGACTGTCCCTTCAGAGTTTCATTGAGCATGAGTCCCCGCCTGTAATTCAGGAGAAGGAGAAGGAGAAAGAGGGGAAGGAAGGGGGGGAGGAGTTAGGTAAAAAGCAGGAGGGGGTAGGAGAGGGGGAAGGTGAAGGGAAGGGGGAGGAAGAGAGGTCGGAAGAATCTTCTGGCCAGGTTGTCGAGGAGACAACCATGGAGACTTGTTCTCCAGGGAATTTGTCAATCCCTTCTTTTATGATAACAAGTCCAGTTAGCTCTGTCGGAGGTTTTACTCCAGAGCCATTAGCAAGTATAGAAGGGAACAGCGATTTTGAAAATTTACTTAGTCCCAATGGATAGTCTATCCATCTGTACTATTAACGTGAGGGGACTTAGGAAGTATGACAAGAGAGTTGCAGTTTTTGATTTCTTGCAGGGTTTGAGAGCAGACTTATTTTTTACAGGAAGTTCACGTTAAGGGTGAGGGGGATAGTAAACGTCTCTCCAAAATGTGGGGAGAGAAGGCCTCAAAGTGGAGCTCCGGCGGAGTTCATTCGGCTGGACTAGGAATACTTATTGGGAATGAAGGTTTTAATTTGATTAATTCTTTTGTTGTTATCCCAGGTAGAGTGCTAGTGGTGGATGGACAAATAGGGAGGGATAGTTTGAGATTAATCAACGTGTATGCTCCTGCACAAAGAATGCTAAGGAAAGATTTTTTCACAGTACTAGAGCCTTTATTAATGACTAATAAGAAGATTATTTTGGGTGGTGATTTGAATGTGGATCTTTCTAGTACCAAGTCGGTGGGGACAAGGAAAATTTGTTCTTTGTTTTCTAATTCCGATCTCATAGACAGTGTGAAGCAAGGCTGTGGAGAAGATAAAAGACCGACTTGGAGCAACAGCCAAGGCGTAGATAAAAGGCTTGATTATGTTTTCCTATCAAGAAGTTTGGAAGTTATTTCATCTTCAGTCATTCCAGCTTGGTTTTCAGACCACGATCTGGTTAAGGTGGTTTTTAAGGGCGACAAGGTTTGTTATGGTTCTGGGTTTTGGAAACTGAATACTAAGATTTTAACAGAAGATGATTATAAACAATTGATTACTTCGTGTTGGAAAAAGTGGGAGGTGAGAAGGTTTCTCTATGATAATATTATAGATTGGTGGGAGGATGTTAAAAGACGTATAAAGAGGGAAACAATTAGGTATTGCAGGCGTAGGATGAAGAAAGAGAGGGAAGGAATTTCTAACTTACAACACAAATTGGAAGATATGTACGAAAAGAGGGGTAGTGGGATGGGAATAGACAGGGAGGGAATTCGCAAACTTAAGTGTGAGTTAAAAACTCAGTATATGGAGAAAGCCAGAAGCTTCCTATTTAGATTAAAGAATTTCTCTTTTGATTGCAGCGAAGGGAATCTGTCGTGCCTTTTCAAAATGGTCCGGAAGGACCAAAAAAAGATGGTATTTGAGGGCATTCAGAGAAAGGACGGTGGTGTCACTATGGGGGCTAGGGAGATGGTGGAGGAAGCCACTAAATTTTATAAAGAATTTTTTAGGGAAGAACCAGTCTCAGGAAACATAGATGGTTTGAGCGTATTACAGGTTAAGATCTCAGAAGGGAGTAGGATGAAACTAGAAGAGAATTTGACTCTTGAGGAAGTTGAAATAGCACTTCATAGCTTAGGGAGGAATAAAGTTCCCGGACTAGATGGACTTCCGGTTGAATTCTATGAAACCTTTTGGCCCTTAATCAAGAACGCATTGTTGGTGGTTTACAAAGGTATACTGGGTGGGGACGATCTAGGACCAACAATGAAGACCGGTGTTTTGTCTCTGTTACATAAAAAAGGGGATAAGACCTGTTTAGGGAATTGGAGACCAATTCAACTTTTGACAACAGATTATAAGATCTTAGCTAAAATTCTTTGTTTAAGATTACGTGAGGTTTTAGTTGAAATTATCGGAAATGATCAGACATGTGGTGTGAAGGGAAGGTCTTTGTTATGTAATTTACACCTAATCAGAGACACGATTAGCTGGGTAGAAGATAGACACTTGCCCCTGATTTTAGTAAGCCTTGATCAAGAGAAGGCTTTTGACAGGGTAAGCCATGAGTTTTTATGGAAAGTTCTGGGAAGGTTCGGGTTTGGAGGCAAATTTATTGGTTGGTTGTGACAGTTATATTCTCATGATGGTACCCGTGTCAATATCAATGGCTTTCTAGGGGATTTTATCGACATAAGGAAGGGGGTGAGACAAGGATGTCCGCTGTCCCCGTTATTATATGTAATCTATCTGGAGCCTTTGTTAGAGATGATTCGTAAGCACAAAGAAATAAACGGTATAATGATCCCAGGCAGTAGGGGCCAGCAAGCGAAGCTAGCTGCCTATGCTGACGATGTAGTCTTGATGCTGGATTCAGACATGGGACTTTTAAGAGCGATCGAGGCTTGTCATTCTTTTGGGCAAGTAACGGGGGCTAAGATTAATACCGCCAAAAGTAAAATGAAATATTTCGGAATTTGGAAGACTCGGAAGGAAACAATTGGTGGACTGACGTTAGTGCCCGGGCCAATTAAGATATTGGGGGTGAATTTCGCTATACGTGGATCGGGACATTTGAACTGGAAAGAGAAAATAAATTTCTTAAAGATTAAACTGGGTCGTTGGAAAAATGTACAATTGTCTTACTCGAGTAAGATAATGGTGGTAAAATCAGATGGCTTATCGGCTCTAGTGTTTTTAGCGTATGTCTTTCCGTTACCTCCATCACTTAGGAAAGAGGTAATAAGATCTGTGTTTACCTTCATCTGGAGCAATAAGTATGAGTATATCCGTAGGGTTGACATGTATAGGAAAATAGAGGAGGGAGGGCGGGATGTACCCAACATCCCCCTTAAATTAGATGATATCTTTGTTTCCTGTTTGTGTAGAGCTTTGAAAACGGATGTGATGCATAAGAGCCAGTATTTTGTTCGGCTATGGTTTAGTTGGACTATGCCACGACTACGACCAATAAGTAACACAGGTCCCAAAGCTGACGTAACTCCCTGGTATTATAATCATGCAGGGAAATGGTTGAAAAACCACCCAGAGGGGAAAGATGAGATTATTTGTGTACAGCAAAAGGCCCTTTACAATCTGGTCAATGAGCAACCAGGCATGGCTTTGATAGGGAAGAAGAAAGAGAATTGGATAAGGGTCCAGCCAAAAGAATTGGATTGCAGTTACAAAGACTTAAATTGGTTGTGTGTGTGGAATCGCCTCCCAGTAAGGGAGGTGATGTTTAGACAAACTCACCAAAACCAAACATTGCCCATATTCAGAGTGTGAAGAAACTGAAACAATAAAGCACGTGTTCTGGGAATGTGTGACAGCGAAACAAGTATGGGATAAATGTCAACAATTCCTGACGTGTATACAACCAGGGTTTTTATTAACCAGTGAGAAAGTCATGTTTGCGTGGAAAGGTACAGAACGGAAAGGAACAGCAGATTGGGTGTTATGGCTGGTGATTAGTATCATTAAACATTTTTTGTGGTCTGCAAGATGTGCTCAAATTAGGGATGGTATGAAAAAGAGAGATCGAGATGTATATTGGGGAGTCTATAGTGAATAAAAAGCCCGGGTTAAAAGAGACATTTTAAGATGGAAGTTCCACGGAGCTAAAGATAAATGGAAGGGTTTGATTTCGTTAGGTTCTAACTCGGATGTACACTGATTGGTTTGTTTGGTGTTCTATGTATTGACCCCCGTACTTGATTTTGGTTTTGTATTTTCATAATAAAAAAAAAAATCTGTTCTTATCAGTTTAATATCTGATACGTCCCCCATCGGGGGACCACATATTAAACGGATTTTTGGAACAGGGAGCTGGATCAGGAGCTTGCTCCGTCCTCTCCACGCATCGGCCCGGTATTGCAGCGCCTCCGGGAGCGGTGCACCACCTTCTCTCAGCGGTGAAAAGACAGACGTAGCTAGCTAGCGAGCAAGCAAGCGAAGTGGACTGGAGCTCCTTCTTCTCGGGTCTCGTCCCTCGTCCATCTGTGTGTCTCTGTGTCTGTCTCTCTCTCGCCCTCTCCGTTCCCGTGCTCCCTCTGTGCGCTTTCCCGCGTCTCGACTCTCTGGGCAAGCAGGCCGGCCCCCTTTTCGGCTCCCGTGGGTTTTCCCTCCAAAAAACTTAGTTTTTTCAGCCTTTTCCCAGGGAGCCAGGCGTGGCTTGCTTGCTTGCTTGCGTGTGTGTGTGTGTGTGTGTCCGTCCCCGTCCCTGCAGGCGGGCCCCTTTCGACAGCTGGGCGTTTTCCCTCCAAAAAACTTAGTATATCCACCTTTTCTTTCTTTTTTTTCGGCAGGCAGGCAGGCAGGCAGGCAGGCAGGCGTGTGTGCGTGCGCGTCCCCGTCCCTCCCTCCCGAGAGAGAGCTGCCCCTTGCCTCTGCCCGCAGGTGCTGGCGCTCGGCTTTCGCTTGCAGCCGGTTGGGCACAGCAGCTGCCGGTGGGAGGGGCCTAAGCTAAGGAGGCCGGGCGGCTGGCGCCCCCTGCGGCTGCGGTCGTTGTCGGGCCGTTGACAGAAGATCAAAGAGCAGGGCCCCCGCCCGGGACTGGCAGGAAGGCAGGCAGGCAGGCAAGAGAGAGGGGGAGCAGAGTCCCGCGGCAGGCCTCTGGCTGCAGGGAGGCCGGCAGCTGCAGGGGTCCCGGGCTCCAGAGGAGTCGGCCTGCGCCACTGTGTGCCAGCGGAACGCCCGCGCGTCGGTCCGCGCCTTTGTGGGCATCGCTTCTCGGCCTTTTGGCTGCGATCCCTAGTACGTGGCTTGACCGCGGCTGGGGGAACACCAAGAGACCGTGAAGGGAAGACCGAAGAGGAGACTGCTTGGAGGAGACTGCGCTGTTGGATTTGCTGGATTTGGACCCCGGATTGTGCCTGGATGACGGTTTCTGGATTTCGTTATTTGGATTGGACGTTTGGACTCTTGCGGACCCCGGGTTCGGTGAGTAGGCTGCTTCGGCAGCCGAAAAAGCTGCGCAACCATGGCTGCGAACCCCGGGGCAGCAAGGAAGGCGGAGGAGGGTCCCATTATCCGGAAGACCATCCGCTTCATTTGGAAAGCGGATGGGGAGATGCCGGGGAGGGACGTTTTTGAAGGGGAGATCCTCTTCGGGATCTTGGATCTGGAAGTAACGGAGATTAAGTGCTTGCAGGGGAATCGGGTGCAACGCTATATGGATCTCTCGTTTGTGGAGGAGAAAGGACATCGCAGCGCTTCAGAGAAGATCGCGAAGGCAATGGAAAGTGGCGGGCTTGCAAATTATAAGTGCGTGGGTTTGCAAAGCAACAACGAAAGGTCAGTGATCCTGCACATGTTTGATCCCTTTGTCCCTGACAGTGATGTCACGACCTTTCTTCGCCGGTACGTCGATGTGTTGGAGCCTCCACGGGTGATCATGGACCCGTATAAGGTTTGGACGGGGAAGAGGCAGTACCACGTCGAGTTGCGGCCGGACAATAGAAGCAGGGATGGTTTTGCCCACCCGCCTGCCACTTTTGCGATTGGTCCAGGTAGGGGGTACCTTTTTTGTGGGAATCAGCCGCCGTTTTGTCGCAAGTGTCGGGAGTCCGGGCATCGGGAGGCTGAGTGCAATGCAACAGAATGCAGGAAGTGCCATAAGCGGGGTCATCAGGCACGTAACTGCCCGGTTAAGGAGTGTTCCTTGTGTGGCAACACCGGCCACTTGTACCGCAGCTGCCTTCTTAGGAACGCTGAGTTTGCCAGAGCCATCTATGACCCAGCGGGGCTGGCAGGGGAAGAGACGGAGTCAGAGGGCAGTGAGGCGGGGGACAGCGAGGAAGGACATCAGGATGGCGGTGGAGGAGGCCCTGGAGAAGCCAGGAAGGACACCGAATGGACGGTGGTGGTAAGGCAGAAACGGAAAGGGAAGGGGAAGGGGAAGGGGAGGCAACAAGAGGAGGGAGACGCCGACCCACAGGAAGGGCCATCACGGGTAGGAGAAGGGGAGGTACGGAGCTGGGCGGATGCCGTAAAAGTTACACCCGCCGCAGCAGATGCAGGACCACCCGCAGATCCAGAGCCAGGTGAGGAGGAGGGGGGGGATCCTCCACATGCCGGTGACGGTGAAGAAAAACAGGAAGAGGTCGCAGGCGGGCAAGGGACAGGCGGAGATGGGCGATAAGAAGAAGAAGACGTCCAGGGAGTATTATGAGGAGGCAGAGCTGGTCCCAGAGACGGAGGCAGGCCAGGCGATGGCGCCAGAGCAGGAGGTGATGGCAGACCAGGAAGAGATGGAGGAGGGAGCAGTTCCAGAGGCGACGCGGGATGACCAGGAGCTGGGAGGCACCGCAGGTTCCCTTCCCCCTGGGCAGGGAGACAGAGTTGGGGTACGGGGTCCCTTCTCTGTTGTGCAGAACCTTTCAGGTGATGGGAGCCCCGTGGTAACATGCCAGGTCATTACCCCGGACCGCGATTCGCTCCGGTCTGACCCTGACCAGGGCTTTAGCCCCAACCTTAATCCCGTCCCCCCGACCCTGACCCCGACCCCAACCCTGACCGCGGGCCTGGTTCTGGGCCCGGCCTTATTTCCAGCCCAGGATTCATTCCCGATCCCGGGCCCGATCTCGTCTCGGAAATGGAGGTGGCTCTGAGTCCAGTCTTGTCGGCCGCCTGCGTGGAGGAGACAGACACCGAGAGTTCGGTCAGTACAGCAGGGGCAGAGCATCCATCTGGCTCTAGCTCCAGCGAGGGCATGGAGAGCGACAGTTCCCCGGAGCAGCCATGACTCTCGCAGTGGCCACGGCTAATGTGAGAGGTCTGCGAAACCGGGAAAAACGAACAGGAGTTTTTCGGTATTTATCCCAAAGATCTGTAGACATTTGTTTTTTGCAGGAGACCCATTTGAAGGACCACGAAGATGTGATTGCATACAAGAAGGAGTGGACAAAAGGACCCTCATGGTGGAGCGTTGGAGGGGTGAACTCCTCTGGCGTGGGCATCTTGTGTGGTTCCCCAGGATTTGTGGCACAGGTGGTCAGCTCTGTGGTCCCCGGGCGCCTGCTAGTGGTCGATGGGACCCGGCATGGAGTGCGGACTAGACTGATTGGCGTGTACGTCCCGGCGGACAGGCGACAGCAGGGCTCCTTCCTTAAAGATCTGGAGCATGATTCAGGTCCATGATTGCAGATTACGGCTTGCGGGACGGATTCCAGAATGTTGCACACCACACCTGGGACAACGGAAGGGGAACCTTCAGGAGGCTGGACTACGTCCTTACTTCGGCGAGCTGGACGACCCTAAGCAGGCAAGTGACCCCTACTTGGTTCTCAGATCACCACATGCTGACGGTTTCCTTTGGTGTTGAGGACCCTCGTTTCCAGACTGGTTACTGGAAATTGAACAGGCAAGTCTTGCAAGAGGCGAGATACCGGAGGAAGGTCGTTACAGTGCTGAGAGAATGTGCGGAGAGGAGGGAAGCCTTCAGTTCGGCGGTGCACTGGTGGGAGTCCTGCAAGCGCACCATCTCGGTGGTGACAAAGAAGTATTGCAGGGTCCGCCGAAGCTTGGAGGAACGCCAGTGCGCCAAGCTTCAGGAGGAACTCGAGGCACTGTATGCTCAGCTGAACCAAGGGGGCGCTTACGATGGCATGAAGATCGCCCAGATCAAGAGCCTGCTTAGGGGTAAGTGGCTGCAGGGAGCTAAGGATTTTTTCTTCAGGTTATGGGGAGTTTGGAGGGAGAATGATGAAAGCTGCTCATCCCATTTCTTCAGCGCCGTGAGGAGGCAACAAGAACGAGGATCCTTTGAAGGCGTTCGGAGAACGGACGGGTCTGTAGCCACTTCCATACCCGGGATGTTGGAGTGTGCCACAGAATATAACAGCACCCTGTTTGAGGAAAAGGAGACCGACGCCGGTATCAGGAGCAGGCTCCTGGATGGAGTGGAGACGGCGGTAGACGACCCCGCTGCATTGGGCAGGGCAGTGTCAGGGGCAGAAATCAGATCTGCCCTGTTGGGTATGAAGAAGGGCACTGTCCCTGGCATAGACGGTCTACCGACCGAGTTCCACCTTACCTTTTTTGACCAGTTAGAGCCGTTTCTGGTGCGGGTGTTTAACGAGGTGCTGGATCGTGATGGGCTCGGTTCCACCATGAAGATCGGTGTCATCTCCCTCATTCATAAGGGAGGTGACAAGGCAGACCTGGGCAATTGGCGGCCAATTCAGCTCCTGTGTACTGACTATAAGATCTTGGCCAGGGTGCTGGGTGGCCGCCTGAGAGCAGTGATGCCGGCCTTGGTGAAGGCTGACCAGACGTGGCGTGGCAGGCCGTAAGATCAGCTGGACCCTGCAGCTGATCCGCGACGTCATAGCGTGGGTAGAAGACAGAGGCCTGCCGCTCATGCTGGTGAGCCTGGACCAGACCAAGGCCTTTGACCGGGTTCATCATGAGATTCTGTGGGCACTCCTGAAGAGGAAGGGTCTGCCGGACAGGTTTGTCGTCTGGATCCAGACCTTGTACAACGGAGCGACATCCCGGGTATGCGTCAACGGAGCGTTGGGTAAGCGTATTCCAGTGCGGTGTGGTGTGCGACAAGGCTGTCCTCTCTCGCCCCTGTTGTACGTGATCTTCATCGAGATCCTCCTGGACCAGCTCAGGAGGGACCCGGAGGTGGATGGGATCCCGGTGCCAGGTGGAGGAGGGCAGATGGGGAAGATCGCGGCATACGCAGATGACGTCACGCTCTTCCTGGGCTCTGAAGGCGGCCTGGGAAGGGCTCTCAGCATTGTCGAGGATTTCTCTAAAGGTACCGGCGCCCGACTGAACAGGGCCAAGAGCCTGGTAAAGGTATTCGGGACCTGGCCGAGCGAGCCGAGGGACTTCGGCGGTCTGTCACATACGACTGGGCCGCTGAAGATCTTAGGCGTGAGCTTCCATTCTACAGATCCCGGAAGTCTCAAATGGGAGGCCAGGTTCCGGAAAGTCAACCGGAAGCTGGGCCTTTGGCAGCAAAGATCGCTGACCTGGATTGGGAAGGCGCTGGTCCTGAAGATAAAAATCCTGCCTCTGCTTCTCCACCTGGCGGTAGTGTACCCCCTACCGGTCCGGAACAGGAGAGATCTGGTAAGGTGCATTTTCAACTTCGTCTGGGGTCACACCTATGAGCGGGTCAAAAGGTGTGACATGTACAGGCCCCTGGCCGAAGGGGGTAGGGAGATTCTGGACTTCCCAGCGAAGTTGGACTGCACCTTTGTAGCGAGCCTGTGCACGGTCCTAGACGACAACCCGGCCCACCTGTGCAGCCGGTTTGTGAGTCTGTGGCTGGCGGCCAGCATGCGGCACCTGACGGTGTGGACCAACACGACCCCTAAAGCGGAGCGGCTCCCGCTGCACTACCGCCACGCGGTGCGGTGGCTGCGGGCACACCCGGAGGTAAGAGAGGGAACACGGTCCTTGAACCATCGGACGATGTATGTGATGGTGAAGACAGAGGGAAAGCCGGCAATCCCGGGTGTGTCCAGGAACATCTGGCAGCGGGTCCAGCCAAAAGGGCTGGACAATAAGCTCAAAGACTTGAACTGGCTCTGCGTGTGGGGTCGTATGTCAGTCAGGGCCGTTATGCATGCGCACGGGCTCTCTAAACAGAGTTTGTGCCCGCGACATGGCTGTGCAGGTGAGGAGACGGTGAGCCACGTTTCCTGGGAGTGTGCCTTCGCCCAGAGGGTGTGGAGATCGTGCGGGACCTTTTTTGCGCAGGTAAGCCCCGATTCCCCGATTTCGCAAGTGGTCATCCTGATTAGCCTGGTCAAGGCCTTCCTGTGGGATGCCCGGACGGATCTAGTGAAGCATGGAGTGGAGAAACCTGCGTCTGGGATCTTGAAGAGGGTGAAGGAGGAGGTGGCCAGGAGGGTCAAATGGGACATTCAGAAGTGGGGGTTTGATGCCGCAAGAGAGCGGTGGAAGGACTTGTGCACGGGACATTAGGGGGGTGTTAGTGTAGGACTGTTTTTATGACACTATGGTTTGAACTTTTTTCTAATAAAAAAAAAAGGTGTTGTAAAAAAGAGGAAAAAGAAAAAGAAAAATGTTGTGAAAGAATCAGTGAGTGTGGAGAAGGGGTGGGGGGAGGAGGTTGGCGAGGGAGGGGTAGTGGAGGAGAGTGGGGTGGGGGAGGTAGAGGGAGGGGAGGGAGAGGGCCAACAGAGGGAGTCGGATTTGATGGAGGAATCTACTGGTGTTACGGTTTCCGAGGACCCCATTCCTCCGGGTCAAGGTATGGCTGGTGGCGATCCTGAGGGGGGAAGCACCGGAGGTCTAGAACAGACTGGGGAGGAAAAGGAGGCTCACCTCTCTGACTCCGAGGATCCCGAGGTAAGTTCGTCATCCTCGGGGGAGGGGTCCTCGCAGTTCTCCGGGGAGGCGGAGAGCGCTCCGGATTCTGTGGGCACGGAAAGGTCGGAGTTTAGTGTGGGTGAGGAATCACCGCTGCAGACCCCCTTTGACCCAACATGAGTCGTGTTGTATGTACAGTAAATGCCAGAGGGCTAAAAGACAAATCGAAGCGAATTGGCGTCTTTAAAGACCTCTCTGAGCGCCAATTCGGCTTTTGTTTCTTGCAGGAGGTTCACCTGGGTTCGAATGATGATGTGAATGTGTTTAAGAATGAATGGGTGAAGGGGGAGTCTTGGTGGAGTGTGGGTGGCGTGCACTCGTCGGGTGTGGGGATCCTATGTGGGACCCCGAGTTTCTCGGTGAGTGAGGTCAACTCCGTAGTTCCCGGGCGACTGTTAGTAGTGGACGGTGTGTGGGAAGGCCTTAAGGTGCGGCTGATAGCTGTCTACGCACCCGCTGAGAGGCGGCTGCAGGCAGGCTTTTTAAAAGATTTAGAGCCACACTTATTCACCAATAGGGCTGTGGTGTTAGGGGGTGAAATATGGATCTGAGCGATGCGAGGGGGGCTGGAGTGCGTGGTTTGAATGAAATGGTTAACCGTTTCCAGCTGAAAGACAGCCATAAGGGCTCTAGCCAGGCTCCCAGGTTCCATACTTGGAGCAATGGAAGAGATGTTTTTAGACGCCTAGATTATATTTTTACCACCCTACAGGGGTCGGTACGTGCCGAGAAGATAACTCCGGTGTGGTTCTCGGACCACTTGTTGATATCCGTTGAGTTGATATCGGATGCTTTGGGTTCCAGAGCAAATTATTGGAAACTAAACACGAAAGTGTTGTTGGAGGCGGACTATCGAAGTTTGATAGTTGCGCTGCTTGAGAGTTTCCAAACAAGTAGGTGGAGGTTCCCGACTGCAGTGTGCTGGTGGGAAGCCTGCAAGAAGGCGGTGGCTAGGAACTCGATTAAGTACTGTCGGCATAGAAGGGTGGCTGAAAGAAGGGAACTGAGTGAATGGCAAAGAGAGTTAGAGGACCTATATGTGGTTTTCAACCGGGGGGGATCCTTTGACGCCGAGCGGGCGGCTGAGATAAAGCTCAGACTGAAAAATTTCTGGTCTGAGCGGGCAAAGGATTTTCTCTTCCGGCTGAAAGGTACTCTGTTGGAAGGTGAAGAGAAATGCACAGCTCAGTTCTTCGGATCTGTTCGCGCGAGGCAGACAAGAACCCATTTCGAGGGCCTAAGGCAAAAAGACGGGGCAATAACTAGAGACAACGAAGGTATGTTGAGGTGTGCCTCAGAGTTCTACAGAACTCTGTTCTCAGAGAAACCGGTGGACAAGGGACGGTGGGAAGAATGGTTAGCCGGCTTAGAGAGAAAGACCATTGATAAAGTTAGCTTGGAGACACGCCTGACAGCTGCAGAGATAAGAGAAGCGATGGCGGGACTGCAGAAAGGTACAGCTCCAGGATTTGATGGGCTACCAATAGAGTTTTACATAACCTTCTGGGACCTTCTGCAGCCCATGCTGATAGAGGTCTATGAGGAAATCCTGAGGGTTGGGGACCTCGGTAGGACAATGAGGACGGGGGTTTTGTCCCTGGTCTATAAGAAGGGTGAGAAGGAGGATCTGGATAACTGGAGGCCAATCCAACTGCTCTGCATGGATTATAAGATCTTGGCTAGAGCGTTGGGTAGACGGCTGAGGAAGGTGATGCCTGATCCGGTAGGCCGTGACCAGACATGTAGTGTGGAGGGCAGAAAGATCTCGTGGAATCTCCAGCTTATTAGGGACGTCGTTGAGTGGGTGGAAGACAGGGGTTTAGAGCTGATGCTCGTAAGCTTAAATCAGAATAAGGCGTTTGACAGGGTTAACCATTCTTTCCTCTGGGCGGTGTTGGGGAGAATGGGCCTAGGAAAGATCTTTATAAGGTGGATCCAGGTTTTATATAATGGAGTGATTACAAGGGTCTGCATCAATGGTCGGCTGGGTATTGGAATACCAATTGCGTGTGGTGTGAGACAGGGGTGCCCCTTGTCTCCTCTATTATATGTTCTGTATGTAGAGCCCTTTTTGCATCGGATGCGCAGTGACCCCCTTGTTGAAGGGGTGGTGGTCCCAGGCAGTGGTGGAAGGCAGGCGAAAGTCGCAGCTTACGCTGATGATGTAACCCTGTTCCTCACCACTGACAGAAGTCTTGATCGAGTTCTGAGACTTGCGGATGACCTAACAGTTAGCACCGGTGCATTTCTGAATAAAAGTAAATGCACAGTTAAATTTCTTGGCAGATGGAGGGATAGGCAGGATGTAACCGGGGGCCTCACACTAGCAGTAGGCCCGGTCAAAATCTTGGGTGTTTTGTTCCACATACATGACTCGGCGGGCCTGAATTGGGAGATCAAAATGAGGAAGGTGAGCCAGAAGTTACAGTGCCTTGCGAAAGTATTCGGCCCCCTTGAACTTTTCAACCTTTTGCCACATTTCAGGCTTCAAACATAAAGATATAAATTTTTTATTTTATGTGAAGAATCACCAACAAGTGGGACACAATTGTGAAGTGGAACGAAATCTATTGGATTTTTGAAAGTTTTTTAACTAATAAAAAAATGAAAAGTGGGGCGTGCAAAATTATTCGGCCCCTTTACTTTCAGTGCAGCAAACTCACTCCAGAAGTTCAGCGAGGATCTCTGAATGATCCAATGTTGTCCTAAATGACTGATGGTGATAAATAGAATCCACCTGTGTGTAATCAAGTCTCTGTATAAATGCACCTGCTCTGTGATAGTCTCAAGGTTCTGTTGAAAGCGCAGAGAGCATCATGAAGACCAAGGAACACACCAGGCAGGTCCGTAATACTGTTGTGGAGAAGTTTAAAGCCGGATTTGGATACAAAAAGATTTCCCAAGCTTCAAACATCCCAAGGAGCACTGTGCAAGCGATCATCTTGAAATGGAAGGAGTATCAGACCACTGCAAATCTACCAAGACCTGGCCGTCCCTCTAAACTTTCAGCTCAGACAAGGAGAAGACTGATCAGAGATGCAGCCAAGAGGCCCATGATCACTCTGGATGAACTGCAGAGAACTACAGCTGAGGTGGGAGAGTCTGTCCATAGGACAACAATCAGTCTTACACTGCACAAATCTGGCCTTTATGGAAGAGTGGCAAGAAGAAAGCCATTTCTCAAAGATATCCATAAAAAGTCTCGTCTAAAGTTTGCCACAAGCCACCTGGGAGACACCCCAATCATGTGGAAGAAGGTGCTCTGGTCAGATGAAACCAAAATCGAACTTTTTGGCCACAATGCAAAACGATATGTTTGGCGTAAAAGCAACACAGCTCATCACCCTCAACACAGCATCCCCACTGTCAAACATGGTGGTGGCAGCATCATGGTTTGGGCCTGCTTTTCTTCAGCAGGGACAGGGAAGATGGTTAAAATTGAGGGGAAGATGGATGCAGCCAAATACAGGACCATTCTGGATGAAAACCTGTTGGAGTCTGCAAAAGACCTGAAACTGAGACGGAGATTTATCTTCCAACAAGACAATGATCCCAAACATACAGCAAAATCTACAAAGGAATGGTTCACAAATAAATGTATCCAGGTGTTTGAATGGCCAAGTCAAAGTCCAGACCTGAATCCAATCGAGAATCTGTGGAAAGAGCTGAAAACTGCTGTTCACAAACGCTCTCCATCCAACCTCACTGAGCTCGAGCTGTTTTGCAAGGAAGAATGGGCAAGAATTTCAGTCTCTCGATGTGCAAAACTGATAGAGACATACCCCAAGTGACTTGCAGCTGTAATCGCAGCAAAAGGTGGCTCTACAAAGTATTAACGCAAGGGGGCCGAATAATTTTGCACGCCCCACTTTTCATTTTTTTATTAGTTAAAAAAGTTTCAAAAATCCAATAGATTTCGTTCCACTTCACAATTGTGTCCCACTTGTTGGTGATTCTTCACATAAAATAAAAAAAATTATATCTTTATGTTTGAAGCCTGAAATGTGGCAAAAGGTTGAAAAGTTCAAGGGGGCCGAATACTTTCGCAAGGCACTGTAGGTCTCTGGCGGAGCAGGTCCCTATCGTACGTCGGAAAGGTACTTGTGATCAAAGTGGATGTGTTGCCATTGCTTCTCCATCTGGCCTGCGTGTATCCGCTGCCCGCCAGGTTTCGTAGAGACCTGGTGAGAATTATCTTCCGCTTCGTTTGGGGTGGAGGATATGAACACATCAGGCGCGCGGACATGTGCAGGCCGGTGGTGGAGGGGGGCAGGGGGGTTCCTGAGGGAAGTTCTTCATAGACATGGTCTGGCAAGAGAGGACAAGTGTCCGCGACCCGATTGTTCTGAACCTGAAACTGCCGGCTCCCGTGCGTTTTCCCTCCAAAAAACTTAGGTTTTTCAGCCTTTTCCCAGGGAGGCAGGCGTGGCTTGCTGGCTTGCTTGCTTGCGTGTGTGTGTGTCCGTCCCCGTCCCTGCAGGCGGGCCCCTTTCGACAGCTGGGCGTTTTCCCTCCAAAAAACTTAGTATATCCACCTTTTCTTTCTTTTTTTTCGGCAGGCAGGCAGGCAGGCAGGCAGCCAGCCGTGTGTGCGTGCGCGCGCGCGTCCCCGTCCCTCCCTCCCGAGAGAGAGCTGCCCCTTGCCTCTGCCCGCAGGTGCTGGCGCTCGGCTTTCGCTTGCAGCCGGTTGGGCACAGCTGCTGCCGGTGGGAGGGGCCTAAGCTAAGGAGGCCGGGCGGCTGGCGCCCCCTGTGGCTGCGGTCGTTGTCGGGCCGTTGACAGAAGATCAAAGAGCAGGGCCCCCACCCGGGACTGGCAGGAAGGCAGGCAGGCAGGCAAGAGAGAGGGGGAGCAGAGTCCCGCGGCAGGCCTCTGGCTGCAGGGAGGCCGGCAGCTGCGCGGGTCCCGGGCTCCAGAGGAGTCGGCCTGCGCCACTGTGCGCCAGCGGAACGCCCGCGCGTCGGTCCGCGCCTTTGTGGGCATCGCTTCTCGGCCTTTTGGCTAAGATCTGATAGCACGTGGCATGCCCGCGGCTAGAGGACTTAGCCAGGGGAAGAGAAGACGACGGCGGGGAAGAAGACGACGGCGGTGACGGCGGTGACGACGAGGAGGGAGAAGGAGAGCCAGCCGGAAGACGGAGGAGAACCTTACCGGAGGAGGAAGGAGGCCGGGGATCCACAAGCTACCACGGGTAGTCGCTCTGGGTTGAGCCCAGAGGGCGAAGTGGGGCTTCCGGATGGCGGCGGCGGCGATGGCGGCGGCGGGTGAGTGGACCCGCGACTCGGCGGCTGGGCACCCTCTGTCCCGTGAGGGGCAGATGCGGCGCACAGTGCGCTTCGTGGTGAAGACCACTGAAGAGAAGGAAAATTGGAAGAACAGGGACAAGTTCGAACAGGAGGTGTTGTTTCGCGCTCTGGGAGTTCAGGTGAAAGACATTACCAGTTTGCAGGACTTTGTGAACAAAGGAATCTTCGATTTAACCATGGAGTCGGATAAACTGTGTGAGGCCGTGTGGCGTAAGGCCCAATTCGGCAAGGACTATGTTCCGCTGAAGAGTTTTCTGATAGAACCGCTCTTTGCAAGGGAACTGCGGACTCTCACTGTACATGTGTTTAATACACTGCTACCAGAGAGAGACGTTGCGATGTTCCTATCAAGATTTGTAGACATTCAGGGTGCAGGAGTTAAAGAGATAGATCGGGTGGGAGTCTGGACCGGGAGGAGGAGGTATATGGTCAGGCTCAGACCGAAGCCATCGGGGGACGAGGGAGTCTTACACCCTCCCGCCTTCTTTAGAATTGGCTCAAACAGGGGTTACCTGTTCTACCCTGGCCAACCACTGACCTGTAAAAAGTGTTTGCAGTTGGGACATATTGCAGCGAACTGTCCGGGGGGACTCTGCAGGAGGTGTGGTATGGCAGGTCACGAGGCTAAAAACTGTGAACAAGTAATGACCTGCGATTTGTGTGGGTCTGCTGGACATATGTACCGTTCATGTCCCAGGAAACGGAAAAGTTTTGCGGACATTGTGAAGGTCCCCGCTGAAGACCCGAGGCTGGACTTACCGGGCCCATCGGGCGGACCTGTAATCTTCCGGGGGTCTCAGGGGAAACCTGAGGAGGGAGACAAGGGAGGTCGAGGGCAAAATGTAGAGAGGGCGGGTGGAGAGGTTTCAGAGCCTTTAAAATCCAGGTCTTGGGCAGATATGGTCCCTGAGGAGAGGCCAGAGTCCCCTAGCTGGTCCCCGGTATTGAGCAGGTCCGCTAAAAGGAAGGGAGAGAGAAGGTCAAAGGGTCCTGATTTCCGCCGGGCTCAAATTAGTACACAAAATCGGTTTCAGGCACTGCCTATAGAGACTCCAGGCAGTGACTCTGATGGAATAGAGGAGAAGGGTAGTGAGGAGATGGTTTCAAGATCTGACATAACCCCTGAATTAGCAGTGGAAAGAGAGGGCGGTGAGGGGGGGGTGGCTAGGAGACCATGTAAGAAGGCCATAGGAAGAGCTAGAGTGCAAAAGAGGGGCCCAGAGGAAAACCTAGAGGCGGAAAGTGGTGAACTAATCGCTGCTACGGCCACCCCTGCAGAAATGGAGGAGGTGGTGGTCAGTGAAGAACCCATCCCGCCTGGGCAAGGTGACCCAAATGTAAGTAGCGAGGGGAGCGAAGCTGAACCAGGAGGCAAGGTGGAGACAGAGAAATCCGGTCACTCGCAGGAATCCGAGGATCCAGTGGGTGAGATGTCTTCCTCGGGAGAGGAGAGCTCGCAGCACTCCGGAGAGGAGGAGAGTGATTCGGCGTCTGTGGAGTCAGGGAATTCAGTGGTTAGCCGGGCAGGTGAGGTGGAGGTACAAGCTCTTCACGACCCGCCATGAATTGTTTAGTTTGCACGGCTAACGTTAGGGGATTGAGGAGCCCTGTGAAGCGGGCGGGCGTCTTCGAGGATCTCGGAAGACGCCGGTTCGGCTTTTGTTTTCTCCAAGAGGTCCATTTAGGATCGCAGGAGGACATTAGAGCTTTTAAGAAAGAGTGGCAAATAGGACAGTCTTGGTGGAGTATAGGGGGCGTGCACTCTTCAGGTGTGGGGATTTTGTGTGGGTTGTCGAATTTTGTGTGTAATGATGTCCTTTCGGTTGTTCCGGGGCGGTTATTGGTTGTTGATGGGGTGTGGGATGGCTTAAAAGTATGCCTGATTGCGGTATACGGGCCGGCAGAAAGACGCCTACAGGCAGATTTTGTTAAGTCAATAGAGCCACTCCTTTATACAAATAGAACGGTAATTATGGGCGGAGATTTTAATATCGACATTAGTGACTCAAATAGGGCAGGAGCACGAGTTATGAGGGAGTTGATAGCTCACTTCAAGTTACAGGATGGGTTCGGCAACCCTGGCCCAACCTCTAAAAATTACACATGGAGCAACGGCAGGGACAGCTTTAGAAGACTGGATTACATCTTCACCACCATGCAAGGGTCGTCACGGGCTGGACAGGTAACACCAGTGTGGTTTTCTGATCATATGCTACTGTCTGTCTACCTGACCTCCGACAATTCTGGGTTTAGATCAGGCTTCTGGAGATTAAATACTAAGGTATTGTCAGAGGTTGAATACAGAAGCCAAATAACTGTGTTATTAGAGAATTTCCTCAACAGTAAGTGGAAATTTACATCTGCAGTAAACTGGTGGGAGGCGTGTAAGAGAGCAGTGCGTAGGGAATCTATTAAATTTTGCCGTGTCAGGAAAGAGCAGGAAAAGAAAGAGATAGACCAACTGCAATGCGAACTGCAGAGTCTGTATGAAGCGTTCAATCAAGGCAAGGCATTTGATGCTCAGAAGGCTGCTGAACTTAGATTTAAAATGAAAGAATGGTGGTCAACAAGAGCGAGAGATTTTTTGTTCAGGGTTAAGGGTAACCTATTAGAAAATAACGAAAAGTGTTCGGCCCTTTTCTTCAGTTCGGTGCGCTCCAGGCAAGCACGGACATTGATCGAAGGGTTAAAGCAGAAAGACGGCTCCGTTACTTCTGACCCTTCTAGTATGGTGAGTTGTGCGTCGGACTTTTATCGAGAGCTGTTTGGGGAAAAAACGGTAAACATTGCTCTGTGGGAAGAACTATTGTCAGGGATAGGGAAAAAGATAGAGCGCACTAATGGGTTGGAGGGTGACTTGTCAGAAGAGGAACTAAAAGAAGCAATGTCTGGGTTGCGGAAAGGCACGGCACTGGGTATCGATGGCCTGCCAATAGATTTTTATTTAGTGTTTTGGGAAAACTTGCAGCCCATGCTCCTGGAGGTTTTTAAGGAGATCTTGGTGTCCGGGGAACTCGCTGGGACCATGAAAATGGGAGTCCTAACTTTGGTGTATAAAAAAGGAAGTAAGGAAGATCTGGAAAACTGGAGGCCGATCCAACTGCTCTGCACCGATTATAAGATCTTGGCCAGGGTGTTGAGCAGGCGGCTGAGGAAGGTGATGCCCGACTTAGTCTGCAGAGAGCAGACATGTAGTGTCGAAGGTAGAAAACTGGTTTGGAATCTCCAGCTGGTAAGAGATACCATTGAATGGGTAGAGGAGAGGGGTCTCGAGCTTATGCTCATAAATCTGGACCAGAGCAAAGCCTTCGACAGGGTCCATCACCCCTTCCTGTGGGAGGTCCTAAAAAGTTTAGGAATCAGCGAAGGCTTTATCCGATGGATTAAGATACTATACACCAGGGTAGTTTCCAGGGTCAGTGTAAATGGGAGGTTGGGGACAGGGTTTGTGGTGAGTTGTGGTGTGAGGCAGGGGTGCCCCTTGTCCCCTCTACTCTATGTATTATACTTGGAGCCCTTCCTGCAAAGAATCCGGAGTGACCCTCGGGTGGAAGGGGTGGTTGTTCCAGGCAGTGGTGGGACACAGGCAAAAATTGCAGCCTATGCGGACGATGTAACGCTGCTCCTTACCTCAGACAGGAGCCTTCTACAAGTACTGCAGATTGCGGACAAGATGAAGGCAAGTACGGGAGCACTACTTAATAAAAGTAAGTGCACTGTGAAATATTTTGGTAAGTGGAAAGACAGACAAGATGTGGTCGGAGGCCTTACTCTAGAATCAGGTCCCATCAAGATCTTGGGGGTTAGTTTCCTGTCCAGTGGCTCTGCCATACTTAACTGGGAAAACAAGCTTTCTAAAGTAAAGCAAAAACTGGGTTTGTGGCAGAAAAGACCCTTAACGTATATAGGGAAAGTGCTGGTGGTGAAAGTGGATGTACTGCCGTTGCTCCTTCACCTGGCCTGGGTGTTCCCGCTGCCTCCCAGGTTTCGTAAAGACCTGGTGAGGGCTATCTTCCGTTTCATCTGGGGCGGAGGGTACGAATACGTCAAGCGGGTGGACATGTGCAGGCCGGTGGAAGAGGGAGGCAGAGCGGTGCCTGACTTGCCTGTAAAACTAGACTCCTTGTTTGTCTCTGGTTTGTGTAAGCTTTTATATGAGAGTTCGGACCACCTGTGCGTTTATTTTACTCGTTTGTGGTTTTCATCTGTTGTGAAGCACTTGGTGGTCTGGACAAACACTACACCAAAAGCAGAGAGATTACCGTGGCACTACAGACATGCGGTGCAATGGTTGAGGAAGCACCCAGGTGCTTAAGAAGGGTTGGTGGCTGTAAATCACAAAACATTGTACCAACTTGCAACAGCCAGAGAGGAAACAGCAGTGGTGGGTATCACAGAGGAGGAGTGGAGGCAGAATCAACCTGCTGGTCTTGAAAATAAGTTGAAAGATCTGAACTGGTTTATCATGTGGAAGAGGCTCCCGGTCAGAGAGACGCTACACCGCCATGGCCTCTCTAGACAAAATAAATGTCCACGTTCCGATTGTTGTGAGATAGAAAATTCAACATGTGGTGTGGGACTGTGGGTTTGCACGGAGGGTCTGGGACCAGTGTGGGGGGGTCCTGAAAAAGGTGAAATCTGATTTTAATGTAACAAGTCAGGTCATATTGCGAGGGATTCCAAAACCACGCAGATGGGGTCAAGGTTTTTTGTTATGTCTTTTAATCAGCTTGGTTAAATACCA
This sequence comes from Lepisosteus platostomus, assembly GCF_059453375.1. Taxonomy (NCBI): domain Eukaryota; kingdom Metazoa; phylum Chordata; class Actinopteri; order Semionotiformes; family Lepisosteidae; genus Lepisosteus; species Lepisosteus platostomus. The sequence goes on from NC_142625.1 coordinate 1,656,021, forward strand.
TCTTTGGGCTTCACGAAAGGATCTTACGGAGCATGGAGTGAGTGGAGTGCCATCTGCTGTGGTGTACAAAGTAAAGCATGAGATAATCTGTCGAGTGAAATGGGACATTTTGAGGTGGGGATTCGCTGCGGCGAAGGAGAGGTGGAAGGGGTTATTTTCACTGGTATGATTTGGTATTGCTGTTGTCGCTGTTTGCCGTTTGTGGTTTTGTAAATTTATAATAAAAAAAAATCTGTTCTTATCAGTTTAATATCTGATACGCCCCCCATCGGGGGACCACATATTAAACGGATTTTTGGAACAGGGAGCTGGATCAGGAGCTTGCTCCGTCCTCTCCACGCATCGGCCCGGTATTGCAGCGCCTCCGGGAGCGGTGCACCACCTTCTCTCAGCGGTGAAAAGACAGACGTAGCTAGCTAGCGAGCAAGCAAGCGAAGTGGACTGGAGCTCCTTCTTCTCGGGTCTCGTCCCTCGTCCATCTGTGTGTCTCTGTGTCTGTCTCTCTCTCGCCCTCTCTGTTCCCGTGCTCCCTCTGTGCGCTTTCCCGCGTCTCGACTCTCTGGGCAAGCAGGCCGGCCCCCTTTTCGGCTCCCGTGCGTTTTCCCTCCAAAAAACTTAGGTTTTTCAGCCTTTTCCCAGGGAGGCAGGCGTGGCTTGCTTGCTTGCTTGCGTGTGTGTCCGTCCCCGTCCCTGCAGGCGGGCCCCTTTCGACAGCTGGGCGTTTTCCCTCCAAAAAACTTAGTATATCCACCTTTTCTTTCTTTTTTTCGGCAGGCAGGCAGGCAGGCAGGCAGGCGTGTGTGCGTGTGCGCGCGCGCGTCCCCGTCCCTCCCTCCCGAGAGAGAGCTGCCCCTTGCCTCTGCCCGCAGGTGCTGGCGCTCGGCTTTCGCTTGCAGCCGGTTGGGCACAGCAGCTGCCGGTGGGAGGGGCCTAAGCTAAGGAGGCCGGGCGGCTGGCACCCCCTGCGGCTGCGGTCGTTGTCGGGCCGTTGACAGAAGATCAAAGAGCAGGGCCCCCGCCCGGGACTGGCAGGAAGGCAGGCAGGCAGGTAAGAGAGAGGGGGAGCAGAGTCCCGCGGCAGGCCTCTGGCTGCAGGGAGGCCGGCAGCTGCCCGGGTCCCGGGCTCCAGAGGAGTCGGCCTGCGCCACTGTGCGCCAGCGGAACGCCCGCGCGTCGGTCCGCGCCTTTGTGGGCATCGCTTCTCGGCCTTTTGGCCAAGATCGGAAAGTACGTGGCGTGCCCGCGGCTTGATGACTTGGCTGGGGGGCGTGAAGACGATGACGGAGAAGACGGCGGCGGCAGCGACGACGGCGAGGAGGGAGATCGGGAACCAACCAGTGGAAGGAGGAGCAACCCACCCGAGGAGGAAGGAGGCCGAGGATCCTAAGCCACCACGGGTAGTCGCCCTGGGTTGAGCCCAGGGGGCGAAGTGGGGCTTCCGGATGGCGGCGGCAGCGACGGCGGCGGCGGGTGAGTGGACCCGCAACTGGGCGGCTGGGCACCCTCTGTCCCGTGAGGGACAGATGCGGCGCACAGTGCGCTTTGTGGTCAAGAAGGCGGAGGATAAGGGCATCTGGATGAAGAGGGACAAATTCGAAAGGGACATTTTGTTTCAAGCACTTGGAATCAAGGTAAAGGACATTACTAGTTTGCAGGATTTCCCGATTAAAGGTATTTTTGACCTAACTATGGAGTCTCAAATTATCTGAGACTGTTTGGCAGAAGGCCCAATTTGGGAAAAACTTTTTTCCGATGAACGTGTTTCTGATGGAGCCGCTTTTTGCGAGGGAATTGCGGACACTTACTGTCCATGTATTTAATACGCTCCTACTGGAGCGAGATGTGTTGATGTTCTTAGCCAGATTCGTGGATATACAAGGGGCTGGGAGCAAGGTGGTGGATGAGGCGGGTGTCTGGACTGGGAGAAGGAGGTATCTGGTCAGGCTACGACCTAAACCGTCTGGAGAAGAGGGGGTTTTGCATCCCCCCGCCTATTTTAATATCGGGCCAAACAGGGGTTACCTTTTCTACCCAGGGCAACCCCTGACTTGTAAAAAGTGTTTACAACAGGGACACATCGCAGCGAACTGCCCGGGAGGCTTCTGTAGGAGGTGCGGCGCAGAGGGACACGAGGCGAAAGACTGCGGACAGGTACTGACATGCGACCTGTGTGGGTCAATGGATCATGTATATCGCTCGTGTCCCCGAAGGCAGAAGAGCTTTGCGGAGATTGTGAAGGCTCCTACTAAGGATCCGAAACAGGACTTACCGGGACCCTCTGGCGGTCCGGTGATTTTTTACGGGACAGTGGGGAAATCTAAGGAGGGAGACAAGGGTGGTCCAGGGCAAGTAGCAGAGGGGGCGGGCGGAACAGGTGACGGACACCCAAAATCCAGGTCCTGGGCCGATATGGTCCCAGAGGGACGACCAGAGTCCCCGAGCTGGTCCCCGGTGTTAAGTAGGTCTACAAAGAGAAAGGGAGGGAGAGGGTCGAAGGGTCCTGATTTGCGCCACGCCAGATTGAGTGTGCAAAATCGTTTCCAGGGACTGCCTATCGAGATGTTAGGCAGCGATTCGGATGGAGTGGAGGAAGAGAGTGGCAGGGAAGTGGTAGCATCCGGAAAATCGGTCGAGGCTGCTCTCGAAGGAAAGGAGAGTGCTGGGGGAACGACGGGAAAGAAAGGTAAAGAAGTGGCTGGGAAGGCGAAAGCAAGAGGGAGAAGGTCGGGGGAGGGATTTGGAGGTAGAGGGCAGTAATATTTCTGCTATTTCAGTCACCCCCGAGGAACCGGAGGAGGTGGAGGTGAGCGAGGAACCTATTCCTCCAGGACAAGGTGAGCCGGTAGTGGCTAGTGAGGGGAGTGAGATTGAGCCAGGGGGTCTAAAAGAGATAGAACAGCCTGCTCACCCGCAAGTCTCCAAGGATCCCGAGAGTGATCTATCTTCCTCGGGGGAGGGGAGCCTGCAGCACTCCGGTGAGGAGGAGAGTGATTCGGTAACAGCAGAATCAGACAATTCAGATACTAGCCAGGAAGATGGGACGAGGGTACAGACTCTTAACGACCCGCCATGAGTCGTAAGATTTGCACAATAAATGTGAGGGGTTTGAGAAACCCAGTAAAGCGGGCTGGCGTCTTCAAAGACTTAGCTAGTCACCAGTTTGGCTTTTGTTTTGTTCAGGAGGTACATCTAGGGTCCCAGAAAGATGTGTTTGAATTTAAGAAAGAATGGAAAAAAGGGGAGTCTTGGTGGAGTATAGGGGGAGTACATTCGTCAGGAATTGGGATTTTATGTGGGGTGACAAGTTTTGTGGGAGGAGAGGTTTGTGTGGTGCTTCCGGGGCGCCTATTAGTGGTGGATGGGGTGTGGGACAGCCTGAAAGTGCGCCTGATTGCGGTATATGGACCGGCAGAAAGGCGCCTTCAGGTGGATTTCATAAAGAAGATTGAGCCTCTCTTATTTACTAACAGAGCGGTGGTGTTAGGAGGAGATTTCAATGTGGATATTGGTGACACAAATAGGGCAGGGGCACGAGCCCTGAGAGAGTTGGTGAGTCGTTTCAAATTGCAGGACTGCTTAAACAACTCAGGCCCAGCCTCCAAACAGTTTACGTGGAGTAACGGCAAGGATATTTTCAGGCGACTGGATTACATCTTCACTACCATGAAGGGAGTACCTACGGTAGGACAAGTCGCGCCGGTATGGTTCTCCGACCACATGTTGCTGTCTGCCTGCTGGACCTCGGATGACCCTGGCCCCAGATCAGGTTACTGGAGGCTTAATGTAAAGGTGTTGTCCGAGGTTGAGTATAGAAGTAGGATAATTGGCCTAGTTGAGAACTTTTGTAGGCTGAGATGGAAATATCTGTCCGCGGTGAATTGGTGGGAGGCGTGTAAAAGAGGAATGTGTAAGGAATCAATTAAATATTGCCGCGACAGGAGAAGGAAAGAGAGGGAGGAAGTAGATCAGCTCCAACAGGATTTACAGACCCTCTATGAGGATTTTAATCAGGGAGGCTCCTTTGATGCACTGAGGGCAGCGGAGATCAGGCGCCAGATGAAAGAGTGGTGGTTGGCGCGAGCCAATGATTTCCTATTCAGAGTAAAAGGAAATTGGAGAGAGAAGGACGAAAAATGCTCTGCCTTGTTTTTTAGCTCGGTGCGTAACAGACAAGCCAGAACCTTGGTGGAAGGGCTAAAACAGAAAGACGGTTCTGTCACCTCTGACACAGCAGGTATGGTAAGGCGTGCTTCGGAATTTTATAGGAAACTGTTCACGGGGAATCCAGTGGACACTGCCTTGTGGGAAGAGTGGGTAGTGGGAATAGCAAAGGAAACGGACGGCATGCCTGAGCTGGAGGGAGAGTTATCAGGTGAGGAACTAAAGGAAGCGATGGCGGGGATGCGGAGGGGTACGGCGCCAGGAATTGATGGTTTGCCCATTGATTTTTATGTGGTGTTTTGGGATAAACTGCAGCCTATGCTGCTAGAAGTCTTGAACGAGATTTTAGAGTCTGGGGAATTACCGGGAACTATGAAAACTGGAGTTCTGTCATTGATCTATAAGAAAGGAAATAAAGAGGACCTGGAAAACTGGAGGCCTATTCAACTACTCTGCACAGACTATAAGATCTTGGCCAGGGTGTTGAGCAGACGGCTGAGGAAGGTGATGCTGGGCATAGTGTGTAAGGACCAGACGTGCAGCGTAGAAGGCAGGAAACTAGTCTGGAATCTCCAGCTAGCAAGAGACATTATAGAATGGGTAGAGGAAAGGGGCCTGGAGCTAATACTGGTAAATCTGGATCAAAGTAAAGCCTTTGACAGAGTATGTCATCCCATCCTCTGGGAGGTGTTAAAGAGATTGGGGATTGGTGGGAATTTTATCCGCTGGATTAGGATTTTATACAACGGGGTCATCTCCAGGGTTTGTGTGAATGGAAGGTTGGGGATGGGTTTTGCGGTGAGTCGTGGAGTGAGGCAGGGGTGTCCCTTGTCCCCTTTACTCTACGTTCTTTACCTGGAGCCCTTTTTACAACAAATACGGAGCGACCCCTGGGTAGAGGGTGTACTAGTCTCGGGTAGCGGAGGAGCACAGGCAAAGTTGATGGCTTACGCGGACGACGTAACTTTGTTCCTTACCACTGACAGGGCTCTCTGTCGGGTTTTGCAGATAGCGGACATCATGGCGGCAGGAACGGGTGCTCTGCTAAATCGTAGCAAGTGCACCGTTAAATATTTTGGCAGATGGAAAAACAGGCAGGATGTGGTGGGAGGCCTCAAATTAGAAACAGGGCCCGTTAAGATCTTGGGGGTCTGTTTTCAGGCCGGTGACTCTGCCACAATTAACTGGAAGAGTAAGATCGCAAAGGTTAATCAGAAGTTAGGTTTGTGGCAGAGTAGACATTTGACACTCATAGGGAAAGTTCTAGTAGTGAAGGTGGATATATTGCCGTTGCTCATCCATCTGGCTTGTGTTTTTCCGCTGCCTCCCAGGTTTCGTAGAGACCTGGTGAGGGCCATCTTCCGCTTCATTTGGGGTGGAGGATACGAGTACATCAGGAGGGCGGATATGCACAGGCCAGTGGAGGAAGGAGGTAGGGCAGTGCCGGATCTGCCGGTGAAACTGGACTCACTCTTCATCTCAGGGCTGTGCAGACTTCTGCATGAGAGTCCGGACCACCTGTGTGTCCCTTTTGCACACTTGTGGTTTGCCTCTGCAGTGAAGCATCTAGTGGTTTGGACAAACAACGCCCAAAGCCGAAAAATTACCATGGCATTACAAGCACGCTGTACAATGGTTAAAAAAGCACCCTGGTGTCAAGGAAGGTACAGTATTGTTGAACCATAAGGTACTATACCATCTGGTTACAGCAAAAGAGGAGTCGGCGATCGTGGGAGTTTCAGAGGATGTATGGAGGCAAACGCAATCGGTGGGGTTGGAGAATAAGTTAAAGGACCTCAATTGGTTGGTGGTATGGGACAGACTCCCAGTTAGAGAGACTTTATACAGACACGGTCTCTCCAGACAGGACAAGTGCCCACGCACTGACTGTCAAGAAACAGAGTCAATCACACATGTCTTATGGGATTGCAGGTTTGCACGGAGGGTATGGGACCAGTGTGGGGGTTTCCTAACGCAGGTGAAATCGGATTTTGTGGTGTCCAGACAAGTTATATTGCGGGGAATCCCAAAGACACGCAGATGGGGGTGCAATTTTTTGTTATGGTTTGTAATTAGTTTTGTAAAATTCCATCTTTGGACTTCTCGCAAAGACCTCACTGAGCGCGGGGTCAGCGGAGCACCAGCAGCGGTTGTTCATAAAGTGAAATATGATATAGCATGTCGGGTAAAATGGGACATTTTGAGGTGGGGTTTCGCTGCGGCCAAAGAGAGGTGGAAGGGGTTATTTTCATTGGTGTGATATTATCAGGGTGTTAGAGTTTGTATAAGTAAAAGTTGGTATTTTTTGTTTGGGTAATTGTTTGGGTGTTTTCGGAGGTAGGGGCGGGCTTTGGATTTACATTTGAGGTGGGTTTAGGGAAATTGTTTTGGGTTGGTTTTTGAATGTCGTTTCTGGTTTTTGTTGAGTAATATATGTGGGATGGTTTTGTGTGTTGTGTGATGGGTAATTTTTGCTGTTGATGTTTTTTATGTTTCTAATAAAAAAAAATCTGTTCTTATCAGTTTAATATCTGATACGTCCCCCATCGGGGGACCACATATTAAACGGATTTTTGGAACAGGGAGCTGGATCAGGAGCTTGCTCCGTCCTCTCCACGCATCGGCCCGGTATTGCAGCGCCTCCGGGAGCGGTGCACCACCTTCTCTCAGCGGTGAAAAGACAGACGTAGGTAGCTAGCTAGCGAGCGAGCAAGCAAGCGAAGTGGACTGGAGCTCCTTCTTCTCGGGTCTCGTCTCTCGTCCCTCGTCCATCTGTGTGTCTCTGTGTCTGTCTCTCTCTCGCCCTCTCCGTTCCCGTGCTCCCTCTGTGCGCTTTCCCGCGTCTCGACTCTCTGGGCAAGCAGGCCGGCCCCCTTTTCGGCTCCCGTGCGTTTTCCCTCCAAAAAACTTTCAGCCTTTTCCCAGGGAGGCAGGCGTGGCTTGCTTGCTTGCTTGCTTGTGTGTGTCCGTCCCCGTCCCTGCAGGCGGGCCCCTTTCGACAGCTGGGCGTTTTCCCTCCAAAAAACTTAGTATATCCCCCTTTTCTTTCTTTTTTTTCGGCAGGCAGGCAGGCGTGTGTGCGTGCGTGCGCGCGCGCGTCCCCGTCCCTCCCTCCCGAACGAGAGCTGCCCCTTGCCTCTGCCCGCAGGTGCTGGCGCTCGGCTTTCGCTTGCAGCCGGTTGGGCACAGCAGCTGCCGGTGGGAGGGGCCTAAGCTAAGGAGGCCGGGCGGCTGGCGCCCCCTGCGGCTACGGTCGTTGTCGGGCCGTTGACAGAAGATCAAAGAGCAGGGCCCCCGCCCGGGACTGGCAGGAAGGCAGGCAGGCAGGCAGGCAAGAGAGAGGGGGAGCAGAGTCCCGCGGCAGGCCTCTGGCTGCAGGGAGGCCGGTAGCTGCGCTTGTCCCGGGCTCCAGCGGAGTCGGCCTGCGCCACTGTGCGCCAGCGGAACGCCCGCGCGTCGGTCCGCGCCTTTGTGGGCATCGCTTCTCGGCCTTTTGACTAAGGTCAGAGGTCGAGGGAGAGAAGGGATTGAGAAGACATTTTCCACGAGGACACGCTTTTGGATTGCATCGTTTTGGACCCCGGACTGGCTTTTGGATTGCGTTTTGGATTTTGGACTTTTGGACTTGTTTTTTTCACTTGGGTTTTTTGGTGCGTGGGCTGCTTGGCAGCCGAAAGGCTGCCTTTTCGTCATGGCTGCGGATCCCGGGGAGGCGAGGAAGGCCGGGATGAACCCCAGCATCAAGTGGACCATCCGCTTTCACTGGAGGGCGGAGACGGAGCCTCAGGGGAGAGAGCCTTTTGAAGACGAGGTACTGTTCGGGATCCTGGGTTTTAAGGCAAGTGAAATCTTATGTCTACAAGGGAACCGGGCGCAGAAGTTTATGGATGTTACCTTCAGGACCGCCGCACTCCACAAGAGGGCAGCGGAGAGATATGCACAGGCGAAGGCGGAAGGGAAAATGCGTGAGTATGAGTGCGGGGGCCTGCTCGGCGATGGCAAAAGGTGGGTGGTTCTCCACATGTTTGACCCCTTTGTGACGGATCAGGATGTGACGACCTTCCTACGTCGGTATGTGGAAGTGCGGACCCTCCCGGGTGCCGTCAGCGATACCCGCACGGTTTGGACTGGGAAGAGGAAATATCAGGTCAAACTTCGGAGGGATGATAGGACAGTGGACGGCTTCATCCACCCCCCGGGCACTTTTGCCATTGGATCAGGTAGGGGGTACCTTTACTATTGGGACCAACCGGAGTTTTGTAGGAAATGCCGAGGTTTTGGACACCGTGAGGGGACGTGCACTGCCGGAGAGTGCGGGAAGTGTCGTGGTACGGGCCACTCCACACGGGAATGCCCGGTAAAGGAGTGTTCCCTGTGTGGGAACACGGGACACTTGTTCCAGCAGTGTACTCAGAGGGGCAGGGATCTGGAGAGGGAAATCCATGAATGGGTACAACGGCCAGAGGAGGCCGAGGAGGAGGAAGAGCAACCGGAAGGCAGCAAGGTCGACAAGAAAGGGGGGAAGCAGCGGGAGAAGAGGCAGGCGGAGGAAGGGAGGCAGGAAGAAGGACAAGGAGGGCAAGCGGGAGAAGAAGAGGCACAACCGGGGACTTCACGGGAGGCGAGGAACACCTGGGCAGATGTGGTGAAGGGGACACGAATCCCAGTGGTGGAGGAAACACCTGCAGCGTCGGGACTGATGGGAGAGGAGGTGGGGGCAACAACTCTCACCCCCCTAACGCCGAATAAGCAAAAGCGCTTATGGGCTGGGAGAAGGAAGAAGGAGATCAAGGAAAAGAAGAAGAAGACGGACGAAGGAGGAGAAGAAGGAGAGAACCAAGAGGAGATGGCAGGTTCGGGGAAGATGGAGGAAGAAATGCCTCAGTCAACTTCGAGCGATTCTGAGCTCGAAGACACCGAGGGCTCTCTGCCTCCTGGGCAGGGGTCCGGACCAGCACCCTGCCACAACTACTCGGTGGCGCAGGACATGACGGACGAAGGCAGCCCGATAGTTGACTGCCAGCCCGGCATGCTTACCCCCGAACAAGCGTACCCATACAGCCCCCTGGGGCCAATTCCCTTCATGGATACCTCGGACAGCGAAACCTCGGTAAGTTCAGCAGGGGCAGCGAGCTCACCTGAGCTCAGCCAGGGAGAGGCAATGGAGAGTGACAGACCCCTCTTGGACCCACCATGACCCTCGTGGTGGCGACAGCCAATGTGAGGGGGTTGGGGAAGACGGACAAGAGGACGGCAGTATTTTCATACCTAGCGCAGAAGAACTTGGATTTGTGTTTCCTTCAGGAAGTTCATCTCAAGGACCTCGACGACGCGAGGACCCTGCAGAAGGCGTGGAGGAAGGGTCCTTCGTGGTGGAGCGTCGGAGGGGTGAACTCCTCTGGGGTAGGCATATTGTGCGGTTCGTCAGGTCTCGACGCTCAGACGGTCAGTTCGGTGATCCCTGGACGTCTGCTGGTGGTGGATGGAACCTGGAAGGGAATACGTTTGAGAATCATCAATGTGTACGCCCCAGCAGACCGACGCCAGCAGGGCCCCTTTCTGAAGGAGTTAGAAGCCCTGCTGTATACGAACAGGGAACTGATTGTCGGGGGTGACTTCAACATTGACCTGGGGGACACGCACGGTGAAGGAGTTCGCCTACTGAGGTCCTTGATGGCGGATTTTAACCTGCGGGACGAGTTTGTCGACGTTGCACACCACACGTGGGACAATGGAAGAGGGATCTTCCGACGACTGGATTACATCTTCTCTACTGCAAAGTGGAAGACCCTAAGCAGGCAGGTAAACCCCACCTGGTTCTCGGACCACCAACTGTTGACAATCTCTTTCGGTGTTAAGGACCCCGGTTTCCAGGCTAGCTACTGGAAACTAAATAAACAAGTACTATTAGAGGCGAGATACCGAAGGAGAATGGAGGCGGCGCTGAGAGACTTTGCGAAGAGGAGGGAGTCTTTCAGCTCCGCGGTGCACTGGTGGGAGTACTGCAAGCAAACCATCGCGGCGATCACCAGGAAGTACTGTAGGATCCGACGCAGCTTGGAGGAACGCCAGTGCACCAAATTACAGGAAGAACTCGACGACCTGTACGGTCGTCTGAACCAGGGGGGCGCCTTCAATGGCGAACGAGTCACTTACATCAGGAGCCTGCTTAGGGACGTGTGGCTGCAGCGAGCAAAAGGCTTCCTCTTCAGGTTGCGGGGAGTCTGGAGGGAAGGGGAAGAACGTTGCTCGCCCCAGTTCTTCGGCGCCGTACGGAGACAGCAAGAACGAAGTCGCTTTGAGAGTATCCGGCGCGAGGACAGGACTGCAGCTACAGGCATACCCGGGATGCTGAGGTGCGCCACAGGGTTTTATGAAGCTTTGTTTCGAGAAAAGGAGATTGACTCCAGCATCAGGGATAGGCTCCTGGAGCGTGTGGAGAAAGCGGTGGAGGAACCTGCCGCTCTGACCGGACCAGTGTCAGGGGCAGAACTCAAGAATGCAATGCTTGGCCTGAAGAAGGGCACTGTCCCTGGCATTGACGGGTTACCAATAGAGTTTTTCCGCACCTTTTGGGACCAATTGGAGCCATTCCTGGTGCAAGTCTTCAATGAGGCCCTGGACAGAGATGGACTGGGCCCGACGATGAAACCGGAGTTGTCTCCTTGATCTTCAAGGGGGGAGACAAAGCGGACCTGGGCAATTGGAGGCCGATCCAGCTCCTGTGCACTGATTATAAGATCTTGGCCAGGGTGCTGGGCGGCCGTCTGAGGACGGTAATGTCTGAGCTGGTCAAGGCGGACCAGACATGTGGCGTGGCAGGCCGGAAGATGAGCTGGAATCTACAGTTGACCAGGGATGTCATCTCCTGGGTGGAGGACAGAGGCCTGCCGCTCATGCTGGTAAGCCTGGATCAAGCAAAGGCATTCGACCGGGTCCATCACGAGACCCTGTGGGCACTCCTGCAGAGGAAGGGCCTACCCGACAGGTTCGTCGGGTGGATCAAGACTTTGTATAGCGGTGCAGAATCCCGGGTATGCATCAACGGAGCAGTAGGGAGGAGTATACCGGTAAAGTGTGGTGTGCGACAGGGCTGTCCTCTTTCACCCCTGCTGTACGTGGTCTATTTAGAGCTCCTACTGGACCAGCTGAGGAGAGACTCCGGTGTAGAAGGCATCAGAGTGCCAGGTGGTGGGGGGCAGGAAGCGAAGATCGCCGCCTATGCTGATGACATCACGCTCTTCCTGGGCTCAGACAGAAGCTTGGGGAGAGCGTTGGCCATAGTGGACGAATTCTCCAGAGGCACTGGCGCCCAGCTGAATCGTGCCAAAAGCCTAGTGAGGATGTTTGGAACCTGGTCATACGAACCAGAGGTTGTCGGTGGGCTAACAACGACGACGGGGCCGGTGAAGATCCTGGGGGTCCTTTTTCACAATGAGGACCCCTCAAGCCTGAACTGGGAGGCCAGGTTCCGGAAGATCCATCAGAAGCTAGGCCTTTGGCAGAAGAGGTCATTGACTTGGACTGGGAAGGCGCTAGTGCTGAAAGTGGAGATCCTGCCCCTGCTGCTCCACCTGGCGGTAGTGTACCCCCTACCTGCGAGGAAGAGGAAAGACCTAGTAAGAGCCGTATTTTCCTTCATCTGGGGGCACTCATACGAGCGCATTCGCCGACAGGACATGTACAGGCCCATCACGGACGGTGGCAGAGGGATTCCGGATCTCCCAGCGAAGCTGGATTGTGTCTACATCGCCAGCTTGTGCGTTACTCTGCACGATAACCCGCCCCACCTGTGCAGCCGGTTTGTAAGCCTCTGGTTTGCAGCGAGCATGCGACACCTAGCCGCCTGGACGAACACGACCCCGAAGGCAGAGCGACTCCCGCCGCACTACCGCCATGCAGTGCAGTGGCTGCGGACACACCCAGAGGTACGGGACGGCACTACTACGTTGAACCATCGCCTGTTATACAAGACAGTTATGACATCGGAGAAGCCGGCAATCCTGGGTGTGTCCAGTGAGACCTGGCAGCAGGCCCAACCAAAGGGCCTGGATAATCGGATGAAGGATCTGAACTGGCTCTGTATATGGGGTCGAATGGCGGTTAGGGCAGTTATGCATGCTCATGGACTATCAAAAAAGAGCCAGTGTCCGAGGCAAGGCTGCACAGGGACTGAAACGGTAAGCCATGTTTTTTGGGAGTGCGGGTTTGTGCAGAGGGTATGGAGCTCCGGCCGACACCTCTTCGCACAAGCAGGTCTGGATCTACCTTTGTCACTGAACGTGGTGATGAGAGGAGTGCCCGGTTCCCGAAGACGGACGACTGCCTTCTTGTTCCTGATCAGCCTCACAAAACTATGTGTGGGAGGCCCGAACTGAACTTATTAGGCATGGAGTGGAAGGGACGGCTGCTGCCATTTTAAAGAAGGTGAAGGCGGATGTCCTCCGCAGGATACGATGGGACATTAAACGCTGGGGTTTTGCGGCCGCAAAAGAGAGATGGAAGGACTTGCTCACGTGGTGCTAATGGTGGAGGGTAGGATAATTCTTTAAACTGTGTTTCCTTTTGTACTGTTTTATAATAAAACATAAAAAAAAAATCTGTTCTTATCAGTTTAATATCTGATACGTCCCCCATCGGGGGACCACATATTAAACGGATTTTTGGAACAGGGAGCTGGATCAGGAGCTTGCTCCGTCCTCTCCACGCATCGGCCCGGTATTGCAGCGCCTCCGGGAGCGGTGCACCACCTTCTCTCAGCGGTGAAAAGACAGACGTAGCAAGCAAGCAAGCGAGCGAGCAAGCAAGCGAGGTGGACTGGAGCTCCTTCTTCTCGGGTCTCGTCTCTCGTCCATCTGTGTGTCTCTCTCTCCCCCCCCCCCTCCCCGTCTCCGTTCCCGTGCTCCCTCTGTGCACTTTCCCGCGTCTCGACTCTCTGGGCAAGCAGGCCGGCCCCCTTTTCGGCTCCCGTGCGTTTTCCCTCCAAAAAACTTAGTTTTTTCAGCCTTTTCCCAGGGAGGCAGGCGTGGCTTTTGTGTGTGTGTGTGTGTGTGTGTGTGTGTGTGTGTGTGTGTGTGTGTGTGTGTGTGTGTGTGTGTGTGTGTGTGTGTGTGTGTGTGTGTGTGTGTCCCCGTCCTCGCAGGCGGGCCCCTTTCGACAGCCGGGGCGGTTTCCCTCCAAAAAACTTAGTATATACACCTTTTCTTCCTTTTTTTCCGGCAGGCAGGCAGGCGCGCTCGTCTGTCTGTGTGTGTGTGTGTGTGTCCCCGTCCCTCCCGAGAGAGCGCTGCCCCTTGCCTCTGCCCACAGGTGCCGACGGTCCGCTTTCGCTTGCAGCTCGCTCGGCACAGCTGCTGCTGGTGGGAGGGGCCTAAGCTAAGGAGGCCGGCCGGCTGGCGCCCCCCTGCAGCTGCGGTCGTTGTCGGGCCGTTGACAGGAGATCCAAGAGCAGGGCCCCCGCCCGGGACTGGCGGGCAGGCAGGCGAGCAAGCAGGCAGGCAAGAGAGGGGGAGAGCGGAGTCCGGGCGGCCAGCAGCCGCGTGCGGACCGGGCTCCCGAGGCGTCGGCCTGCGCCGCTGCGCGACAGCCGGACGCCCGCGCGCCCGCCCAAGGCCGGCGTCAGGCATCGCTTCTCGGCCTTTTGGCCTAAGATCTTGTAGTGTGTGGCTTGACCGCAGCTGCAAGACTTTTGTCAGAGGACGAGATGGGCGGTGGAGGAGCGGCTGGAGAGCGGAGAAGAGAGCGGATACCTTTTTTCGTGGATTGGAGTCGGCCAGGAGAGGATTTGGAGCGGAGTTGGTGGCGGAGCGGGTTTCTGTGGCTGGAGCGGAGGGAGCGGAAGGAGCAGCGAGCGGCGGTGGGCCCCGGGCCGGGCCACCTTCGGGATGGCCGAGGCGCCGGCCTCCTCCGGGAGGCATAGAAAAGAGCCAAGCCTGAAGTGGACAATACGCTTTTGTTGGAAGGCGAGCTGCGACATGACCGGGAGGGATATGTTTGTGGAGCGGATTCTGATGGACACTTTGAAGGTAGGAAACTACGAAGTTCAATGTGTTCAGGGGAATTGGATTGAAAAGTACTTCAATGTTTCGTTTGTGGACGAGAAGACTTACAAGAAAGTATCGGCAGATTGTGTTGAAAAACAGGACGGGAGATGGATGCAGGCTTTTGAGTGCAAAGGACTGGCCTCAGATAATACGTGTTGGATAATTCTGCATATGTATGACCCGTACCTTTCAGATGATGTCACAGCCTTTCTTGAAATGCACACCGAGTCGGTTGATGGTCTTAAGAGGATTAACGATAAAAACGGTTACTGGACAGGGAGGAGGCAGTACCAGGTGACCCTGAAAGCCAACAGGGATCATGAAGGGGGCTATTCACATCCCCCGGCGTTGTTTGCACTAGGGGGAACCCGGGGCTACATGTTCTATCGGAATCAGCCTCCTTTCTGCAGGAGATGCCACGAGGTAGGCCATCTAGAAACGGATTGCAGAACAACTCGGTGCACGAGATGTGGTGAGGACGGGCATACGAAGAGGTTTTGCAGAAAAAAGGTATGTTCACTGTGTGGGGAGGACGACCATCTCTATAAGGTTTGCCGGAATAGGGACCTTGCATATGTGGCTGCGAAGAAGGGCCCGGCCTCGGGGATAGTAGTGGACGGGGAGTCAGAGGAGGAAGAGGAAACAGGTTCTGGATGGGAGCTGGGGCGCAGGGAGGCGCGGAAGCAAAGAAGGAAGAACCGCAGACAGGGTATGGTGACTCAGGATGTAAGAGGAGGTGAAGTACAGACCAGGAATACAGAGGTGCAGGAGAAAGAGGCACCTCAGGGTGCACCTTCAGCAGGAGTGGTGGAGGAGTCACTGGAAGAGCACGTGGAGGTGCAGGTAGAGGGGCAAGCGGAGGGAATAGAGGAAGAATCTGGCAGAATGGAGGAGGCGGAGGCAATCGAGGTGCGTGTGGATGGAGAGGAGGGGGATATGAATAGGGAGAAAGCTCACCCCAAAAGACAGCGGGTGGAAGGTGAGGAACTTGCCAGCGCTGAAGGTAAGAAGCCAAAAATAAAAGAAGGGGCACCAGCAGGAGAGGGGAGCGGAGGCAGTGACCCTGACGGGACCCCCCCTTCGGAAAGTCCAAGGCCAGAACCGGAAGATCAAGCTGGCCTTGAGGGGACGGAAGGTTCCCTGCCACCAGGACAGCAGGTGAGGCCATCGCAGTCGTATGGCATGATTTCTGTGTTAAACAGGCCTGGGGAGGACGGGAGCCCTATGGCCTCGTGTCTACCAGACACGCCAGGAAGAACGGAAGAAGAGATGGAGCAGGAGGATGGGGCGGGGGCAGCCTACCATGGGTCGGGGACGTCTGACAGTCCTGGCTATGGCTTTGGGTCCATCAGCTCGTCGTCGGAGTCGGATGGAATGGACGGTGAGAGCTTTGTCGGTCCATCATGACGTTTACCATCGCTACTATTAACGTGCGTGGGTTGAAAAACAGAGAAAAGAGGTTGGCTGTCTTTTCGGAGATAGCTGAAAGAAGGATAGACATTTGTTTTCTCCAAGAGGTGCACTTGGCGGGGAATAAGGATGTGGACCAATTCCAGAAAGAATGGAAAAAAGGAAAATCATGGTGGAGTGTAGGAGGGGTCCACTCGTCAGGGATAGGTGTCCTTTGTGGCTCCCCCGAATTTATTGCGAGTGACACCAGTACAATTGTCCCTGGCAGACTTTTGGTGGTGGATGGTAGGTGGAGAGACATGGCGTTGAGGTTGGTGAGCGTGTATGTGCCCGCAGACAGAAGGCTGCAGAGCGAGTTCCTGAAAGATCTAGAGCCTTGTCTCTACACGAATAGGGGTTTGATAGTGGGAGGGGATTTTAATATAGATTTGATGGATGCACAGGGTGGTGGGGTCAGCTCACTTTTACAAATCACCAGGGGGTTTAAATTAAAAGATGGTTTTCAGGGGCTTAAACACTATACATGGAGTAATCAACGAGGTATGCAGAGGCGTCTGGATTATATTTTTCATGGCCTGAGGTTGGAGATCCAGAATAGATCTATAACGCCTACATGGTTTTCGGACCATGTGTTGTTGGTGCTGACCTTTAAAGTAAAAAAAAATGGCTTTAAAGCTGTGTTCTGGAAACTCAATAAAACGGTTCTAGATGACAGAGAATACCAGGTCAAGATTGTACGCCTATTAGGTCATCTTGTAGGAAGGCGGAGAAAGTTTAAGACCGCAGTTGGGTGGTGGGAGAGCTGTAAGAGGGTCATAGCCAAAGTCACCATTGATTTCTGTGCGGCCCTGACGGCGAGCAGAGCGGGAAGAACTGACCAGGCTGCAGCAGGAGCTGAATCGGATGTATATGGAGGCTAACCGGAGCGGGGAGTTCGATCTGAGGGGCTCTATCAGAGTACGTACACTGCTGAGGGAAAAATGGTTGAGGCGGGCCAAAGATTATTTGTTTCGTCTGAGGGGCACCCAGTTAGAGAATGACGAGCAGTGCTCTGCCCAGTTTTTCGGTCGCGTAAAGGAACAACAGGAAAAGATCTATATAGAGAAACTGGTGAGGAGGGATGGGGTGGTGACTGAAGACATTACCGGCCTGATAGAGTGCGCCTCAGACTACTACAAGGCTCTTTTTTCTGAGAAGAAAGTGGACGAGCAGGTGCGTAGAAGATTGATGGCAGAGGTGCGTATCAGGAATTGGGAGGAGAAAGATCTGGACCAACCTTTAACATCTGAAGAAATAAAGGCGGCCATGTTGGGTCTGCGGAAGGGCACCGTTCCAGGTATCGATGGTCTGCCCGTCGAGTTTTACATTGCTTTTTGGGAGCAGTTAGAGCCTGCTTTGTTGATGGTTTTTAAGGAGATTTTAGAACTGGGTGAGCTGAGCCCCTCAATGAAGACGGGCATATTGACCCTAATTTATAAAAAGAAGGGTGATAAGACCAATCTTGATAATTGGAGACCCCTACAGCTATTGTGCACGGATTATAAGATTCTGGCTAGAGTTTTAAGCAGGAGACTAAGGAACATCATGGCGTACCTGGTGCGGGAAGACCAAACGTGTGCAGTGGCTGGAAGGCGGATGGACTGGAATCTGCAGCTGGTAAGAGACGTCACCGAATGGGTGAGTGACCGAAGACTGCCCTTAATGCTCGTGAATCTGGATCAAAACAAGGCCTTTGATAGGGTCCACCACGGGGCTCTGTGGGAGATCCTGGTGAGAATGGGGGTGAGTGTGAGGTTCATTGAGTGGATCCGTACCCTGTACAGGACAGTGGAGACATGTGTCAGTATCAACGGGTGGGTAGGAGGTGGAATTCCGGTTACGTGTGGGGTACGGCAGGGGTGCCCTCTGTCTCCTTTGCTCTACGTCCTTTACATAGAGCCGTTCCTGGAGCGTATACGGTTGGACCAACAGGTAGAAGGAGTGATAGTTCCAGGAAGTAATGGGAGGCAGGTTAAGGTGATTGCCTATGCCGACGATATCACCCTGTTTTTAAGCTCAGACAACAGTCTGGCCAGGGTGCTCAGTATAGCACAAGAATTCGAAGACGGTCTGGGAGGTACACTGAACAGGAAAAAGAGCTCTATCAAGTACTGCGGCACTTGGAGAAGCAGGAGCGACACGTTTGGGGGTCTGATGGTGGTGCAGGAACCCATTAAGATCCTGGGAGTGCTGTTTCACCCCGAAGAAGCTGCTCCCCTTAATTGGGTAGCCAAGATGAGAAAGGTGACACAAAAGTTGGGGCTATGGCAAAACAGATCCCTGTCCTTTTTCGGAAAGGTGGTGGTGTTAAAGGCGGAGGTCATGCCTTTGCTGATCCATCTGGCGGTAGTTTATCCCCTGCCGGCCAGAATGCGTAAAGAGCTGGTTTGTGCCGTGTTCACCTTTGTGTGGGGCGGTAAGTACGAATACATAAGACGATCGGACATGTACAGGGCGGTGGAAGATGGGGGAAGAGGAGTCCCGGATATTCCCCTGAAGCTGGACTGCATTTTTGTCGCCAGCCTCTGTGTGATGCTGCGTGGAGATCCGGTGCACTTTTGTTTTTTCTTCGTTAGGTTGTGGTTCTCCCACGCAATGAAACATCTGGTGAGATGGACGAACCTGACGCCCAAGGACGAGAAGTTGCCTCTGCACTACAGGCATGCAGTGCACTGGCTTAAAGTGCAACCGACGGTGAAGAAAGATCTTACCACACTGGATCATAGATTGATGTACCGGATGCTGAGACAGGATTGCAGGCCTTGCGGTACTGGGGGTGCCCCGAGAAGTCTGGATACGAACACAGGCAAAGCCTCTGGACAACAGACTGCGTGATTTAAACTGGTTGTGCGTGTGGGACAGATTGGCCATGAGAGAAAAGTTATACAGACACGGCTTAACAAAACAGAAGAATTGTCCTCGGCAGCAGTGAGGCATGCATTTTGGGAGTGTGAATTTGTGCAGCAGGTGTGGGGGGAGTGTGCACGTTGGGTGTCTTCATTTTTCATGACAGAAAGGTTAAATTATTCAATGGTGCTAAGAGGGGTGACGGGTATTAGGAAACAGAATGAAAGGTTTCTGGTGTGGCTGCTGATTAGTTTAGTGAAAGCGTATGTGTGGCAAGATAGGAATGAATTGGTGAAGCATGGTGTGCATGGATCAGTGGGTGCTGTGGTGTGGAGGGTGAGGAATGATATAGGGAATAGAGTGAAGTGGGATGTGCGAAAGTGGGGATTTGCGGCGGCGAAAGAGCGATGGAAAGAACTGTTTGTGTTAGGGAACTGAGTTAGGTGTAGGGCTGCGAGAGTGAGGTGTGAGTGAGTTCTGATTGATTAGTTTTATAAAAAATAAAAAAAATCTGTTCTTATCAGTTTAATATCTGATACGTCCCCCATTGGGGGACCACATATTAAACGGATTTTTGGAACAGGGAGCTGGATCAGGAGCTTGCTCCGTCCTCTCCACGCATCGGCCCGGTATTGCAGCGCCTCCGGGAGCGGTGCACCACCTTCTCTCAGCGGTGAAAAGACAGACGTAGCTAGCTAGCGAGCAAGCAAGCGAAGTGGACTGGAGCTCCTTCTTCTCGGGTCTCGTCTCTCGTCCATCTGTGTGTCTCTGTGTCCGTCTCTCTCTCGCCCTCTCTGTTCCCGTGCTCCCTCTGTGCGCTTTCTCGTGCCTCGACTCTCTCGGCAAGCAGGCCGGCCCCCTTTTCGGCTCCCGTGCGTTTTCCCTCCAAAAAACTTAGGTTTTTCAGCCTTTTCCCAGGGAGGCAGGCGTGGCTTGCTTGCTTGCATGCGTGCGTGCGTGCGTGTGTCCGTCCCCGTCCCTGCAGGCGGGCCCCTTTCGACAGCTGGGCGTTTTCCCTCCAAAAAACTTAGTATATCCACCTTTCTTTCTTTTTTTGGCAGGCAGGCAGGCGTGTGTGCGCGTGCGCGTCCCCGTCCCTCCCTCCCGAGAGAGAGCTGCCCCTTGCCTCTGCCCGCAGGTGCTGGCGCTCGGCTTTCGCTTGCAGCTGGTTGGGCACAGCTGCTGCCGGTGGGAGGGGCCTAAGCTAAGGAGGCCGGGCGGCTGGCGCCCCCTGCGGCTGCGGTCGTTGTCGGGCCGTTGACAGAAGATCAAAGAGTAGGGCCCCCGCCCGGGACTGGCAGGAAGGCAGGCAGGCAGGCAAGAGAAAGGGGGAGCGGAGTCCGGCGGCGGGCCTCTGCCTGCAGGGAGGCCGGCAGCTGCGCGGGTCCCGGGCTCCAGAGGAGTCGGCCTGCGCCACTGTGCGCCAGCGGAACGCCCGCGCGTCAGTCCGCGCCTTTGTGGGCATCGCTTCTCGGCCTTTTGGCTAAGGTCAGAGGTCGAGGGAGAGAGAGCAGAGGACTCCTACAGAGAGGACAACCCCTTTGGACTACAAGTGGACGGAACCCGGATTGTTTTTTGGATTTGCCTTGGATCACGGACTTTGGACTCGTTTGCACAGAAGGGTGAGTGGGCTGCTCTGCAGCCACAGGCTGCGTCCCCACTATGGCTGCTGATCCCAGGGAACCGAGGAGGGCCGGGAAGGAGCCGAGCGTAAAATGGACCATCCGGTTCAACTGGAGGTTGGAAACGGAGATGCCTGGGAGAGAAGAGTTTGAGGATAAGATCTTGTTTGACCTGTTGGGGATCAGCGTTGCAGAGCTGAAGTGCGTGCAAGGGAATCGGGCACAGAAGTTCCTGGATGCCACCTTTGTGAGTGCGACTATCTACAGGGAGGCGGTTCGGAAATGTCAGCAGGCCATAAAGGAAGGGAAGATGCGTGAGTACGAGTGCGGCGGCTTGAAGGGTGATAACAAACGGTGGGTGGTGGTGCACGTTTGAGCCTTTTCTTACCGATGCCGACATTACAACATTTCTGCGCCAGTATGTCGATGTGCGGAATGGGCCTACTGTTATTCAGGACACCAGGAAGGTCTGGACCGGTAAGAGAAGATACGAGGTACGCCAAGATCCACGAACGGAAGACGGTTTCTCCCACCCACCAGGCACCTTCGCCATCGGCTCAGGTAGGGGGTACCTGTATTATAACCAGCCGGAGTTCTGCAGGAAGTGTCGCGGGTTTGGACACCGAGAGGGGACGTGCCAGGAAACGGAGTGCCGGTCCCGGGACCACACGACACGGAACTGCAAGGTCAAAGAGTGCTCCCTGTGCGGCAACACAGGGCACTTGTTCCGGCAGTGTGTCAAAAGGAGCGCCGATTTCATCAGGGCGGAGTATGAGGGTGAAAGGCTGGCAGGAGAAGACGGAGAGGGTGAGGAGCAGTTGGCGAGCGGCAGTGCTCCCGGTGGAGGAGAGAAGGGAAGGGCGGACAACAGAAGACGGTGGAAGAAGAGCGGCAGGAGGAGGACGAACAGCCAGGAACATCGCGGGAGGTCGAGGACAACGAGGGAAGCTGGGCAACGGTGGTGAAGTCGGGGCGCCGCCTGAAGGGGAAGGGAGCGCTGGCGGCACCAGTACCAGCGGTGGAGGAGAAGGTGGTGCCCCTGCAGGGCAAGAGGGCGAGGAAAATGAAAAAGAGTGGGAGAGAAACAGCCACGGCAGGAGACCCAGGAGAAGAAGACCGTCAAGGGGGAAGACGTGGAGGAAGATCAAGTCGAGGTAGGGGGCCCTGAGAGGATGGAGGAGGAGGCAGGGTACCTGGCTACCTCGACCGACTCGGAGGACGACACGGACGAAGAATCCCTCCCTGCTGGACAAGGACCGGGACCAGGACCAACGTCGTTGTTCGTATACTCGGTCGCGCAGGCCACGACGGAGGACGGCAGCCCGTTGGTGACCTGCCAGCCGGACACGCCCACCCCCGAACAAGGAATCCAGGACAGTCCCTATGAAATCGGATACATGTCCACTGAGGACTCAGTGAGTACAGCAGGGACAGCAAGCTCCCCCGAGCAAAGCCCTGGGGAAGAGATGGAGAGTGACGTAAACCCCCATGACCCGCCATGACCCTCGCGGCAGCAACGGTCAATGTAAGGGGTTTGAGGAAGCAGGACAAGAGAGTGGCAGTCTTCCAATACCTGTCTCAGAGGCACCTGGACGTGGTCTTCCTGCAGGAAGTCCACCTCAAGGACCTCAACGACGTGAGGACCTTTCGGAAGGAGTGGAGGAAGGGTCCTTCGTGGTGGAGCGTCGGAGGGGTGAACTCCACCGGCGTCGGCATCTTGTGCGGCTCACCAGGTTTCGTCGTCCAGTCGGTCAGCTCGGCAATCCCCGGACGTCTGCTGGTGGTAGACGGGATCTGGAGGAGAACCAGGATCAGGTTAATCAGCACGTACACCCCAGCAGACAGACGACAGCAGGGCGCTTTCCTGAAAGACCTGGAGCCCCTGCTGTACACCAACAGGGAGCTGATCGTGGGCGGCGATTTCAACATCGACCTGGGAGACGCACACGGCCAGGGAGTTCATCTTTTGAGGTCCTTGACTGAAGACTTTGGCCTTAGAGATGGGTTTCGAACGTCGCACACCACACGTGGGACAACGGGAGAGGGATCTTCCGGCGTTTGGACTACATCCTCTCTACTGTAAAGTGGAAAGTCCTGAGCAGGCAAGTGACCCCCACCTGGTTTTCGGACCATCGGCTGCTAACGGTCTCCTTTGGTGTTGAGGACCCCGGCTTCCAGGCTGGGTACTGGAAGCTGAACAGACAAGTTCTGCAAGAGGCGAGATACCGGAAGAAGATCGAGTCAGTGCTGAGAGACTTTGAGAAGAGGAGGGAGTTTTTCAGCTCCTCGGTGCACTGGTGGGAATCGTGTAAAGAGACTCTCGCGACGGTCACCAAGCGTTACTGCTGGATCCGGCGGAACCTGGAGGAACGCCAGTGCGCCCATCTTCAAGAAGAACTCGAAGCACTGTACGAGCAGCTGAACCAGGGGGGCGCCTTTGACGGCGAAAGGATCGCTACTGTCAGAAGCCTGCTCAGAGACCAGTGGCTGCAGAGAGCAAAGGACTTTCTTTTCAGACTGCGGGGAGTGTGGAGAGAAGGGGAAGAACGATGCTCGCCCCAGTTCTTCGGCGCTGTGAGGAGACGGCAGGAACGGTGTCTCTTCGAAAGCATCCAGCGCGAAGACGGGACTGCAGCCACGGCCATACCCGGGATGTTAGAGTGCGCCACAGGTTTCTACACGTCTCTGTTTCAGGAGAAGGAGACAGACTCCAGCATCAGGGAGAAGCTCCTGGAAGGTGTGGAGAGGGTGGTGGACGACACCTCCACCCTGGTCGGGCCAGTGTCAGGGGCAGAGCTGGAAAAAGCAATACTCGGACTGAAGAAGGGCACTGTCCCTGGCACTGACGGGCTGCCGACAGAGTTGTACTCCACCTTCTGGAGTCACCTGGAGCCCTTCTTGGTGCAGGTCTTCAATGAGGCCCTGAACAGCGAGGATCTGATCTCCATGAGGACCGGGGTCATCTCACTGATCCATAAAGGCGGAGACAAGGTGGACCTGGGCAATTGGAGGCCGATCCAGCTTCTGTGCACAGACTACAAGATCTTGGCCAGGGTGCTGGTCGGCCGCCTGAGAACGGTGATGCCGGAGCTGGTTGGGGCGGACCAGACATGTGGCGTGGCAGGCCGGAAGATCAGCTGGAATCTGCAGCTGATCCGGGACACCATCGCCTGGGTCGAGGATAGAGGCCTGCCGCTCATGCTGTGAGCCTGGACCAGGCAAAGGCGTTTGACCGGGTCCACCATGGAATCCTGTGGGCACTCCTGCGGAGGAATGGTCTGTCTGACAACTTTGTCAGGTGGATCAAGGCGCTATACACCGGCGCGAAATCCCGGGTATGTGTGAACGGAGCAGTAGGGAGGAGCATCCCAGTAAGATGTGGTGTGCGACAGGGCTGTCCGCTGTCACCCCTGCTGTACGTCACTTACCTCGAACTCCTGCTGCGGAGGGATCCTGCAGTGAAAGAAATACAGGTGCCAGGTGGAGGTGGGCAGGAGGCCAAGATCGCCGCCTACGCGGACGACATCACACTCTTCCTGAGCTCCGAAAGAAGCTTGGGGAGAGTATTGGAGATCGTGGAGGCGTATTCCAGAGGCACCGGCGCCCAACTGAACCGCGCCAAGAGCCTAGTGAAAATGTTCGGAGCCTGGTCATACGAGCCGCGGATCGCCGGGGGACTGACAGGGACCAGGGACCCCGCTGGCTTGAACTGGGAGGCCAGGTTCCGGAAAGTTAATCAGAAGCTGGGCCTTTGGCAGCGACGACACCTAACGTGGATCGGAAAGGCGCTGGTGCTGAAGGTGGAAATCCTGCCCCTTCTGCTCCACCTGGCAGTGGTATACCCCCTACCTGCGAGGAAAAGAAAAGAACTCGCACGAGCCGTCTTCACCTTTGTGTGGGGGCACTCGTACGAGCGCATCCGGAGAAAGGACATGAGTAGGCCTGTCGAAGATGGGGGCAGGGGGATTTTGGACTTCCCAACGAAGCTGGACTGCGCCTTCGTGGCAGGACTGTGCATGGTCTTGCATAGCAACCCGCCTCACCTGTGCAGCCGTTTCGTGAGCCTCTGGCTCTCAGCACACATGCGACACCTGACCGTCTGGAGCAACACGACCCCGAAAGCCGAGCGACTCCCGCTGCACTACCGCCACGCAGTGCAGTGGCTGCGGGCACACCCGGAGGTAAGGGACGGTACAACTGCGCTGAGCCACCGAGAACTGTACAGTACCGTTATGGAGGAGGACAGGCCAGCGATCCTGGGTGTGCCCAGGGACACCTGGCAGCAGGCCCAACCTAAGGGCCTGGACAACAAGCTAGAGGACCTAAACTGGCTCGGCATATGGGGTCGGATGACGGTCAGGGCGGTCATGCACTCGCATGGCCTATCCAGGCAGAGCCAGTGCCCGAGACAAGGCTGCACAGCAGAAGAAACAGTCCATCATGTTTTCTGGGAGTGCGGGTTCACACAGAAGGTGTGGAGGTCCAGCCAACACCTTTTCAAGCAGGTGAGTTTGGAATTCCCCTTGTCCCTAGCATTGGTGATGAAAGGAGTGCCCGGTTCCAGAAGATGGAATGCACGCTTCCTCCTCTGGCTACTGATCAGCCTAACCAAGCTCTGCGTATGGGAAGCACGGACAGAGCTGGTTAGGCACAACGTGGAGACACCAGTCCCAGGCATCCTCCAGAAAGTGAGAAGAGACCTGGCAAGAAGGATCCAATGGGACGTCAAGCGCTGGGGTTTTGCAGCTGCTAAGGAGCACTGGAAGGACTTGATCACGTGGTGTTAAAGGTGGTGGGTAGTTTGAAAATTTAAGCACTTTTGTACTGTTTTTCTAATAAAAAAAAAATCTGTTCTTATCAGTTTAATATCTGATACGTCCCCCATCGGGGGACCACATATTAAAGGGATTTTTTGAACAGGGAGCTGGATCAGGAGCTTGCTCCGTCCTCTCCACGCATCGGCCCGGTATTGCAGCGCCTCCGGGAGCGGTGCACCACCTTCTCTCAGCGGTGAAAAGACAGACGTAGCTAGCAAGCAAGCAAGCGAGGTGGACTGGAGCTCCTTCTTCTCGGGTCTCGTCTCCTGCCATCTGTGTGTCTCTGTGTCTCCGTTCCCGGGCTCCCTCTGTGCACTTTCCCGCGTCTCGACTCTCTCGGCAAGCAGGCCAGCCCCCTTTTCGGCTCCCGTGCGTTTTCCCTCAAAAAAACTTAGTATATACACCTTTTCTTCCTTTTTTTCCAGCAGGCAGGCAGGCGCGTGCGTGCGTGTGTGTGTGTGTCCCCGTCCTTCCCGAGAGAGCACTGCCCCTTGCCCCTGCCCGCAGGTGCCGACGGTCCGCTTTCGCTTGCAGCTCGCTCGGCACAGCTGCTGCTGGTGGGAGGGGCCTAAGCTAAGGAGGCCGGCCGGCTGGCGCCCCCCTGCAGCTGCGGTCGTTGTCGGGCCGTTGACAGGAGATCCAAGAGCAGGGCCCCCGCCCGGGACTGGCGGGCAGGCAGGCGAGCAAGCAGGCAGGCAAGAGAGGGGGAGAGCGGAGTCCGGGTGGCCGGCAGCCGCGTGCGGACCTGGCTCCCGCGGCGTCGGCCTGCGCCGCTGCGCGCCAGCCGGACGCCTGCGCGCCCGCCCAAGGCCGGCGTCGGGCATCGCTTCTCGGCCTTTTGGCCAAGATCCAAAAGCGCGTGGCCTGACCGCGGCTGGAGGGCTTACCAAAAGACGAGAAGGGCGAAGGACGGAGAGAGCGGCGGACCCTACCCGAGGGGACTACATTACGAGGGTGGCAACAAGGCTGCAACCAGGTGGAAGACACCCTTTGAAGACCGAGGAGTCCGGAAGATCTTGAGCCACCACTGGAATCGCTCTGGGTTGAGCCCAGGGGGTGAAGGTGGGGCTCCCAGATGTCGGCAGCGAAGGGTGAGGTGACTTTCTCTTGGGCGGCCGGGCACCCTCTGTCCCGTGAAGGGCAGATGCGGCGCACGGTGCGCTTTGTGTTGAAGAGCCAGGAAGATGCCGTAGAGTGGATGGTTAGGCGGACCTTCGAGAGAAGAATAGTATTTGATTTGTTAGGTGACAGGAATGAAGACATCTTGTGCATTCAAGATTTTCAGAATAAAAACCTCTACGATTTAACGGTAACCTCGGAACCTGAAGTAATCAGGGTATGGAACAAGATAGAGCTGAGAAATGCAGAACCCTTGGCAAAATTCGTAATTGAACCCCTGTTCGCCCGT
Organism: Lepisosteus platostomus; assembly: GCF_059453375.1. Lineage (NCBI taxonomy): Eukaryota > Metazoa > Chordata > Actinopteri > Semionotiformes > Lepisosteidae > Lepisosteus > Lepisosteus platostomus. The sequence continues at coordinate 1,682,368 of NC_142625.1, forward strand.
GAACTCCGGCCAATCACAGTCCACATGTTTAACGGGAATGTACCAGAGTCTATTGTCTCCATCTTTTTAAAGAGATTTGTTGATCTTCAGGGGGAAGGGAAAAAGGTAGTGGATGAGGAGAATGTCTGGACGGCCAAATGGCGGTATATGGCGAGGTTCCGGACCAGTTTGATGACACCTGGAGGTGTGTTGCATCCCCCGGCTACTTTCAACATTGGCCCCAATAGAGGCTCTCATATATCCTGGTCAACCGAAAACGTGTAGACGATGTGGGCAGGAGGGGCACCTGGTGGTAGATTGTAAGACGGAGATTTGCAGGAGGTGCGGCCGAATCGGGCACGTGGCGATGACGTGCCGCCACGCCTTGGTGTGTAACCTGTGCGGTGAGGAAGGCCACCTTTATAGGAGTTGCCCAAAGAAGGTCCGGAGCTTCGCCTCAGTCGTTTCCAGTGAGGTGGAAGAGCAAGCAGGAACCTCTGCACCGCAGGAGAGAAAAGACGGAGGCCCCACCCACCTGGCGGATGACTCTGCGGAACAGGAGACAAGAGAAGGTGTGTCATTAGAGGTTTTGGAAACAAGCCCTCAGGAAGCTGCGGATGGAGAGAGGAGGGAACATCAAAACCCTCCTGCCGATGGTCTGACACCTGTGGCGCCACAAGAGGGAGCTAGAGAAGAGGCATCCTCGGGCGGTGAGTGGACGCTTGTTGGGAATAAAAAGAAGGATAAGAAGAAGGGAAAGAAAGGAAAAAGACAGTCTTCAGAAGAAGACGAATGGGATGGAGACAAAAGAGTCAAGGAAACATGGTCTCCCCTGGATGAAGACTCCATGACTTCCGATAGTGAGTCCGAGAGCCCTGAGAGTGTGTCGGTCGAGGGGAACGAGGCCAGGGTGGACAGGGAAATTGAGGAAGATCCAAGAGAAGAGGAGAATCCAGAACGGGACCCAGCTCAAAATGAACCTGGCACTGTTCCAGAACAGGAGGTAGAAGAGATGGACGAAGAAGTGGAGAGACCTAACCCCCAGCCAGAAGAGGAAGGAGGGGGGGGTGGGCCCCCCCCTTCAACTGGGTCGCACTTCTCCTGGGCCGAGCAAGCCGGAGAAGGGGCGATGGGAATAGAGCCAAATTTCCAGCCTGAAGATTTAATCGAGTCAGAAGAGAGTGGCTCCATACCTATGAGTGGTAGGTCAGGTCCGGACGAAGAGTCCCCCTTTGTTCCGGCCTCCCCATCGTTATCTGACTTTTTGAGCCCTGGTAGCAGCACTGGTCCAGATGATCCCCCGGGCCGACACCTGTGAAGTTGAACCCCCCCAAGAACACCCGAATGAGCCCTTTGGTGCACCCTGAGTGCAAGCATTCCTCCTCTTCACCATGGATTACACCATCTGCTCGGTCAACGTCAGGGGCTTGAAAAACAAAATCAAACGTGTTGCGGTCTTTAAAGACTTGGCCGAGAGACGTTTTAGTTTTTGTTTTCTTCAAGAAGCACACTTGGGGTCGGGGAGGGATGTGCTGGAATTCAAGAGCGATTGGCGTAAAGGAGACTCGTGGTGGAGTGTGGGGGGGGTGCATTCTTCGGGAGTGGGGATTCTCAGCGGATCGCCGAATTTTGTGGCTAGTGAGGCCACATTGGTTGTCCCTGGGCGCCTCCTGGTGGTAGACGGAGTATGGGACACTATGCGGGTCTGGCTGATTGCCGTATATGGGCCGGCAGAAAGGCGCCTACAGGCGTCCTTTTTAAAAGAACTAGAGCCACTGCTCTTCACTAATCGCGCCATCCTAGTGGGGGGCGATTTTAACATCGACGTGAGTGACGTGCGTGGTTCGGGTGTGAGTGGTTTGTGTGAATTAATACACCGGTTTCGTTTGCAGGACTGTTTTGAGGGAATTGGTCCTGCCTCTAAGGTTTATACCTGGAGCAACGGGCGGGACAGTTTCAGGCGGCTGGACTACATTTTCACCACCTTAAAAGGAGTAGTCCAGTCCAGGCAGGTTGTTCCGGTTTGGTTCTCTGATCACCTCCTGCTGGCTGCAACCGTGATCCCTGAGGCTTCCACTTACAAGACCCGGTACTGGAGGCCGAATGTGCAGGTTCTGTCCGAGGCAGAATATCTAGCCCGGATAGTGGGCCTGCTGGGCAGCTCCCAGAGAAAGAGGTGGAGTTTCCCGACGGCGGTCCTTTGGTGGGAAGCCTGCAAGAAGGCTATAGCCAAGGCCTCCATAAGTTATTGCCGGCACAGGCAGTCTGTGGGTAGGGAGACTCTGGCCCGTTTACAACGAGAGCTAGAGGCGGTGTACGTGGCCTTCAACGGTGGCGGTTCCTTCGATGCGGCCAAAGCCGGGGAGATCAGAACTCTTTTAAAAGAGATTTGGTCTTCGCGGGCTAAAGACTTCTTTTTAGGCTGAAGGGCGACTTGATTGAGAATGAGGAGAAATGCTCGTCCCGCTTCTTCGGCTCCGTCCGGGCGAGGCAGGCAAAGACCAGCTTCGAGGCCCTCCGCCAGGCAGACGGCACCATGACGAGCGATGGGCCACAGATGGTGGAGTGTGCCTCGGAGTTCTATAGGTCTTTGTTTGCAGAGAAACCTGTAGACTTGAGCCGGTGGGAGGACTGGTTGACAGGCATTGGAGGGAGAACTGGGGTCGCCCTGGACCTGGTGGGGAGTCTGACTGCCGCCGAGTTAAAAGTGGCGGCAGCCGGCCTGCGTAAGGGAACTGCCCCAGGGGTCGACGGCTTGCCCACGGACTTTTACATTGCCTTTTGGGATCTGCTACAGCCAATGCTTATGGAGGTCTTCGGCGAGATACTGCAGGTAGGGGAGATGGGGACAACTATGAAGGTTGGGGTGTTGTCTCTCATCTTTAAGAAAGGTGAGAAGACCGATCTGGAGAACTGGAGGCCGATTCAGTTACTTTGCACTGACTATAAGATCCTTGCGAAGGTGCTAGTTAATCGACTGAGGAAGGTTATGCCAGATCTGGTCTGTAAAGACCAGACCTGCAGTGTTGAAGGCCTGAGGATCGTCTGGAACCTCCACCTCATCAGGGACACGGTGGCATGGGTAGAAGACCGCGGACTGACGCTCATGCTGGTCAGCCTCGACCAGAGAAGGCATGGTGGACCCTATCAAAGGCCTTACCTCTGGGAGGTGCTGACATGGCTGGGCATGGAGTGGTGTCTCGTGTGTGCATCAACGGGAGATTGGGGGCCGGGGTGTCCTCTGTCTCCCCTGCTCTACATCCTCTACTCTGAGCCCCTCCTCCATGTGAAACGCAAGGATCCTATGTTTGAGGTTGGGTTAGTCCCAGGCAGCGGGGGTGAACAGGTGAAGGTCACGGCGTATGCCAATGACATCTCCTTGTTCCCGACGTCTGACAGGATCATTTGCCGGGTACTTGAACTGACTGAAGAGCACTCAGCCAGCACTGGGTCCCGTTTAAATAAGGACTAGTGCGCAGTCAAGTACTTCGGCAAATGGAGGGACAGGAGGGAAGAGGTGGGGGACCTTCCCCTGGAGTCGGGCCCAATAAAGATCCTGGGCATCTGTTCCCACTCGGGAGATTCCGCCAGGTTGAACTGGGAGGACAGGCTGCGGAAAGTGCAGTTTCCAGCACCCCCCGGCTTGCTTCAACATCGGAGCCGACAGGCCTCAACTGGATGGCAATACACAAGAGACTGGCTACCCGAGGTCCTTTAAAGACACTCGATCTCCAGGAATCCGCATTGCCCCTGGGACACGTGTTTCGTCGAGGAGACTCAGGAGCACATTTTCTGGAGCTGCCCCTTCGCCAAGGTGGTGTGGGGCAGAATGGACAACATCATGCAACTCCTGGAAACGGGTGCGGTGCTCAGTTACCAGAACATTCTGCTGGGGCTGGCACCTACCCGATTGGACAATTCCTGATGTGGCTGCTGCTGTCCCTCACAAAAAAGGCCTGTGGGAAGCGAGGAACAATCTCATCCTGCACAACATCAAGTGGGAAGTGAGGGAGCTGGAGGAGAGGATCCTGGCAGACCTCAGCAGGAGGATGAAGTGCGACATCGCCAAATGGGGTTTCCCCTCGGTGAGGGAGCACTGGAAAGGACTTTGGCTCCTGTTCAGGGATTAATGGACAACAGCAAGTGGTAGAGTTTGGAGTGACCCTCATAATAGCGCAAATCCTTGCAAGATTTGATAATGGACAATTACCGCCATTCCGCCATTGTTTTTATTACGTGGAGTGTTAATGTGTGAGACATTTCCTTTTGAGTTGTTTTTTTTGCGGAATAAAGTATATTTTGTAGAAAAAAAAAACCTTGATCTTAGTCTGGGGGGCTGGGAAGGCAGAAGGAGGAACGGAAAGATTGCGCTGAGGACTGGAGCCTGAAACCTGGAGCCTGTGGAGTGCCTGGAGACCCTTGGATTGAAGGAAGCAGTGGACCCGAGGATACAGATACAGGAAGGCAAGATACAGCTGATGCCGGTATGGATGGTCAAAGTGGCGGTCCAGGGAATGAGGAAATGGATACAGCAGTGACGAGAAGGTCAGAGGAGCAGCTGGAAGAAAGTGGATTTCGACAGACTATAGCAATGGTGGCGGGTTTGGCAGAGGGTTCTGGGGGGAAGATTACGGAGGGTGAAGAAAAGCAGAAATCAAAGGGTGTGGAGTTGGCAAAAGGGTTGGTGGAGGAAGTGTCTGAGGAGGAACAATGGGAGACACGGGAATTGCTTGCAAAGAGGAAGGGGAAGAGGAAGTTGGGGAGGGAGGTGGCACAATGGAAGGTCAAGGCGGTAGGATAGCTGTGGGTGTCGTGAATCTGTTTTCAGTGTTGGAGATTGAAAGTTCCCAGTAGTGGGACATTGTGTCAGACAGAGGATGTTTGTGCAATAGATCTTAGTAGTGGAGAGACTCGTAGCGGGACTGTGGGTGTGTCTGTGAGCAGTCAATCGAGTCCGGGGCCATTGGTTTGGTTAGGTGAGTAGGGGGCAGAAAGGGATCAGCAGCTTTGCTATGCAGATAAGGCCTGAACGTGGAGTATAGCAAAGGAGGGGGCAAAAGGTGAGTATTAGAAAGTAATAAATCTTGAATTAGAGGCACTGGAGAAACTGAGGAAAAGGTGTGAGGAATGGAAGTATTTGGCAAGGAAGTTAGAAATGAAATACCCTAAGGTATATATGGAGTATGTGTTTGAGGAGGATTATCTTGCTGGTATAATGTTGTAGAGCTGAGACAGAGGCAGAGATTTTTACATGGATGGATGAATTTGCAACTTCTTTGGGGTTTTTAATGCCTCCAACAGGAAGACGTATGGGGGAGAGTGCCCGAGCTGAGAAGGGAGGGGAATGATTTGCATATGAAGTGGGAGTCTGAGAATGTGCATTCTGGGAAGTTTTGGGTACTCGGCCGAATGGGGATTATGGTTTGATGTGGTTGGCGTTGTGGGATTGTGGGAGGGATGAAAGGGAGGGTTTATGGACACTATTTGCTGATGGGAAGGATTTCTGTTATGGACATCATGTTTCTTCATTGATATGGGAATAGTTTGGGAAGGGATACATTTTTATTTGAATAAGGGGAGGGATTATGGAAATTGTGATGTACTGTTCTTTGATGACTTTGATTCATGTTATGATTTTAAAGTTTCATTTGGAATGTTGTTTGATGTGTGATGTACAGCTGAAACCTTAATTTATATAGTTTAAGACTAAGGGCATGTGTAAAGGTTGGTTTTTGTTTTGCGTTTGTTTGCTTGATTGTGATCATGGTTAAGGTTAACGTTATTTATGTTAAAAGTTCAGTGTCATGTTCTGTTATTTTTAAGAATAGTTTATAATTTTATAAAAATCTGTTGTTCTTATCAGTTGCTCCAACAGAACCCTCTATCCGGAAGGAAGTGTTTGCTGACCTGGCCAGCTGGTGCTCAGCGGGGACTTCAACGTCGACCGGGAGAAGGGGAGCGACACTAGCTCGGCAGAGCTGGCGTCCCCACTCAAGCAGTTCTCTCTGGTGGACAGCTTCAGATGGTGTAGCCCAAGCGACACCGGAACGACGTGGCGAAACTCATGGCAACTGGACGCCGATCCAGCTTCTGTGCACTGACTAAGATCTTGGCAAGGGTGCTGGGTGGCTGACTGAAAACAAAGACGCCGGCACTAGTCAAAACTGATCAGACATGTAGCATGGCAGGACGGAAGATTAGCTGGAACGTACAGCTGACCCAAGAGGTCATCACCTGGGTAGAGGATGGAGACCTGCGGCTCACGCTGGTGAGCTTGGACAAGGCTAAGGCCTTCGACCGGGTTCACCACGAGATCCTATGGGAACTCCTGCAGAAGAAAGGCCTGCCTGACAGTTTTGCCAGGTGGGTCGACGCACTGTACAGCTGTGCAGAATCCCAGGTGCACATTAACAGAGCAGTAGGGAAGAGTATTCTTTCTCCCCTACTGTACATGATATACATTGAACTCCTGCTGGACAAGCTCAGGAAGTACCCAGTAGTAGAAGGAATCCAAGTGCCAAGTGGGGGGGGGGGGCAAGTAGTTAAGATCGCTGCCTATGACATCACGCTCTTCCTGGGCTCAGACAGAAGGCTCAGCTGGCCGGAAGAAACAGGTCTCAAAACAAAGGGAGGGAGGTGAGAACAAAGAACTCGCACCTCCCCTGCAGGGAACTGAAACTGCCAAGGCGACACCTCCAGCCACAGTGGTGCAACAAAATGTCCGACAGGAGGAAGGGCCCTGGATAACTCCCACAAAAAAGGGAAAAAGGAATTGGGAGAAGAGAAGCAAGGCTGACCCACCATCAGAAGGCCAAAAGAAAAGAGTGGTTTCCTCGTACTACAGGAAACAGAACACCCCTCCACCGAGGGCCAAAGACAACGGGAGAAGGCAACCCAGGGAGTGGAAACCCCCTCCCCCGAGGTCCAGGAGCAACTGGAGGTTCCCGAAACAACCGAGGCAGGGGAAGAAAAGAGCCTTCCCGAAGTAGTGGCAGAGAGTATCCTCAAGGAAAACGAGGACTATTTCCAAGCCATCCTGGAGCCAGAACCAATGGTAGGACTGGACCTTTCTAGCATCTTTAAGTTTCAGTCCCCGGCGAGACCTGGAGGGAGCCCAGCATATTCACCCCCAGGACCCAAATGAGAGGAGTTACATCTAGGCTAAACTGTGGCCAGATGTAGATTTCCCTGTTTTACTGTAAGTACACAGAGAGGAGGTTTAACTTTCACTTGTTTAATCATGACAGTGAAACTTACCTTTCTAACAACCAATGTGAGAGGGCTGAGAGACCCAGTGAAAAGACGGGGAGTCTTTCATGATCTGGCCTCAAAGTCTTTCTCAGTTTGTTTCTTACAGGAGGTCCACCTGAAGGATGAAAGTGACAAGCAGACATTCACCAGGGAATGGAAGAAGGGAGAATCATGCTGGAGCGTAGGAGTCTACTCTTCCGGAGTGAGAATCCTCCTCTGGAACACAGAAATGATGCTGGTTTCCTCCTTCTCAGTGGTGCAGGGCTAGATCCTGGTAACAAACATCGACTGGAGGGGGCAGAAGTTGAGAACAGTTAATGTCTATGCTCTGATGGAACCCTCTATCTGGAAGGAAGTGTTTGACGGGTGGTACTCGGCGGGGACTTCGTCAACCGGGAGAAGGGGACTTACGCCAGCAGAGCTGGAGTCTCTACTCAAGCAGTTTTCCCTGGTGGACTGGTGGACAGCTTCAGACTGTGGCACTCAAGCGACGCAAGAATGCCAGATGGTGGGAGGGGCCTAAGCTAAGGAGGCCGGCCGGCTGGCGCCCCCCTGCGGCTGCGGTCGTTGTCGGGCCGTTGACAGGAGATCCAAGAGCAGGGCCCCCGCCCGGGACTGGCAGGAAGGCAGGCGAGCAAGCAGGCAGGCAAGAGAGGGGGAGAGCGTAGTCCGGGCAGCCGGCAGCTGCGTGCGGCCCAGGCTCCAGAGGCGTCGGCCTGTGCCACTGCACGCCAGCCGGATGCCCGCACGCCCGCCCAAGGCCGGCGTCGGGCATCGCTTCTCGGCCTTTTGGCTAAGATCAAGTGGCATGCCTGCAGTTCTTGTCTTTCCAAAGGTCTAGAAGGTGATCGAAGATCCTGAAGAGTGCTTGAGCTGGTATCGCTCTAGGTTGAGCCTAGGGGGTTAAGGCCAAGCAGCAGCTGAGCTGGGTGGGATCCGGCAGCAACGTTCTCTCTCTCTGCTCTCTCCCTTCCCTCTTTCTCTTGCTCCGCCTCCTTGGCCTCTTGGGGGGGAGTAGGTACTTGTGGCCTGGCCGCGGTGCTTACTTTCTTCCCCGAGACCCGGAAGCACTTTCCGCTCTCCTCTCTCTCCTCCTGCACCTGCACCTAGCTGGGCTTTGCCCACAAGAACAAAGGCCAGGGCTCCCTCGCTGCTCCTTTAGCAGCTTAACCCTCCTCTCCACAGGACCTTTGCTTTCTCTTTCTCATTTTTTTTCCCCTTTTTCTCCTTTCCAGATGGCAGACAAGAGGACACTGATCCGGTTCCACTGGACCAAGAATGCAGAGACAATGCCAACTGCGAAATCCTTTTTCACGACCTTCCTGAGAGGGATCCTTCAGTTGGTGGCTGGAGATCTCTGTCTGCAAGACAACAAGGCAGAGATACATGGAGGCCTACATGGCCACGGACGCCTCATACAAGAAGGCAACGGAAATGATCAGAGAAAAAGGTAAGCACCCCGGGTTTCTCCGATTTCAAGCCGGAGCCTATGAGGAAAACAAACCAGAGGACGATCACAGTCCTCACATACAACCTCTACTTACCAATGGAACTGGTAACAGTGTACCTAGGGAGGTATGTAACTGTGGTGGGAAAACCGACAGAGGTCAGGGACGAAGGCGTCTGGTACGGCAAACGCCAGTACCGAGTCCTCCTGAAAGAGGACCCAGAGGGCGTCGACGGTTTCCAGCACCCGCTTCAACATCGGAGCCGACAGGGGGTACCTTTACTACCCCAGGATGCTGGATTTCTGCAAGAAGTGCAGACGCAGGTGGTGGAAGCCGGCCGGCAGAAACCGGTCTGGAGACAAAGGGAGAGAAGTGAGAACAAAGAACCCACACCTCCCCCGCAAAGAACCGAAACTGCCGAGGCCACACCCCCAGCCGCAACGGTGCCACAAGATGGCCGTCAGGACAACGGACAAAATGGCTGACCGGAGGAAGGGCCCTGGATAAATCCCACCAAGAAGGGAAAGAAAGCGAGAGAAGAGATGCAGGGCCGATCCACCATTGGAAGGACAAAAGAAAAAAAAGTGGTGAGGGAGAACCGTTTTCTCGTCCTAGAGGAAATGGAACTTTCCTCCCCCGAGGCCCAGGAACAACCGGAATAGGCAGCCCAGGAAATGGAAACCCTCCCCCCGGAGGCCCAAAGACAACAGGAAGTGACAGCCCAGGAAACGGAACCCCCCTCCCCCAAGTCCCACGGACAACAGGAGGAGGCATCCCAGGAAGAGGTAACCCCCTCCCCCAAGGCCCAGGAACAACCGGAAGAGGCAGCCCAGGAAATGGAGCCCCCCTCCCCCGAGGCCAACAGCAACTGGAGGTCCCCAAAACTTCTGGAGAAAGGGAAGAAAAGAGCCTTCCCAAAGCAGTGGCAGAGAGTATCCTCGAGGAAGACGAGGATTACTTTGAAGCCGCCCTGGAGCCGGGACTGACTGTAGGGCTGGACCTGTCCAGCATGTTTACTTTTCAGTCCCCAGCGAGACCTGGAGGGAGCCCAGCATATTCCCCCCCAAGACCCAAACGAGAGGAGTTACATCTAGGCTAAACAGTGCCCAGATGTAGACTCCCAAGTATCCACTGTAAGTACAAAGAGAGGAGGTTTAACGTTCACTTGTTTAATCATGACAGTGAAACTTACCTTTCTAATAACCAATGTGAGAGGCCTGAGAGACCCGGTGAAAAGACGGGGAGTCTCATGATCTGGCCTCAAAGTCTCTCAGTTTGTTTCTTACAAAGGAGGTCCACCTGAAGGATGAAAGTGACAAGCTGACATTCACCAGGGAATGGACAAAGGGAGAATCATGCTGGAGTGTAGGAGGGGTCCACTCTTCTGGAGTGGGAATCCTCCTCAGAAACAGAGATGACGCTGGTTTCCTCCTTCTCGCTGGTGCAGGGCCGGATCCTGGTTGCAGACATCGACTTGGGGGGGCAGAAGTTGAGAGCAATTAACGTCTATGCTCCGACAGAACCCTCTATCCTGAAGGAAGTCTTTGCTGACCTGGCCAGCTGCTGCACCACCAACAGACAGGTGGTACTCGGCGGGGACTTCGAAGGGGAGCGACACTAGCTCAGCAGAGCTGGAGTCGCTACTCAAGTAGTTCTCCCTGGTAGATGGCTTTAGACTGTGCCGCATTAACGACACCGGAACGACATGGAAAAACTCCCGGGGAGTGTGCAGCTGCCTGGACTACATCTTTCTGCACAAGACCTGCTCCCTGGAGTCGGCGACGGTGTCCCCGGCGTGGTATTCCGACCACGAGTGCTTGACGGTGGTGCTAACACCAACCTGCCGGCATTCAGTCATGGGTACTGGAAGCTGAACCGGGAGATACTGGAGGAAGACTACTTCAGGGCACTGTTCCGTAAAGACTACGTGATTTGGGTCGATCTGAGAGACGGCTACAGCTCCATGGTAGAATGGTGGGAGTCGGTGAAGGACAGGACCCGAACCCTGACGCAGACATACTGCAGACGGAAGGCGGCCAGGGAAAGGAAGGAAGCTGCGCGACTCCAGAGACAACTAGAGGAGGAGTACAGCTCGGCTAACGGGGGAGGAGCCTTCAGTTCAGCCTGGGCATGGGACCTGAAGGAGAGGCTCCGCAAACTGCACACCGAGAAAGCCAAGGCTTTCGTGGTAAAGGCACAAAGGGAGTATTATGAAAATACTGAAACCTGTTCCTCTTATTTCTTCAATCAGGTCCGAGGAGCCCAGAAAGAGGGTGATCCACAGCCTGAGACGGGGAGATGGAGAGGAAGTGCTGGACGAGAGCGACAAGGTAGAAGCGGCCACAGCTTTCTACAAGGAGCTCTTTTCAGAAAAGCAGACTGAGGTGGAGGCAGGCGATGCTTTTCTGGAGGGGCTGAAGGCACGAGTACCGGAGAAGGTGAGGGAGGACTTGGAGGGTCCGATCACGGCCGAGGAGCTGAAGGCGGCGCCAGGGGAAACTGGGAGACACCATGAGGGAGGGCGTCATCTCCCTGCTCTTCAATGGAGGAGACGCTGCCAACCTCAAAAACTGGAGGCCGATCACGATGCTCTGTGTGGATGTAAAGATCCTGTCCAAGCTCCTGACCAGCAGACTGAGAACCGCCTGCCCCCACATCATCCACAGCGACCAGACGTGTGGGGTGGAAGGGCGATCCTTCAGCTGGAACCTCCAGCTGACCGGAGACGCCATCGCCTGTGCCAAGGACTGGAACGTGCCCATGATGGTGGTCAGCCTGGACCAGGAGGAAAGCCTTCAGAGTGAACCACAGCTATCTGTTCAGGGTGCTGGAACGCTTCGGTTTCGGAGAGAGTTTCAGCCACTGGATAAAGATACTGTACTCTGTTGATGTAGGCAACAGAGTCAACGTCAATGGAAACCTGGGGGGATTTCATTCCCCAGGAATCCACAGTACGACAAGGCTGTCCCCTTTCACCTTTTCTCCATGTTCTCTTCACAGAACCCCTAGCAGAGGTGGTGAGACGGGACCCTGTCATCAATGGCCTGGAGATACCGGGAGGCGTGGGGGAAACCCTAAAGATCTCCCAGTACGAAGACGACACGACGCTGTTCCTGAGGTCGGACAGGGGGTTGAGGAGGGCCCTGCAGGTCATGGAGCAATACTCCAGAGCCTCGGGGTCGAAGCTCAACCGCCGAAAGAGCAAACTGAAGTTCTTCGGGCCCTGGAAGCACAGGACGACGGCGCCGGAGGGTCTCGAGCTCTGCACGGAGCCCCTCAGAATACTGGGGGTTTCCTTCCAGAGCCAGGACAACGAGACCAACAACTGGACTGAGAGGATCGCCAAGGTGAACGCGAAGCTGGGTCTGTGGAAAACGCGGTCGCTGTCCTACACAAGGAAAGTGATGGTGTTGAAAGCAGACATCCTGCTGGCTTTGGTTTACCTGGCGGTGGTGTACCCGCTGCCTGCCAGACTCAGATGAGCGCTGCAAGGGATGATCTTCGGCTTCATCTGGGGCAGCATGTACCAGTACATCCCGAAAAACCGGATGTGTCAGCCGGTCGAGAAAGGGGGTTGAGATGTCCCACATTTCCCCCTGAAGCTCAACTGCATCTTTTACTGCAACCTCTGTCGGGTGCTGCGGGAGCCCATCAGCCACAAGTACCAGTACTTTGTCAGGCTGTGGCTCTCCATCCCGATGTGGCACTTGGTCCAGTGGTCAAACACTGGGCCCAAGGCAGAGAGGCAACTGGAGTTCTACACCCACGCTGTCAAGTGGAGCAGGACGTACGAGGCCACAAGACAGCCAGAGCTCTGCATCAATCACAGAGCCCTGTACAAAGAGGTGCAACTGGTCGCCGACCAAAAGCTGCAGGTTCCCAGACAAGTTTGGGAAAGGACGCAGCCCAAAGAACTGGACAACCAACTGAAGGACCTCAACTGATTGGCCATGCACAAGAGACTGGCTACCAGAGAGGTCCTTTACAGCCACATGCTTACCAGGAACCTGCATTGCCCCTGGGAAATGTATTTTGTCAAGGAGACTCGGGAGCACGTGTTCTGGAGCTGCCCCTTCACCTAAGCGGTGTTGGGCAGAATGGACAATATTAGGCAATTCCTGGTAATGGGTGCGGTGCTCAGTTACCAGTACATTCTGTGTGGACAGGCACCTACCGGATTGGACAAGGGGACGCAGTTCCTACTGTGGCTACTGCTGTCCCTCACGAAAAAATGTCTATGGGACGTAAGGAACACTCTCATCCGGCACAACAAAGTGGGGAGCGAGGGAGCTAGAAGAGAGGATCCTGGCGGACCACAGAATGAGGATAGGGGATGAAGTGCGACGTCGCCAAATGGGGTTTCCGCACAGTGGACGAGCACTGGTAAGGACTTTGGACCCTGTACAGTGACTAATGGACAATAGCAAATGGTAGGGCTTGGAGGGAATCTTAGTTGCACAAATCTGCCCTCCCTTGAATAGATTGATGACAATCTCCGCCGTACCAAATGTTTTTATTGCATGCAGTGTTTTATTTTGAGTGTGTAGCGGCAATACTTGTTAATAAGGCAGAACTAAGCGTTGCTGTGCTTTCCTAAATGAGGCCCCATCTCTCTGTTCATCTCTGTGGTGCAGCCACGAAGAAACTATTCATGCAGGCTGATTTAAAAATGTTCTTTTGACAAGGGACAGCTCCCAAATGGGGATGCACTTAGCTAAGCCTGGCTATCATGATCAATGTTCATCCATTGGCGCCTATCTGGCTAGGGAGTGCCAGATGGACATCTAGACTGCATTCCTAAGCGTCAGGAGTAAGTGACTCATATCTCTCCTTGAGCAAACATTCAGGGACTTGTAGGGCCGAGTAACCTGCTTGGGACTCTGATGCCCATGGAACTTTCAGCCAAAGAATGAGCTCAAGTCCCTCCAGGTAAAAACAGGCATCACAGAGCTCCAGGACTATTCTGGAATTTTAAGGAGAATTCCAGGGGTGGAGACAATTCCAGGGCAGGACAGCCCAGGAGCAGAAAGGCTCCCAAGGGCAGGACATTCTCGCATCGCACCTCCTGACCACCCTGAGACTCAGCCCGGACAACCACGGAACGGCCAGTGTGTTCGAGTGCCAGAACTTTCCTTTGTTCTAAGGGTCTAGAGCGGAGGTTGCCAGGGAGTAACAAGAGGATCCACCTGAGGTTAACATCAGCAGCAGGCCTTGTGAACAGGTCGGAACTGTGGACAGAACTAGCTCTTCATCAGGAACGAACCGGTCCTCTTCCTGACTTGCTGGGACCCACAGTCATCTTTTCTCCTGTGCATAAACTGTGCTAGTTAAAGCCAACACTAACTAGCCAGTCAGTGAGCATCAGCAGCGCACCGTTGCAAGCCGCACAGCACAGCCTGGCACCTAGCCAGAGAGCGCGGATTGGACAGCAACAGCCTGCAACTGTTTCTTTGAGTCCACAGGAGATCTGAATCCCCAGAGATTGGATGAGTATTCAACTTCAATGCATTACAGTTGAGAATTCAATTGTTATCCCAACCAGTTGATATCAATTTAATTCCTAAGAGTTATGTACTTGTTTTGAGTATCTAATGTAGAAGTTATAACCAAGTGCATTTACGAAACGGTCTAAATGAATGATATACTGAACGTATGTCCTCTTGATATATGTTACTCTTTGTAACTGATTGAATATATATCTTTTGTATTCTGATAACCCTCTTGATAAGATCTGTTAGGTTTACATGCATATTCTATGTATTAATAAATGTATCCTCGTGTATTAGTACCTGTGTGTGTGCATTGTTGGTTTCTAAAACCATTAAAAGAATTAATTTTGTGATTTACGGCTACAATTAATAAAAAAAACCCTACAGAACTGGTGCCTTCAAAGAGCACACTACAAGTGAGATGGTTTCCTTTTGAGATGTTATTTCAGAATGAAGTATAATTTTGTAGAAAAAAAATCATGCCAGTTATTGGAAATTGAACCAACAAGTTTTACAGGAGGCGAAATCCCAGAGGTGGATCGAGGCAGTGCTTAGAGATTATGAAGGGAGGAGGAAACTCTTTGGGTCAGCCGTGCACTGGTGGGAATCATGCAAGCGCACGATGGCAACAAGGAGATACTGCAAAATGCTGGAAGCCCGGAGAAACGCCATTGCGTGAGTCTCCAGCGTGAGCTTGAAGCACTGCACGCAAGGTTTAACCAGAGGGGCACCTTTGATGGTAAAAGAGCATCCCAGATTAGAGACCTGCTCAGTGATAAGTGGCTACAGTGGGCAAAGGCTTTCTCTTTCGGCTGTGGGGAGTTTGGAGGGAGGGATGGGAACACTGCTCACCTCCGTACTTTGGCTCAGTCAGGTGCCAACAGGAGAAGTCTGCATCAGCGGCGTCAGGAAGGAGGACGGCACTGTAGCTACCGACACACCCGGGATGGTAAAGTGCGCCACAGGATTTTACGCATCACTGTTCTCAGAGAAGACTGTTGACATCGGGATCAAGAACAAGCTCCTGTCCATGGTAGGAAAGGTGGTGGATAACCCTGCCGCACTGGAGGGGGCAGTGTCCGGGGCGGAACTCAAAGCCTCAGTGTTTAGCCTAAGGAAGGGCACTGTCCCTGGTATTGATGGCCTGCTGACAGATTTCTACAGGACCTTTTGGGGATAGGTAAAGCCCATCCTTGTGCAAGTCCTCAATGAGGTCCTGGAGAGAAGAGAGATGGGATATACCATGAAGATCAGCGTGGTTCTTCAAGAAGGGGGAGAAGGAAGCCTTTGAGAGGGTACATCATGGCATTCTGTGGGCACTCCTACAGCGGAAAGGCCTTCCTGACATGTTTGTGAACTGGGTCAGGACGCTGTATAAGGACGTGGAGTCCCGGATGTGTGTCAATGGAATGGTGGGAGAAGGTGTCCCGGTAAGGTGTGGTGTGTGACGGGGCTGCCCTCTATCCCTGCTCCTGTATGTCATATACTTAAAACTCTTGTTGGACCTATTGCAGACGGATACAGAGGTGGTAGGGATAAAAGTGTCAGGTGGAGGGGGACAGGAAGCAAAAATCACTGCATATGCGGACGGCATTACGCTCTTCCTGAGCACAAAGAGGTTTGGGAAGAGTGTTGAGCATTGTGGAAGATTTCTCCAATGGCACTGGTGCTCTTCTGAACAGGAGCATGGTGAAGCATTTTGAGACCTGGTCACGTGGTGTGGGATCAACAGGAGGACTGACGCAGACATATGACCCAGTGAAAGTTTTGGGGGTCCAGTTTCATACCATAGACCCCTCAGGGCTGAACTGGGAGGCCAGGTTTCAGAAAGTCAGCCAGAAGTTGGGCCTCTGGCAGAAGAGGTCCCTTACCTAGGTAGGGAAGGCGCTGGTGCAGAAGATCGAGAGCTCGCCCCTGTTACTCCACCTGGCGGTAATATACCTCCTACCTGTACGAAAAAGGAAGGAGCTTGTCAGGATGACCTTTAAGTGGGGGAATGCCTACAAGCACATGAAGAGAACAGACATGTACAGGCCAATCTGCGAGGGAGGAAGAGGAATCCCCCAACCTCCCGGTCAAGCTGGACTGCTCTTTTGTCTCTAATCTCTGCGTGACCCTGTATAATAACCTACCTCATCTGTGCAGCTGTTTTGTGGGCCTGTGGTTTGCGGCAAGTATGTGGCACTTGACTGAGTGGACCAATACGACCCCGAAAGCCGAGTGTCTTCCACTGCACTACTGTCACACAGTGCAGTGGCTGCAGATAGACCAGGAAGCACAACAGGGGACATCGAAATTGAATCAATTGCTATATAAGCTGGTGAAGACTGGAAAGACCGGCATTTCCAGGTGTCCAACGTTATCTGGCAGGAGGTCCAGCCCAGGGAACTGGATAACGGGCTAAAGGACCTGAATTGGCTCGGTGTGTGGGGTTGGTTGTCAGTTAGGGCCAACATGCACGCCCGCAGATTGTCTAGGAAGAGCCAGAGCCCAAGGCAGGGCTGTTCAGATGAGGAGACAGTACAACATGTTTTCTGGGAACACGGGTTTGCACAGAGTTTGGGATCAATGCAGGATGGTTAAACGTGGAGTGGAGGTATCGGTCACCAGCACGCTCCAGAAGGCCAAGGCTGACATCGTGAGGAGAATGGGGTAGGGTGTTTATAGATGGAGTTTTCCAGCAGCAAAGGAGAGATGAAAGAATTTTATCACATGGTGTTGAGGGTTGTTTTGTAGGATTGCAATAGGTAAGGCGTTTTTCGTCCTGTTTTATAACGGAAAAAATCCATTCTTATCCTTTTGGCCAAGATCTCCCAGTGTGTGGCATGACAGCTGCTGGGTGTATTTGCTGGGGGGGACAAAAAGGATGTCGGAAGAGACCCTTTTCCTCAAGAAGGCAACACCAATCAAGGAAGAGGATACCTGAAAGGGACAGCGGCAACCAGAAAACAACAAGCCACCACTTGCATCTCTGTGGGTTGAGCCCAGGGGGTGAAGGTGGTTTTAATAAAACAAAAAAAACCCTCAGAAGTTGCTTCTTTGCCTTTTGGCTAAGATCATGTGTTGAGTGGCCCGACCTTGGTCTTGGCCTGCTAAGAGGGTGAAGGAGAGGACAACAGAGAAGACTGCTGGATTGCTGAAAAGAAGTACTAAGACAAACCGCCACTACTAATCACCCTGGGTTGAAACCAAGGGTTGAAGTGGGGTTTCCTGAATACATCAAGAATGGATGGTGAGAAGCTGGGAAATAGCGGCCCAGCACCCTCTGTCTCATGAGGAAGAGGTGCACTTTGTAGTAAAGGATTTGGGAAGAAAAAAATGGATGGAGGGGGAAAGGTTTGAAAAGTCAGTATTGAAGAAAGATGTGAAGACGGGGGTTTGAATTTAATCTTTTCTGTAGGGGGTTTAGACTTCCAAGTCACAAGCTGGGGTTTATGGCAGGAAAGGGGGTTAACTGATAAGGATTGCAGATGCCAGCTAGGAACCCGCCTGGGTGTAATGTTAAACTGACCATTTGCCCAGAACATCGTAAACTGGCCAAATACCATGAACCCCCCTCTCTACCATCAGACCGAGTGACGTCAGAAACGGAGAAGAAAACTGTATATAACCCAAAAGTTTGTAACAGTACGGGGAACAATACTTCGGTTTTGTTGTTTCTTGCGGGAAACAAGACTTCGGCTTTATTGTTCCTTGCATGCAATAAACTCTTCTGTTTTACTTCATCTCGGGATCAAGAACCTTATTTCTTCTGTTACAACAGTATTGTACAGGATTTTTTTGACTGAGAAAGGAAGAGATTTGTCTTCAGGACTTTTCTTCTAAAGGACTTTATGATCCATCTTTATCATCTCATGCAGTATGCAATACGATTTGGAGGAAAGCACAGGTTGGAAAGGACTCTGCTCCATTGAGTGAACAAATTGAACCTTTGTGTGATTAAGGCCCTTCATTCAGCTTTTCAACCCACATGTATCCAAAGCAAATATTGTAGCTTTCTTAAAATGCTTTGTAGATGTTCAAGGTGCTGAAGTTAGACGAAGAAGGAAAATGGACAGGAAAAAGGAGGTATTTGCTATGGCTGAGGACTGATGCATCTGTAGGAGGAAGAGTTGTGTACCCTCCTGCTTATTTTATTTTAATATAGGGTCAAACAGAGGGTTTCTCTTCTATCAGCGGCAACCTGTTATATGCAGAAAGTATTATGGTCTTGGACACATTGCTCCTGAATGCCAGGCTATATATTGTAATAGATGTGGAGTGATGTAAATTACAGTCTGTAGACTTTTATAAGTTTGCAATCTTTGTGGAGAGACTGGTCACATCTATAGAAATTCCATGAGGGAAGTATGTACTTTAGCGGATGTGGCCAGAGAAGCCGTAACTAAACCCCAGATAGAGGTAGCTGTTGAACGAACAGATTCTTAGGAAGGAAGAGGAATCCGAGTTGGATATAGGAAAGGACTTGAGTCCAATAAAACCTGGGGAGACAACGATGGGTTGTTATGAGGGAGGGAGCTGTGGAAGAGGATAGAGAGATCAGAGGAAGTAAGAGTCCAATGTTATGGAGGTGATGGAAAAGGTTATTTGAAGAAGAGGGAGAACCATCTAGGAGTGAAGAGGTTAATACAGAAATCCCAAAAGAAACTGTGCAGACAGAGCTGAAGAAAAGGAGGAATACAAAGAGGAAAATCTAAAAGGACAACGGGAAACTGGAGAGGCCACAAAAAGAGGGAGAGGGAAAGGGGAGGGTGTGGAGAGTTTGGTCCCAGATACTGAGGAAGTTCAGAATCCTTTAGATCAGCCATTTGACCCATGCAAAGCCCAGAATCCTCAAGGCCTAGTCCTAGGTTTGGTTCTCCTTTTAGTGGTGTGAGTGATCTGATCAGCCCAAAATCTAGCTGCAGAGTAAAGGATTGATTTTAATAAGTACCATGTTGAAGTTGATAACATTTAATGTGAGAGGCTTGAGAGATACTGTAAGGAGGGCTGTTTTTGATTTGGAAAATGGTGATTTCAAAGTTTTTTTTATAGGAAGATGATTTAAAGAACAGTAAGGACATACAGATGCAGCCATTCAAAGTGTGCGGTACAGACACCGCAGTACAGATACCGCAGGTAAGATGACGCGCGATACCGCGGTGCGTGATTGGTTGACCGACAGGGGCACTCGTGGTCCGTTGGTCTGTCGTAGAAAGACTTACTGTACTGTAAACGTCTTTACTGTGCCCGTTGTAGATATTGAATTTTACCACTGAAGGGAAATCTTAGTAGCTGAGCATAAAAAGAATAGGAGCATACTGTAACGTGTGTGAAGGCCATAAACGATATTAATTTTGGAACGTAAACATACAGTATATGGCTGGTCTTGGTACTTTAAAGAAAAAAATACACACCGGTATTCCATTTCTCCCTAAACATTGTAAGCTTCGAAGTCTTTAACTAACGTGATACCGGAGTCAACAAGCATACTTTTAGAATTTGATTAAAAGGGAATATAATATGGAATCGCGTATCTAAAGAATTTAATAACGGTATGATTATATCCGTGTACTGCGGCAGAGCTATGTAGGGCTGTTTCGCCTGCCTGATCATGCGAGCTGTCTTGCAGCCTACTGGTCTAGGTGCGTGACTACCAGCTGGCAGGTTGTGTGTTCGAATCCAGCTGGTGCTGGACTTTTCATTTTTAATTATTTATTTTTTAATCGCGTAACAAACATATTACCGTATGCAAACTGTACTGTATACAGTATGTATATGTATATTTAATGTCTTAACTGTGCCCGTTTAATTGAATTAAAAAAAAATATTTAACAGGAACATTAAGCTGTTTACATCTTCCGCCTGAGAACAGTCAACAGTTGCTACCCAACGCAGAATGGTGATTGGCTGACACCATCTGACACCCCTCTGATTGGAGAAAAAAGACGTGCTGGTGTGCTATACCAGGAAGAGGATTTCTTTCAATTCTAAACGTGTATTTTAAAAGTTTAAGAAGTAAAAACCTTACAGCGTACACAGATTTCTAAACTGATCAGGATCGTTATCTTTGTCTCATGCATAATAATGTTCACTGCTCTGTCCAGCAAATTAATAATAAACTTTATTTTATATAGCGTTTTAAACAAATAAGTAATTAGATTGCTCATAAACCTAATCACTTGCTTTTTCTTTTTATTTAGGCTCAGATTTCAACTATAGATCGTATTATTAATAACCATAATAACAACCAACCAACAAAAACAACCATATAAACATAATACCAACCAAAAACATAGATAACAACCACAATACAAAATCAAATAATCAAACCATTTTACACTCGCAAAGTCCTCCAATTATCATAATCCCGCCCCTTATGCAAAACCAAACCTTCCTCCCATCCCAGTTTATCCTGTTTATCATAAACAAAATCCACCTCAATTTTCAACATAAAGCATTACACAAAATCAATACCTCAACACTCCATACTCAACAACGATAATTCACAAACAGCCAGAACATGTAACTACACATTCCCAAACATACCTACTTTCCATAGCCCTGCCCCTTATGCAAAACCAACATCCCTCCCCTGTTCTCTCTCTCCCCTGGCGGTTGTAATTGTTTTTATTTTCAAATAAATTTTAGCAAAGTCATGTATTTTAAAAATCTTAAGATTTTTCTATTTATATCTTTATTTAGTGGTTTCATTAGTGACAAAGGCTAAACTTTCTTGGAAAAATGTCTTATGTAAACCATGTTTGCTATTAATTAATTCAGGGCTAAAATATGTTCATTGTCTTCTAATGAAAGAAGGGTTCCTTTCGCCGTAGTCGAGAGCCTAGCCTTTAACTAGTAAGTACTGTATTTACTGGGTTTTTGAGGGAGGGGGGGGGGGGGGTGTCTTTCGCTGGAAATCTCGCCTCCTACTTTGAAAATACCCGTGAAACCGGTTCAATTCGTCACAGCCAGCACTCCTGCAGAGAGTTGGGTTGTACTTGCAGTGTATACAGTACACGCGTTATGCTCTTCGTTAATGTCTGTGAAGTTTTATTTAATCTCTGAGCCATACTGATTCTTCTGGAAGCACACCAGTATTCCACTTTCTCCCTAAACATTTTTAGGATCAGAGTCTTACATGTGGTTATTTCGAAAACGTTTGTACGTGCTCCTTCTTACCATGTTACCGTTTACCGTTACTGACCATATTAAGTTTAAGTGCCTGTGGGCACTTTTCCTGTCCGTGGGGGGTGGACCGTCTTTCATTAGAAGGTTAGTCTGTTCTACTCTGAGAATGTAGAGGGGGTGGGAAGTGCCCGCGGTCATTTAATTAGTATTAAAATCTTAGTTATCTTTCTAGTTCACAGGTTTGCATGCATAATTTAATTTTGAAACCCACTGAGACATCAGGTACTACTGTTGTATTTATGAAAAAGAAACAAAACAAAAAACATACTAACAACTGTGCCATCCTACTCCTTAGTTAATACATTTTATTATTCATAAACAGTTAACATTGTTAGCAAAATATTTTGAATTATATTTAACCCTATTTTTTCTTTAGTTTTGTATTTAACTTATTATATGATAGTCAGACTTAATGTATATTAATGTATATTTGAACAATGTAAATATATTTTTACAAGATTTTACATTAAGCACTTAAAATTAATATGGTTAATAATAGTAAACTGTAACATGCTGTAACAAGATCGGTTAAACTTCGAAGAAAATCCTTTCAGAGAAAATGTTTCAGGTGTGAAGAACAAACCTGTTCCCACACACCCTGCCCCCACTACCATTAGAATATACACAAACATTTTATTTTTAGCGTTTCATTCTGAGCAGAAGACCCTCACACCTGAAGAGTGCTGGCTGTGACGAATTAAACCGGTTTTACAGGTTTCAATCACAGATTGGGACTCAGTAAAGTAACACACAGCGCCACTGGATTTGATAATACTGTACCTAACCAAAATCCGCAATATGGAAACAGAACCTGTGTAATTGTTGATAGATGATGTACTCGTAACATTTTTTCAAGACGAACTACAACATTTAAAAAATGACTTGTATGTACTTGATATCTCTAATCAATCCACGGGTTCCAGCACAAAACGAAACTAAAACTCATACCGTTTAGCGCTTCTTATTAGTTGCTCAAAAGTAAATTTGACCGTATGAAATGCATAATATAAACCTAGAAACATATACGTGAGCAGTACTTAAGCACTGTAGTATCGGTGTTAAGACATACCTCTCAAATACTGTAAATCAAGTTAAAAATATCTCAAGACCGATTCTGGTCGTAATGAAACCATGTTTCGTGTATGTTTTCTTTTTCATCTTGAAATAACTCATTTCTAAATACCTTTTTCACTGTTAACATCTTGTAGCAACTTTGCGACAAAATATACACTCTGACAGTTCATCCTGCTACCAACATTAAATAAAACAAATCTTAAGATTTCTATATTTATGTCTATTTAGTGGTTTCATTCGAAGCTTACAATGTTTAGGGAGAAATGGAATACTGGTGCGTATTTTTTTCTTTAAAGTACCGAGACCAGCCATATACTGTATGTTTATGTTAAGATTTCCCTTCAGTGGTAAAATTAGATATGAATATTCAATACTTAAACGGGCACAGTTAAGACATTAAATATACATATTGTATACAATACAGTTTGCATACAGTAATATGTTTATGTTACGCGATTAAAAAATAAATAAATAAAAATGAAAAGTCCAGCACCAGCTGGATTCGAACACACAACCTGCCAGCTGGTAGTCACACACCTAGACCAGTAGGCTACAAGACAGCTCGCATGATCAGGCAGGCGAAACAGCCCTACATAGCTCTGCCGCAGTACACGGATATATTCATACCGTTATTAAATTGAGATACGCGATTCCATATTATATTCCCTTTTAATCGAATTCTAAAAGTATGCTTGTTGACTACGGTTTCACATTAGTTAAAGACTTCGAAGCTTACAATGTTTAGGGAGAAATGGAATACCGGTGTGTATTTTTCCTTGTGATATTTTAAGCTCTAGTTGAATGATAGGTGTCGCATTTTAAATCATTTTCGTAGCTAGAAATTATGAAACGCCCTGTTAAAAGCAAGGAAGTTTTTATGCCCCGTTGAAGTAAAACAAAATGCCTGACAAAGTATGGCTTGGACAGATTCCAAGTGCTTGTACAAATGTGCTAAAGAAATTATACTTTGAGTATACAGCTTGTCCAAAGTCATCCATTATTAATACTATTAGTAATATCTTCAGTAAAGGCTTTGATGCATAAATATTTCTGATAAAGGTAGGTTGTGTACTTCTGTCCAACTGAGCAATCTTGCTTTCATAATATATACCAACATTTTAATGACTGATGATTAACATGCTGTAATACACAGTTCAAAATTAAAGGCTCAAATGCTGTACATGAGAGGTTAAGCTCCCCCTGGCGGTTTTACAAGGCGACGCCGGATAGTTAGTCACGTGACACACGTGACACACGTGACACCGCGTGATACTGTGACACGCCCACCGGGGTATGCCGCGAAATACCTCACCCATTTTGAATGGCTGCATCTGTAACATTTTACTAAAGAGTGGAAAGACGGAGAATCTAGTTGGAGTATTGGAGGGATTCTTCTGGAGCTGGTATTTGATATCATTGTACCAGAATGAATATTAAGTGTGGATGTGGATATAAGGAAAGTAAAATACTGACTTATATGCACCCATGCAGCTGTCTTTAAGAAGAGACTTATGAGCAATTATTTTGAGCATGTCTTACAAATAGAATGGTGATACTAGTAGAACGTTTTAATGTGGATTTAAGTAATAAGAACGGGGAAACAAAGATTCATTAGCTTAGCTCTGGATAGTGCAGCTAGATTTTGAGACCGAAGGCAGGTACTACATGGAGAAACCAGGTGTAATAACCTCTTTTTTACATAAATGTAGCAAAAAGATTGTAAGGTAGAAGATGCTATAATAGAGACGTGTGGTTTCTCAGATCATGATGCTCTGATTGTAAAGCTGCAGGAATCAGAAAAATTTGAGAAAAGTTCATTCCCAATAAATTGTGAAATCCTACAGGAAGCTGTAAAAGGATTTAATAAGGAAAGGTTAATCAAATGTGGATTATGAAGCAGAGTATTACTTTTAAGAAATGGGAAAGCATTAGGACAGGATAAAGAGAATCACAAATATTCTAAGGAAAGGAAAAGGAAAAAAGGATAGAAAAATTCAATACAAAACTAATTGAATAACCTGTAGACAGTGTAATAAAGTTAATATAGGGGATATGACTTCTCTGAAGGTTAAATTGAGAGCAAAAGATGTATTCAAAATATATACTGAAATTAGTCAGAATTAAACTTGTTCTATGTTTTTAAGCCAAACTAGGAAAAAACAAAAACAAAAAATGGTGGGTATCCATAATGAGAAGGGCAACCTAATTTCAGACAAAGAAATGATAAAGGAGGCAACAGCTTATCAGAAACTTTCAAAAAAAGTACTTAGATACAAAAGGAAAAAAATGGGGATTCTAGAGAACATTAAAGATAAGTTAATGGAAAAGAGACTGCAAATAGAGAAACCCTTTAATTTAGAAGAACTGGAAAAAGCTGTACATCGCATGAAATCAGGAAGAGTGCCAGGTATAAATGGCATTCCAAAGAAATTATGTAACAATTTGGGACCCCTTTTGAAAGAGGTTATGGAGGACATTTCAGAACAAAAAGAGAAGGTGCTTTAATATATAAAAAGGGAAGAACTGAGGATCTGAGGAACTGGAGACCATTAACGATGCTCTGTACTGACTAAACTTTGACACGGTAATAGCAAATCTAAAGGAAGTATTGGGTACTGTCATCAGAAGCGATCAGACATGTGGGGTAAAAGGGAGGAAAATGTATTAGACAATGCAGCTTGTTAGAGATCACTGCAGGGGGTAGAGCAGAGATGCTTGTTAATTTGGATTTGGAAAAGGCTTTTGAAAGGGTTTGCATGATTTCTTATGTAATGTTGGAGAGAATGGGATTTGGTAAAAATTGGGTGGCTGAAGGTGATGTATTTGGATGTCGGTAGTAAAGTGAATATTAACGTTTCTTTAGGGGATTTGATATGGCAAGAATCAGGAGTTAGGCAGGAATGTCCTTCATCACCTCTGCTACTTGTTTTGTACATGGAACCCTTTGCTGCTATGGTAAGAGCAGAGGACAAGGTAGAGGGAGTAATGTCTGGGTAAAACTGGCTCTTTATGCAGATGTAACCTTGTTTTTAAATTCAGAATTAAGTTTGTTGCAAGTTTTAAAAACATTTCAAAGGTCTGATTTTGTGTTAGGGGCCAATTTAAACCAGGGAATGTGTAGTTAAATATTTTGGAACGTGGAACAGAAGAAATGTGCAAGGGGGGGTTTGGGTTACTGGGAGGGGCCGATAAGTTTTAGGTTTTCTTTTTGTGGAAGAAACATTTCAATGCAATTAGAAGATCAGATTAGTAAAGATAAGAAAGAATAGGAATGTGGAAAAGTTCCTTCAACTGGGAAAGTGTTGGTCTTAGAAGTGGATATATTGCCAATTTTGTTTACCCTATACCTGTGATGTTTAGAAGGAATTTAACACGGGATATTTAAGTTTTTATGGGGTGGACATTATGAATGTCAAAGGAGTGAATATGCACAGGTCAGTTAATAAAGGTTGAAGAGGAGCTCCAGATTTTCCAGTGAAGCTGGAATGTACATTTCTCCTTTATGTGTAGCTTTGAATTCACTTATTGAACATGTGCACCCGATTTTTGTGAGGTGCAAAAATTAGACATTGTACTGCTTGGGATAATAGATGTCCCCATGGGGAGGAACTACTCCGGCACTACAAGTTTACTGTTAAATGGATTACAAAACATCCAGAATTAAAGAGTACTTTAGTTCTGAAACAGAGGCTTATATGATACAGATTTAAAGGAAAATGAGTCTAAACTACCTGCAGAAGTTGGCAAGAATGTGTGGGTGCAAGTAGAAGCTAAGGGGCTACCAAGCGTCCTAAGAGATCTGAAATGGTTAATAGTTTATTCCAGACTATCTGTAAGAGAAGTCATGCATGATCACGAACACAGCCATAGAACAGAATGTAGCCCTAGGCAACACTGAAACACACCGCCCAGACACACATGGCCCACATCAACCCCCCTGTGACCACAGCACAAAGCACCTCCTGTGAGGGAAACTGTGCTCTGGAGCTGGACTTCACTGAGTTCAAGGAAATGATGCTGGGGAGACTCGCAGAGGGGCAGACAGCACATCAAGTAAGAGATGGTTAAACACGGAAAGGAATGCAAAACCTCCAACAAACAGCTCAGGGCACAGATGGAAAAGTTGCTGCAGGACATCAGTAAGCTGCAGTCAGAAGTAGCAGAGCTGAGAGAGGAACTGCAGCTCATTGAGAGGACTAGCAAGACCCTCAAAGAACAGCTGAGGAAACGCACTACTTCACACTGCAACAGAACAGCCCTGAGGCCCAGAACACAGCACCCACCTCCAACCAGCAAAAACACACCCACCTCCACACAACCTGACACCCCTACAACCCCCACTTACCCAGTACCCCACCATAGCAAACACCCCACCCACTGCAGCCCCAATCCCCTCAACACCACTGCCCAAGAACATCCACCTTGTCAAACACTGAGGGTGACCCACACACACCCAGCCCCACCCAACACCTCCACCTCAAACACAGCCCCCCGCCCAGCAGCACAGCGCCCCTCTGGCAGACTGGACACTAGAGGCAGATGCACGGAAGTAGTCCTTCATTGACTCCAATGGGAGGTACATCGATGAGCACTAGTTCTTTCTGGGACTACAAAGCTCTGGTGTCCAACAACAGAGAAAGCCCTGCAGCTGCTACCCATTTCGGTCCTGGGAGCCCCAGAGCACATCATCCACACCGGCACCAACAAACTGAGGACCCAGAGGGAGCAGGTGGCCCAATCCATCAGGAGAGTGGCCGAGAGGGCCATACAGAAATTCTCTCACGCCCACATTGTCATCTCCACCCTGCTGCCGATCCAGGACAAGCAGTACCACACCTGCCAGAAAATCAATGCTAAGATCTCACAGTGCTGTGCCCTGCTCCCAAACGTCTACCTGGCGCATTACCCCACCCTTGGACCCCAGCACCTACACAACTTCAAACACCTCAATAAACAGACCATCCAACTATTCACTTAAACCCTGAAAGACACCACACTAGGCAGACACCCAAACGCCATCCCAGGGAGAAATAGGACGACCAGAGGAACACCCACACCCCCAACCCAGACTACAAGGAGATCATGGTGCCCTCATTGTGTGGTACCGAGCAGAGCTCAGTCACTCCATACAACTAGTAAAGAAAGAAGAGTCACAAGTTAGGATTAAAATCAAAAGAAATACCATATGTACAGAAAATGAGGTTTTCCTGTGTGCTGTCTACATCCCACCCTCTTAATCCCCCTACTACAGTAAGGGAATTCTCCCCAGTCACTACACAGAGATCAGTCATTTTCAGGGCCAGGGAAACGTGCTGCTCTGTGGTGACCTCAATGCACAAACAAGCACACTGGCAGACTTCACCAGCACACAGGGAAACACGTATTTGGACAATCCCCTCCGTACCACACACCAGCACCGGGCGTAAGCTGCTTCAGCTCGGTCATGGGCTGAGCCTGTGCATCGTCAACAGCAGGACTAGAGGGGACTCTCTAGGCAGGTTCTCCTACAGCTCAGCTCTGGGCAGCAGTACGGTGGACTACCCCACCACCGACCTGGACCCCCTCCTGTATCAGTGCCTTCACCGTCAAGCCACAAACTCCTCTCTCCGACCACAGGCAGATCACACTCTACATGAAGAGAGCATGCCAGCAGAGACACGCTGACACAGCCCAGCCAGCTGTATGACCTCAACCAGGCCTACAGATGGGACACAGACAGCCTAAATTGATACCAAACTGCACTGTGCGATGAAGAAATTCAGACACTGATGGACACATTCCTAAACACTCCTTATTAAACTAACAAATTAGGCAAACTTGGCCACACAAAATCACCTATTTCACAAACTGGCATCAAAATCTATACTAAAAACAACTAAATCAAAACTACCAAAAACAAAAGCAAAAGAAAGGTGGTTTGATATGGAGTGCAAAAACATCAAAAATGCACTACAAAAACTCTCAAATAAACACAGATATACGCCTCAGCTACTGTGATACGGTAAAACTTGACAAACACACGAAAAAGAAAAGAAACGCATACATAAACAATTTGCAGAAATTGAGGAGTCACTAACTACTGTTTCTGGGAGAAGTGGAACTATTTAAACAAATCAAAACCAGAAGAATTGGCCATTCAAAATGGAACAATATGGCAAACATACTTTGAAAATCTCTATCTAAAGCTCCCAAATACAAATCAGACCAAAACACCGTTCATGGAAAAACTCAATTTTGGAATTGGCTATGAAAAACGACCAAAACCCCTTAGACTCCCCAATCACCGAGCAGGAGCTACTGGACAAACTCCAGGCCCTAAGACCACACAGCCTGTGGCCAGAATGGAGTAAACAATGAGATGCTAAGACACAGCAGCCATTACCTCTGGAGCACTGCTAAGGCACAGCTGGTGGCTTCCCTACAGCAGATGGTCACCTGGCCTCCACTCCTGCTGTCACCTACTGCCAGCCAGATGCACTGGCAGGAGCCCTGATTTTCTTTCAATGGCCTTACAATGACCACAGCAATGGGGGAGGTTAACTCATTAGCATAGACTCAGCCCACTACCAACCTGAAAACAAATGTACTAATATCTCCTGACCTGAAGGAGAAGGGAAGACACAGGGGAAGGAAGAAAACTGACAAAGCTGGTCTAACAGTATCAAAATTTGTCATTCATTTTGTTTCCAGCCACAAGGAAAGGTAAAAACCTAGCCCTAGGTAGGAATTTTTGCTACTGCCTGAAAACAATGAATTGCAGTTCATTCTTTAGCAGTCTCTGGAGGCTTTCTATAGTAATTGAAATAGCTATTAGAGCCTTTTATTATTTAATACTTTACAAAATTCCCAGGTATGTGAGCAATACCATTCCAGGTCCTGCTTTAGAACAAATAAGATTCAACATTTTTTGTATTTTTTCCAGTTTTGTATCCAGGCTGAGAGAGACACAGGAAAAGATGAAATCTTTTTTTCAGGACACAATGTGAAAAAGTGATATTTGAAGAAAAATCTGTTTCTTCGTTTTGTCTTTTTCTTCTGGATATTTCTGTCTGGTGAGTGGACAGAGTAAGATGTTAGAAACTTACATTTACAATTTACATTTATTGCCCAAGGGGTTAGCTTCAATTTAAGTCCTAGACTAGAATTCTACTACTTCCAGCGATATTACAAAATGTTTGATGGAATTCATTTCAGTTGGAAATTGCCTCTGTGACACTAACAGGTTCTCAATCAAGAACCAAGAATTCACATAGGGAGCTGCATCAGCATGCATAGGCTTCAAAAGATCAACTAAAGAGGGAAAATAAATGCATCCAAAGAATACAGAGCCCCAATTCAATTACAGACTAAGCATGCCCCCACACTCCCTTCCTCCACTACAGTTGGAATATACACAAAGCACTGAAAGCTTTACAGTATATGGGCAGGTGTTTCGCAGACGTGGAGATAGTAATTCTGGCTTTATGAACTCATTTACACTTGGGATTAGCTTTGAAGAAAGATGTGAAGACGGGGGTTTAAATTAAATCCTTTCTGTATGAGGTTTAGACTTCTAAATCACAAGCTGGAGTTTATGGCAGAAAAGGGGGTTAACCGATAAGGATTCCAGATGCAAGCTAGGAACCCTCTGGGGTGTCATCTTAAACTGACCATTTGGCCAGGATCTCTTAAGTGTCCGAATATCATGACCCCCCTCTTTACCATAAGAGAGTGATGTCAGAAGCGGAAAAGAAAATGCTATATAAACTAAAAGTTTGTACCGGCACATGGAACAATACTTCGTTTTTGTTGTTTCTTGCGGGAAACAAGACTTCGGCTTTATTGTTCCTTGCATGCAATAAACTCATCTGTTTAACTTCATCTCGGGATCCAGAACCTTATTCTGTTACACCAGCTTTATTCAAGATAATGTTTTTGAAAACAGAACCAGGTACTGGGTGTTTATACAAAAGTCTTGAAAATGTTCACAAACTGCAGTGGTTTAAATGTCCTATGTCATTTGTTGGTGGAGGCATTCCATCTCAAAAAGACAACTAACCAACACTTAAGCCAATGTCCCTCTCCAACAGGACTATCTACTACCAAAAGGAAGTGGTATCCATCATCACCCTTATTATCAGTAAGGAACCACCCCAGGAGGTGAACCACCTCATCATTGAATATCCCCAGGAATCTCAATTTTACCAGACACCCCATCATATCAGCATGCAATGTACTTTGTCTGACCATCTCGGACTTTCGAGAGCCTTATGAGACCGCTGTTTAAAGGTCTTTCCTCATACAAATCAAGGACACCAACCACGTGCCCCAACTTTTAAATGACTTCCAATTTCAGGGCCACGAATATTAACTTTTTACCATGGGCATCACATCTCTTTACACCATCATTCCATACGACAGCCTTACAGCCCTCAAGCAAATGCTGGACAAACACAGAGTGCTTGATACACCCACAACCTGGTACACCTCACAGAATTGGTTCTCACACTGAATGCATTCTCCTTCAATAACCTTTTTTACCAACAGGTTAGTGGAGGCACCATGGGCACCAGAATGGAACCCAGCTATGCCATTATTTTTTTGTCAGCTGGGTAGAAGAACCCTTCTTCACTTCCTATACTGGCTTTGTCCCTGACCTCTACAAGCGATACATTGATGACTGCGGTGGTGCCGCCACATGCTCCAACAACCAGCTTGAGCACTTTCTTCATCACTTCACCAACTTCCACCCATCCCTCAAATAGACAGTTAAACTTTCTACTACTCTTCCATTTCTAGACATCAGCTACCCCCAACTCTCTACTTCGGTCTATTACAAACTCATTGATTCACATCATCTCCCGCATAGAGTTTTTAGTGTTTGGGTTGAAATGAGCTCCCTTTTTCCACAGTTCCACTGTCTGCTTTGACGACTCTGTAGCAACATTGATTTCCAGAACCAACCCCACAAAATGTACTCCTCCCTAAATCAGAGGATACCCTAGCAGTGTTATGGACAGGGCCCTTGCCTGAGCAAAACACACCCCTCCGGTCATCAACTCGAGCCGAAACTCCCACTGTAACAACTGCATTCCTTTGGCGCGTCCCCACACTTTCTATTCCCAAGACTTTTCCCATCCTATAGAATGATCCCTCTATTGGGGCCCTCTTTTCTGTCCACCCCATATCATATTCCTAAAAACAGTGTAACTTTGTTCACAGCTTCCTTGACCACTCTCAGTGGCCATCCACACCAGGCACTTTCCTTTGCAACAGAGCTCTCTGCATCACCTGCAAGTACATATCCAACACCACACTTATTCAAAGCCCCTCAGGATGATTCCGGTTCACTCAGATGACATCTTGTACCTCCAGCAACCTTATTGTATCTCTTGCAGTAAATGCCCAACCAAAAGTGGGGAAAACATGTGAGGGCTGTGAAGATGAAAGATTTCTCCAAACCTATTGTTTCTCATTTCATCTAATGGCCATGATCACACTAATCCCTATCTGTGCTCTCAAAGCTGGTTTTCCCCAACTCCCACATAAATAAAACTAGAATTATCCTGCAGCTAGGATCACACCTTTCCCCTTCTCTCAACAGACTCATTCTTTTAAGTTCTCTCTATTCATCATAGGTTTCATTTCACACCTCTTCACCTATCCCGACTTCACACTACATCTGATTGGCCACTCCGTCTGTCCCCTGTTCCCACCTCCTCTCCCCCAGCTTTTGGCTTTCCTATGCTACATTACTTTTGCATACTGCCTTGTTTTTCTCGCATCTGAAGAAGGCTCCACGGCCAATATTGCATTTTCTTTCTCCTCTTTTCAGCATGGAATACACCTATTACTTGTTGCTCTGCAGCCTATGCATGCTGATGCAGCTACTTACCTGAATTGTCTAAAAATTAAGAGCTTATATAAGAAAACTATTTAAATTAGCAGCTCAGTTAAGGAGAGTGTTAACACACTGCATCCTTTTGAATGGGCGGTTTGGGCAGAGTGAAAGAGACAAATGACAAGCCTTCCCCGTAGCACAAAATGATAATGCACTGACTGGCACAAAACATTCCCTCCCATTTTTAATCATTCTGTGTCTGAATCCAAGCCAGTGAGAGAGTAGGACGAGAGAAAAAAATTGAAGATTAAATAATTTGAAATTAAGACTGAATTCATTTTACCAATTAATTGATATTTGAAAAAAGACTGTAAATTCATGTTTTTACAAGATGTGGAAGTGCAACAAATTACATTGTGAGTTATTATTGATTTAGTTTAACACCTGGCTTTCTTATTCAGATGTATATATTGAATAAAGTGTGACATGCACTATTTTGTCAGCAACCTGCTGATCTACTTAATGCCTGTAGAAAAGGTACGTTTTTCTGTATGTGTGTTGCATTAACAAAACTAAAAGGTTTAAAAAATAAACTTACAAAGACTAAGCTGATTGCGAGGAAGAGAAGTCACCTATTTTTTGTGCATAAAAAGTTTAACTAAACCGTTTTTTAATGGATTTTAAAATTATGCAGTGTCTAATTTAGGCAATCATGAGTTATTGTTTCTTATTTTTGATCCTTTAAACTTGAAAATCAGTTGACCATCGTTCCATTCCATCTTTCATTTTTATGAAAGAATCAACTGATGCATAAAGCCTAATGCCTTCTCGCATTTTGAGCTCGCTTACACATGGGACTGGCTTTATTCAAGATTAGGTTTCTAAAAATGCAATTTGTTCCACACAGCATCCATTTGGGGTTTACGACACTGTTGCTCTTTGGGGTTACTGCTTTACGCCACTTTGTTGCCTTGGCAGGTTTTTGCCCTGCTGTGTCAGTTATGAGTTATGCACAATAAAGAGCCGACACCTGTGAAATCTGTCCACCTCAGTTCCTGGTTGTCTGCGGTGTAACATTGGCGATGAGGATAGAGCTTTCACTCCCACCACCTCCCCCATTCTGCGCCAGTGCCCTGGACTCGCTGGCTGGACTCTTGAGACTTACTGGGCTGCACTTGACCTCAGATATGTGCTGGTCGCCCAGAAAAAAAGCGATCCTCGTACACTGCCTAGGGACAGCGCATTTTTAACTCTCGCAGCTCTGTTGTAACATACGCTGAAGCTGTGGAACTTCTGAAAGCGCAGCTCATCACCCCCAGAGTGTCATCCTCAGCACGATTCTCTTCAGACAGCGCAAACAGCAGCTGGGTGAGTCTGTTCATCAGTTTGTTGCAGACTTACAGGCCCTGGCCTCATCTTGCTAATTCGGCGCAATGCAGGGCAAATTCATAAGAGACCAGCTAGCAGAGCACACAAAGTTGGAGAAAGATTGCTTGCAGCACTAGATGACCTAGCGCTGAAAAAGGCTATTTAAATAACGTTTCAAATGGAGGCCACCGCTGCCTTGTCCTCTTCACTAGCACTCATCCCTTCTTCTCCCGCACTCCCTGCCTGCCATGTGGAGCAGCCACAGCAGCCGGGCAGCCCAGACTCACAAGACAGAGGCGTGCTGCACAAGTCTCCTCCCAGGCGCCGAGAGAATCAAAGTTCACCCTCTCATGCCACAAGGGCTGAGAACTGGCCTGCCCAAGGGCATCCGCGTTAACCATGCAGCAAATATAATCACTTCGCCAAGGTCTGCCATTCAGCACCGGCCCACCTGCAGCACTCAGCTTTGCCATCCTCTGCTCCAGATCATACAATGAACAGAGTGCCCAGAGCTTCCAAACTGTGCACTGTGGAGCTGGACAGTGTGAAATCCCCTACTGCTGGACACCAGGGTCACTATCTCTGTCCTCAGTCTCTCAATGGAACAGTTCTTACCTGCTTCTCAGCACCATCCACCACCCTGTGTTGTTATGGCAGTTCTAAAATTGCTAGAGTAGGCTCACTCAGCTTAACAGTGCACTATTGCTCCAGGTCTCTCTCTGCCTTCAATTTCCATGATGTCTCGCAATGGCGCCAACTTCCTGGGACTGGACCTTTCACTTGCCTCTGGTTCTCTCTGCTTGACAATAGCAGCTCAGCCATATTCACCGTCGGCTCTGTGGCCTGCAGTGTTCCATGCCTTAGCTGCAATACCACGTTTAACCACAAGCTCTCGATTCACACCATGTGCGAATTCACAGTCATCCAGCCACTGCGCCGCATCCTGCTGGCCCTCCGCGATGAGATCATTGCTGAACTCCAGAGACTTGAGAAGACAGGCATCATTGAACCGATTGACACCTCCTCATGGGTGTCCAATCTGGTGGCTGCGAAGAAGTCTGGGGCTTGCGAGTCTGCGTGGACCTGAAGGCAGTGAACAAAGCTGTCATACCAGACAAGTACCTCCTCCCCACAGTTCTCTGGTTCCACTGTATTTACAAAATTCAGTCTTCATCAGGGATACCTCCAGATTACTCTCCACCATGACAGCCGGAACTTCACAGCTGTTGCACACATTGGTGTCTTCTGCTACACAAGAGTGCCCTTCAGATTGAGCTCTGTCCCCAGCTGTGTCCAGAAAGTGGACATCACTTACTTCACCAGAATCCCTGGAATAGTCCATCGCGATGACATTGTGGTTTGTGGCCCAACCCGTGCCAGCCATGATGAGCCTACCACACCAGCACAGGTCACCGCCTTCCTTGTTTTCTCTTCAGACAGCAGCAGCAGCCTGCCATCTCCAGTTTCTGCCACACTACTCAGCCACTACATCCCCACTATCAGCTGCTGCAGGATGCCCCTTGGGTTTAGACTCATGCTTGCTCTGAATCATCCATCTCCTGAAGGCTCAGCTCACCTCACTGTTTGTCCTAGCACACTTCAACCTCTCCAGCCCCACCTTTCTCACTTGTCACACCTCCAGCACCCGCCTGGGGGCTGTACTGCCCCAGCTTCACAACAAGGTACAGAGACCCATCACCTTCGCCTCCCCAACTCTCAGTCCAGCAGAACAGAAGTACTTTCTGGGGGAGCGAGAGGCCCTGGCGAGGTCTTGGCATGTGAAAAGTGGCAGATGTATTTATACAGTCATGGATTCACGTTAGGTATGGACAACTAGGCCCTCATCGTGCTGCTCATCACTTCAGGAACAGGGCATCTACCACTCAGACTCCACCACTGGTCTGAGAGGCTCCAGCAATAGTTTTGCACTGAAGTTCACTCCAAGACATGAGAATGTAGAGCGGGAGAGTCGAGCTGCAACCTTTCCTAACCTGCCTGGAGGTCTTGAATCACACACTTGAACCTGAGCTCATCCAAATGATCTACACTCCACTTCAGGCCATAGTCTCTCTCCAGAAACTACAGAAGGCCTTAGAACAGGACCCGCTGCTTGCCTAGCTCCTCACTTTCATACGCTCGGGCTGGCCCTCCAAAGTCTTGGCCAAACTGAGCCCCTTCTCAAAAATGAGCTCTTGCTGGAACGACTCCTGTGTTGCCCAGGGGACCTGCATGGTTGTTCCAGCTAATCTCCAAGCACATGTTCTCCAGATGGCACATGCAGGCCACCTGGGCATTATGGTCAAGCAACGGTGCCGGGATCTGGTGTGGTGGCCAGGAATCAACCGGGATATAGAGGCACTGGTCAGAAACTGCAAGGCCTGCCTTCTCTTCAGCCCCTAGACTGGCTGGCCAATCCCCGGAATCACCTCCAGCTGGACATTTGTGGGCAGCTGCACTGTGTCCTGCCCCATCAGTGCTTCCTCATAATGGCCTATGACTTCCATTCAAAATGGCCAGAAGTAGCCTCCACATGGTCAGTCACTACTCAAGCTGTCACAGACTTCCTGGAATCCCTCTTTACCCACTGGGGGCTGTCAACCATCATAACTGACATGGGCCACAGTTTGTGTCTAGAGTGAGTTTCATGGCTGACCGAGGCATTCAACATCTTCGCACTGCTTTCTACAACGACAGTTAACAGGGGTGCAGAATGCCTAAACCACATTCTCAAAAATAGCATCAGAGCCCACCTGTCCGAGGGCTTTTCCTTCTCAACCACTCTGCTCAGCACTCTCCTTCCCTACAGGGCCACACAGCACGCCACAACTGGCAGCTCACCAGCCTTCGTCATGCTCAGCCATGAGCTACAAATGCCCCTGGACAGGTTCCAGGTGTACGCAGCTCCAACCCCTCCAGTGTGCACCCACAACAGAGGGGCAAAATGCCAGCATCACACGAAAAAGGCGGTATGACGGGTCCCACAGGATGAAGCCGCATGGGATCACAGTCAAGGATTGGGTCCAGATTCGGAGGCCCATCTGCAGCACAAGCTCCAGTCTTTTTGGTCTTCTTCACAGGTCACAGAGCTGCTGGGTCCCATCACCTTCCGTAGCCATGAGCTACAAATACCCCTGGACCCCCCCCAGACGAAATCGCCATCTCGGTGGAGCCATTGGTTCCTGTGGGAGAGCAGCCCATAGCTCCTTCTCCACAGCCAGCCAGGGTCCAGTCCAACCTGGCTTAGAGACTTAACTGGCTTTTTATTGCTTTTATTTTGCTTGCCAGCGCTACTTCCAGCAATGCTTTTCACAGTCTTTGACAAATGTGATCTGAAGGGGGGGGGGGTGGGGGTGGGACGGGACACTGTGTGCAGCATAAATTTGTGGTTTACGATGCTGTTATGCTTTGGGTTTTAGGGGTCTCTGCTTTACTGCATGTGGGTGCCTTGGCAGGTTTTTACTAGTATTGTACATAACTTGTAACTGACAAGAAGAGCAGATGTCTGAAATCACATTGCGTGACTTTAAAAGCTGGAAAAATGGTTTAGATAGCAAAAGGTCACCTTGCTCTTACAAGTGGCTAAGCCATGTTAACTATGAGAGGCATAGTTCTTGCCTGATCTTTCTGCTGCTAAGAAAAAAAAACACCCTTGAGTTTTCAATTAGCACAGACAGATCAGCTAGACAGGGAAGAAAATTAT
This sequence comes from Lepisosteus platostomus, assembly GCF_059453375.1. Taxonomy (NCBI): domain Eukaryota; kingdom Metazoa; phylum Chordata; class Actinopteri; order Semionotiformes; family Lepisosteidae; genus Lepisosteus; species Lepisosteus platostomus. The sequence continues at coordinate 1,719,667 of NC_142625.1, forward strand.
CTGCTGTCTGCTGCTGAGGCTGGGAGAGAAAATTACACCTGCCTTTTCAATAGAAGTGCATTAACTTGCTAATGTCTATCACATTTCCTGGTGTATTGTTTTAAATTTGAGTATGTTATATTGTGTTCGAGTTGAGGAAAGAAATGTTGCCCACATATTAGCTAGTCAGTATAATACATGTTTATCTGTACCATTGTCGGGACAGACAACATACTGCACTATAGCTTTGGTAAGGAGACAGACTATGGCCAAAATCACGAAGACTCTCATGCCAAATAACACTATTAACTAATTAACCATTGATCTCTTCCCCCACTCCCTAAGTCCTATTGTGTGAACCATTGACAGACTGACAGAGGAAAATGAGCTATCAGCGGTGCAAGTTCAAAAGACAGCTGTGGGCTGACCCTAGTGCAAATGTAAGTCTGACATTGATAAGAGTGCACAGAGGGGTTGCATGGAGAAAAAACCAACACATGCCCCATAAGGGTAAAAAATAAAGAGGAAAGGCTCAAATGAGTGCTTCAAAGGATTGAACGGGGAGAGGCATTTCTTGATGTACTTTTCACTGATGAAACAGTGGTTTTAGAACCGTTTTCAACCACGTCATTTTATAAAAAGGGGAGATATGTGAACAAGCAAAAGGCCAGACATCCACTGAAGGTTCACATCTGGGGGGGGGGGGGGGTATATCTAAAAGAGGCCAGGGACCACTTATTTGCGAAGGAATTATGGATTGTGAATTCTTCGAGGAAGTCATGGTAAAACAGCATGCCACCCCATATATATAGTTCTTGGAGGAAGAACCAACAGAACAAAATTGCAACAATTTTATTAACAGGCTGTTTCACGTTCTTCATAAGATTGTTGAGCGGGGGGCATTTGGGAATGTGAGTTATGCGAGTCAGATTATGAATTAATAAAAGCATTTTATTAAAGAGTGTTGATAAGAGTCCCCGTTACCCCCATTTCAATTTCAAATGCATGTTTAATTAAATGTCCTTGATTCACAATCTGACAATGCAATCTAAACCGTTATTTGTCTTCTGCATAATAATGTCCGCCTCTCTATCCAGCATATTCCATTTCATTGCAATTTAACAGATCATCTTATAATCAATTGTCAGAATGTACCAGCTATACAGAAGTTTTCTTCAACTGTCTCTCCCCCCCCTTCCCAAGTTCTATTGTGCAAGACACTGAAAGTGATGGAGGAAAATGAGCTAACAACAGCTCAAGTTCAAAGACGGCTGTGGGCTGACCTCAGTGTGAACGCGAGTTCAACAGATAGGAAGAGTGTGCAGAGGGCTTGGCTGGAGATATAAAAACCCCAACATGCAATATGATAAGGGTAAAAAATAAAGAGGAAAGGTTCAAGCAAGCACTTCAATGGATAGAACAGGGAGAAGCATTTCAGAAGGGGGGGGGTAATTTTTAGAAGAGGCCTGGGACCACTTCTTATTTTCCAAAGGAATAATGGATCGTGGATTCTTTGAGGAAGTCGTGGTCAAACAGCATGCCGTCACATACGTCAGGGAGCACTTTGGATCAAGGCACCGTTTCTTTCAGGACAATGACCCAAAACTCACAGCTGTAAAGGTGAGGCTTAAAGCAGAGGGAGTGAACTACGTGAAAACTCCAGCTGAACCCCCAGATTTAAATCCAATAGAGATGGTATGGCACTACCTGAAAGACTATATTGGGAAAACGGCAAAACCCAGCACAAAGAAAGAACTGATCAATGTGATTTACAAGTCCTGGGAGGAAGAACTGACAGACCAAAGTAAAAAGTGTTGCAACAGGCCTTTCTTCCTAAGATTTATGAGTGCAGTGGGGGGACATTCGGGAGAGATTTCACATATGCTTTTGTTCTGTCTTGCATCGTCAGATTGTGAATCAATTCAAGCATTTAATTAAAACACACATTTGCGATTTTAATCTAAACGTGAGTATCGGGGACTATTATAAACAAATACATAGTAAGTGTTCTACATTGATGTTTTTATTAAGTGATAGACAAAACACAGGGCAATGACTTTCTCTGCAAGCTAGTCAAAAAAGTAGGCAAATCAAGGCTTCAGGCCCAGCAGCAACAATAATAGTGTATTTTCCTGTCATGGTATAAAATAGAACAATGCAGAGTACACAACATGGTTATGCATCGGGAATGTTTGTAAATGTTGCGATAATTATTCAATATTAGAATTGTGCAATATATGCTTTTGGGAACACATTTGTTTTCGTGCAGGTAATTGCTCACTTCTGCTGCAGTAGAGCATTTTGGAATCTACATGCTCATAGTTAGACAACGAAAAGGTCTCTGGAATAGACCGACTGTATAAATGATAAAGCAGAGGCTATGGAGGAAATAAATCAGTACAGAAGAACATCTGTAACGGAAAGCAACTGGTTTGACATGTACAGTAAAATGTGACACCTCTGCAGCAGAGTGCATATCCTACAGTGTGAGCTCATTTGCAAGGCTATTAAAAAAGGTTGATCAAGTTAACAGTCCGGGTGTGGCGAGTTTCAACTGCCTCTTGGCAGTCTTGGGCAAAAGTAACACGTCTTATTGGAAGGTTCACCTATTCTACTCGTACATGAGAATATAATATAAATACACCAAGGGATTTGATTAAGTTGAGCTCCCATTATAAAAAAAACTCTGCAAGCCTGCACTAGAACAGCCATAGTATGGAGACAGACTTCACGGGAAGAGACATGGAGCTTCAGCTGACTCGGGTTGAAAAGTGCGAGGGGTAAGGAAATACAGCAGGATTCATCTGAAATAGATTACTATAGTGCATCTTACAAGGTATTATTGCTGTATTGATTTATACATTCTATTACAAATATTTATTTGCAGCCTGTTCTTCAGGAAAACGCCACACAAGCTTCGAAGACTACCAGGACAGTAAAACACTTATTTTCATCTGTCTTACTGCTTTATTTTGACGTCTGATCCACAACTGCTGAATACTACTGAATGACGTTATTTCTTACATGTATTCTGTTATTTTGCCACATGAAGTGGGTCTCTGCTCTTGGCCACTGGCCAGGGTGCCAACCTGTAAAAGCAGCACCTGTGTGAAGACTCTTCTGCAGCAGTGGGAGCAGTATGACTCATTACTGGGAATAGTTGGGAGGTTAAAGATGCTCCTAAAGATGCAGAAGTCAGAGACCATATGTTCAAGCAGTCAAATGCTAGGTCAGCTGTCTCCAAACAGACCTTCATCTCCTTATAAGTGCCTCTCCCTGCTGTACCTGGTGGAATGCACATCTACACAGCCCTCTGCCCCCAGCAGAGCACACACCACCTCAGGACACTCCATCCCAACCTCTGCTCACCACTGCCCAGAAATTGGTAGATGCTGTCCCTGTTGACCATCTCCCTCAGGAAGCACCATCTACACAGCAGAATTCAAAGATGCCAACAACATGCAGTTCTCCCAGATATCCAACTGTTGCCCATGAAGAAAGATGTAAGATGTGAAGAAGGGTTCACCAATTAATTTCTGCACAAGGACTGAACTTCTTGTGACAAGATATTCCAGTCTTAGAGTTATGGCAGGAAAGGAGGATAACTGATAAGGATTCCAGATGCCAGCTAGAAACCCCCCTTCCCAAGGAAGGAAATCTAACACTGACCATTTGGCCAAAGTCTGTGAACTGTCCAAACCTTAAAATATTTATGAAGGTGAAAGGTCGTGTACTTTTGTCCAACTGAGCCATCTTGCTTTTATAAAGACACCGTGTTAATGTTAATTAAACATGCTGTAATACAGTTTAACATTCAAAGTCTAAAGAACACACAACTTAAAATTCTTAACTGTAAAAAGTTGGCCTTCAGCAGTGACTGATTGGAAACCGAGCATTTTTTGGCGATAGCTCAAATGCTGTCCAAGGTTAAGCTTTATTAGCTTCACCTGCCAGTTTTACAAAGTGATTCAGGATACTATTATGCTAACACACGTTGTGATGCTCTACACCTACTGCGTTTTAATCCAGCACACACCATGCATTTCGAATGGCTGGATCTGTATTCATATTCAATATTTGTGGGAAATCTCTTGTCAAATACCTACGGTATCTTGCACGCTTGGATACACAGCAACCAAATAAACCAACACCAGTAGGATATCCACCTTTAATATTAGAACCTTCCCAGCAAAGGACAAATGCTTATTCTCCCATAACCCCAAACTAATCCACATCACCAATTATATTGAGCTGCTCCTTGACCCACAGAGAACACCCAAAACTCATATTGAACCTTCAAGGTTCTCCAGTCTCAATAATGCACCTGTGCCCCCATAATCTGCAACAGTATTGGTCCCAATAGGTCCCAGAACACTTGAAAAACTCTGTAGGCAGCCCATCAATACCCTGCACTTGACCTTGACTATTCCTGCTAGAGCTGCTCTCAGCTCCTCTAAATGCAAAGGTTTCTCAAGTCTTTTGTGCTCCACTGGGATCTCTGTGTAATGTGTTCCAGAGAACTCCCACAGCATCTACTTTACTTTTCTGATAGAAAAAAGGTCCTGGTAGAAAACAGTTGCTGCTCCTAACATTTCCTTGTCCTCCGTGACCACAACACCATCCTTATTCTGAACTCCCTCCATCATCCTTCTCCTTTGTTTTTGCTTTATTTGACAGAAAAGAAGGTGGAGCAAGTTCCCTTCTGCTGCAAGAAATCTAATCAGGCTTGAAACATTCCTTGTCCCCCCATAAAAGTGCCTTTTTTCACTCTTAAATTCTCCTTTTCATGTTTGCCCACCATTCTGTGACAATAATGTGTTCCCTCCTCTTAGCCCACTAGCTATCTAATTGACTTCATGAGGTTTATGTAGTTGGCCTTCTTTAAAATCTCAAGGTTCACCTTCCAATAACCTCTTCCATATTTTCTCCCAAGTGGACACACATCGACCTCTACCTTGTCATGATCGGAGAACCAGACCAGCAGAACAGAGGCTCCTCCTGCCTCCACCTCTTTGGATACAAACACATAATCCAGATTCTTTGCAGCACCCTTTGCATTTCTCCAAGTAGCACCGACCTTCTCACCCATGGCTCTAAAAGCAGTCAACTAAAAAAGTGGTGCAAAAAAATGCTAAATTGCCTTGTACCTGCATCATCCTTGTCCCTTAAATCCACACGAATGCCTTTTATAAATTACCAACTTATTAGTAATAAACGAAGTGTAAATCTTTATAGAATTATGCTCTCGCGACAGCCGGAGGATACAAGCACACTAATCCGTTTCCATAGCAAACATCCATGTTTAACACCCTTCCAGGTGCCTCTACCTGACACCATTTATCAGGTCAAAATTCCCAAATAAAATCCCCACTCCAGATGAGCATACCCCTCCTATACTCCATGTCAAACCTTCTTTTCACATGTAAAAACCACATCTCCTGCAAAACAGACAGAAATCCAAAGTCCTCAGGTAGTTAAACTGCTGTTCTTTACTTTCCACGTTAAATTCTTCACCTGTTTTATTGACTACTTTCCTTCTTCATTCCCCATTGTCATATGCAGATCATCCAATAAATCTCTTACCTCCATCTTTCTTTGCCCACTCGCAAACAAACTTAAACCTTTGTTCCATTTCTCTTATACTTCATTATATTTCCTCAACAACTCTTCCTGGATAAGAAATTCTCATTCACCCATTCACACTCCCTCAAAAACCTTCAGGTGCCTACGTCTTTTACTCTGCTGCAGAAAAATGCATTGCAGTGTGCAGACAAGATGGCCTCACCTGGCTATGGTCTGCCAATGACGCTGCTGCTTACCTTTTGCCCTCTGCGAACAGTCTTTATACACAAATAACATGACATTACCTCCGCACAGGCAGACACCAAGTGACCTCTGTAGTGCAAACTACAACAAGATGTCCCTCTGCACAAGTAGCTGCCCCAGGTAATACAAAAAGCCTCTATTGGAGCCTATGATACAGTTCCTTGTACATCAACTAATCTTCTAAAAAGGCATCTTCTTCCAAGGTTGAACCAATGTACTGTCAGAGGCCTAAGCTCTGAGGTTCATGCTTTTTTGCTATTATAACGGTCACTATTCTTGAACACCGAGCAGCAGACACCAAGGCAAGGTAGAATATCTTTTTACCTAGAAAATCTTGAAGGCAGTAAACATCCTCCAGCTCCAAACCAAGTGTCCTGAAATGCACTTCATCCACAGAGATACTTTAGTAAACCCATTATTCATGGTTGACCTTCATCCAATAATTCCTTCCTTATGGTCAAAAAGAACTCAGACAAGCAGAAGAAAAACAAGTCAATCAGTCTATCACTGGAACAAGGTGCAGGCATCCTCCTAGTGGACTGCAGTATAGGCCGTTTCCTCTGGAGCCCTGCAAAGGCAGAGCTGATGGCTTCCCTACAGCAGGTGGTCACCTGGCCTCCACTCCTGCTGTCACCTGCTGCCAGCCTGATGCACTGACAGGGGCCCTGATTTTCTGTAAATGGCCTGACAATGACCACAGCTATGAGGGTGGTTAACTCATTAGCATAGACCCACCCACAAGCAGCAGCAACACCTACCAACCTGAAAACAAATGGACCAAAACCTAATCTTTGAAAAAAAAGATGTTTCTTGTTTTGTCTTTTTCTTCTGGATATTTGTCTGGTGAGTGGACAGTAAGAAATGTAAACCAAGTTTCTAACATTTATTGCCCGAGGGGGTTAGCTTCAATTTAAGCCCTAGACTAGACTTTACTATCTGTACTCCCAGAGATATTACAAAATGTTTGATGGAATTCATTCCAGTTGGAAATTGCCTGTGACACTACAGCTTCTAAATCAAGAACCAAGAATTCACATAGGGAGCTGCATCAGCATCTATAGGCTTCAAAAAAATCAACTAAAGAGGGAAGATAAATGCATCCAAAGAATACAGAGCCCCAATTCAATTGCAGACTAAGCATGTCCCCACACTCCCTTCCCCCACTGCAATTGGGATATACATAAAGCACTGAAAGATTTACAGTATATCGTCAGGTGTTTTGCAGATGTAGAGATGGTGAGAAGGCAGCACAGAAGATGAGCTCCTAATTTGAGATTTTGTTTTCTGGAACTGAACAAATAGTCTAGGAATAAGGCAACAAACAAAAACTAAAGAAAACCAAATAAATTTGTCATTGGGAAAAAAAAAACCAAAGCAAACATCTGAAAAACTGAAGACCAACTGCAAGACACAGCTACACCAGAGGATAAAGGAACTGAGGAAAAACTACAAAGAAAAATCCTCAGAGATGAAGAGGAACAAACAGAAAAGGAATAATCGGGAAAAAGGAAATAAGGATAAGAAGACAAAGAAAAATAAACAAGTATACCAAAGGAAACCAGAAGGAATGGGAAAATACAGGCAGCATCAAGAGAAGCCAAAAACTCAGCCACCACCAGCAAAAACTAGAAAACCCTGTTCTTTCTTTTTTTCCAAGAGGCCTCTAAAATTGAGCTGTTTTACTAAATAAAAGTAAAATAGACCTAGAAAAAGTTACATTAAAGTTTAAACTGAACATAATACCACTTGGGCCCATTAAACTCAAAAGGCCAAAGTTGAAGAACCTGTTCCCAAGCAACAGCAGGGCTGATTGTATTCAAAACATCCTAGCCAGGCGGTCTGCTTTTCTCACCTGGGCTGATTGTATTTACAAGAAGCAAGATGAGTACAGAGCAGAACACAGTCCCACTAGAGCAGCCCTGCCCCCTCAGCAGAGTACTCCAGTACCCTGAGGACACGAAAACCATTAAGACTAGGAAACAGTACAAAGACATGGATGAAGGAAAATCCTGAGACCCTAATCGCTGACTTCTGCAGGCAGGAGAAAAAACACATTAAAACCAGCCTGCTCTTTTTTACTGAGCATCCGAATGCTTGGCACACAGCTGTGTGCAAGACGTACACAAACGCCACGAGAAGGGGCATCAGTAAAGGCAGGCAAATCCCCACAGGGAGCGACGGCAAGGTAGAAGACACTGTCCTGACCGTCAACACTTACCACAATGGGACATTGATGATACAGGGCAGTGAGGCCACTCTGGAGCTTTAAGGAAAAGTTCACTGACCTGAAAACACAGGCCAACCTGGAGAAACCTCCCCCAGAAATAGAAGAGAGACCCAGTAGCCTGATGCCCACAGCACCAGAAAGTTCAGCTCCACCTGACTCTGAGCCCACGAACACAGCCACAGCTACAGAACAGGATGTAGCCCTAGGCAACACTGAAACACACCGCCCAGACAAACACGGCCCACACCAACCCCCTGTGACCACAGCACAATGCACCTCCTGTGAGAGAAACTCTGCTCTGGAGCTGGACTTCACCAAGTTCAAGGAACTGATGCTGGGGAGACCCAGAGGGGGAGACAGCACAACAAGTAAGAGATGGTTAAACACAGATAGGAATGCAAACCTCCAACAAACAGCTCAGGGCACAGATGGAAGAGTTGGTGCAAGACATCAGAAAGCTGCAGTCAGAAGTAGCAGAGCTGAGATGGGAGCTGCAGCTCGTTGAGAGGACAAGCAAGACCCTCAGAGAACAGCTGAAGAAACTCAATACTTCACACTGCAGCCCTGACTGCAACACCTACCCCCAACTCCCACTTACCCAGTACCCCCACCATAGCAAACACCCCACCCACACACACCCAGCTCCACCCAACACCTCCACCCCCCACACAGCAGCACAGCGCCCTTCTGGCAGACTGGACACTAGAAGCAGATGCACGGAAGTAGCCCTTCATCGAATCCAATGGGAGGTACATTGATGAGCACTTGTTCATCCTGGGACTACAAACAGCAAAGCTCTGGTGTCCAACAGAGAAAGCCCTGCAGCTGCTATCCAGGTCAGTCCTGGCCACATCATCCAAACCTGTACCAATGACCTGAGGACCCAGAGGGAGCAGGTGGCCCAATCCATCAGGAGAGTGGCAGAGAGGGCCATACAGAAGTTCCCTCACGCCCACATTGTCATCTCCACCCTGCTGCAGAGACAGGACGAGCAATACCACACCATCCAATAGATCAACGCTGAGATCTCACAGTGCTGTGCCCTGCTCCCAAATGTCACCCTGGCCCATCACCCCACCCTTGGATCCCAGCACCTACATGACCTCAAAACACCTTAAAAAACAGACCATCTGACTATTCACTTAAACCCACACTGGTCAGACACCCAAACACTACCCCGGAGAGAAATAGGAGGATGACCAGAGGAAGATCCACATCCCTAACCCAGACCAGTTCAACCCAAAGAACAGAACCAGCCCTACCCTACAGCCTTCCAACCCAGACTAACAACCAAACGGGACCAGAACCAGCACCCCGCCCCCCTCACCCACACCAGCACCACAAATCCCCCCCCACCCAGCACAACAGCGGAGCCCGACTAAGCCCCTCCTTCACAGCTACGCCGCAGCCCTGGCCAGACCAGTGGTCCCGAACAGTTTGGAGCTGGGAGAAATCCGGCAACTCCTGAACCTCATCTGCACCGGGCTTATGAGCTGAACTACCACCACCCACAGGGACAGACAAACCCAGCACAATACTCTGGTTTTGTTGATGCAAATTTCGACATGAATTCGATACAGTTCCAGAAAACAAAGATAATTCAAAATGCTAACAATGAGATCCTTAACGATAAGTATGTAGATCATTCAGGGTCTGGGCTCGTCTGCATTTGGGCTGAAGAGCACTGATCCCGAGTTTATCAAGAATGTAAAGGAGACAGATGATCCTACAGGAGACATTGTGTCGGGGAGACTTGGCTACCCATTGTCCTCCAGGCTACAAGGAGATCGTGGTGCCCTCATTGTATGGTACAGAGCGGAGCTCAGTCACTCCATTCAACTAGTAAAGAAAGAAGAGTCACGAGTTTGGCTTAAAATCAAAAGAAATACCATATGTACAGAAAATGAAGTTTTCCTGTGTGCCATCTACATCCCACCCTCTTAATCCCCCTACTACAGTAAGGTAATTCTCCCCAGTCACTACACAGAGATCAGTAATTTCCAGGGCCAGGGAAACATGCTGATCTGTAGTGACCTCAATGCACAAACAAGCACACTGGCAGACTTCACCAGCACACAGGGAAACTCGTATTTGGACAATCCCCTCCGTACCACACACCAGCACCGGGCATGAGCTGCTTCAGCTCGGTCATGGGCTGGGCCTGTGCATTGTCAATGGCAGGACTAGAGGGGACTCTCTAGGCAGGTTCTCCTACAGCTCAGCTGTGGGCAGCAGTATGGTGGACTACCCCACCACCGACCTGGACCCCCTCCTGTATCAGTGCCTTCACCGTCAAGCCACAAACTCCTCTCTCCGACCACAGGCAGATCACACTCTACATGAAGAGAGCATGCCAGCATAGAGACACACTGACACAGCCCAGCCAGCTGTATGACCTCAACCAGGCGTACAGATTGGATACAGACAGCCTAGATTGATACCAAACTGCACTGAGCGATGAAGAAATTCAGACACTGATGGACACATTCCTAAACACTCCTTATTAAACTAACAAATTAGGCCTTCTTGGCCACACAAAATCACCTATTTCACAAACTGGCATCAAAATCTATACTAAAAACAACTAAATCAAAACTACCAAAAACAAAAGCAAAAGAAAGGTGGTTTGATATGGAGTGCAAAAACATCAAAAATGCACTACAAAAACTCTCAAACACAGATATATGCCTCAGCTACTGTGATACAGTAAAACTTGACAAACACACGAAAAAGAAAAGGAACACATACATAAACAATTTGCAGAAATTGAGGAGTCACTAACTACTGTTTCTGGGAGAAGTGGAACAATTTAAACAAATCAAAACCAGAAGAATTGGCCATTCAAAATGGAACAATATGGCAAACATACTTTGAAAATCTCTATCTAAAGCTTCCAAATACAAATCAGACCAAAACACCATTCATGAAAAACTCAATTTTGGAATTGGCTATCAAAGACAACCAAAACCCCTTTAGACTCCCCAATCACCGAGCAGGAGCTACTGGACAAACTCCAGGCCCTAAGACCACACAGCCTGTGGCCAAAATGGAATAAACAATGGGCTGCTGTGTCTCAGCATCTCAAAGTTGAAACAAGCTCTTCTCAAACTCCTCAATCTCATCATGACATCCGGATGTTTCCGAGGCCCCTGAAGAGTTGAGATGGGCTTGATCCCAACAACTACTGGGGCATCTGTGTGAACAGTAACCTGGGGAAGTTATTCTGTAGTATCAAGAACACACGGATACTGGCCTTCCTTACCAAACACAATGTCCTGAGCAAGAGTCATATTGGCTTCTTACCAGATCACTGCACATCTGATCACAATTACAGCCTACACACACTCAGGCTGTGACAGGAGATCACATACTGGGCTGCCAGTTCAACCGAGTTCCCTCCTCCCTCTCCCAGTAGGATTGGGACCCGTTGTGATCCCAAGCCACACCGACAATAACCAGCATCAGGACACCACTGCTAGAGCACCACAACTCACTCAACTACAACACGGCAATCTCACACACTGGGACACACACAAACCGGAATGCTACAGAACCCTAAACAGGCAATACACACTAGCCGAATATTTGACCAAGATAAGAAACAACAAAAAGACACAGACCCTGACAAAGTACAGGCTCAGTGACCACAGCCTGGCCATAGAAACTGGGAGACACAGGCAGACATTGCTGCCCAGAGAGGACAAGCTGTGCTCCCACTGTCAGTGGGGAGAAATACAGACAGAGGGGCACTTCCTACTGCACCATGACAGATACTCTGGGATTAGAGAAACATTCTTCCCTAAATTCAGAAATCGAATCCCAGAGTTCCCACACTTGCCAGAATCACAATGGGTCCCAATCCTACTGGGAGAGGTAGAAAGGAGCTCAGTTGAATTGGCAGCCAATTATGTGATCTCCTGTCACAGCCTGAGGAACAGTGAGCCTGTCTCCCAATAATGCTCAATATATGTTTACAGTACATGTAAATATTTTGTCTTTAGATTTTATTTTACTTGAGGTTTTGTTCTATGTTATTTATTTTTAATTCCTTTGGCAATACTGATTGTACCCATTGGTCATGCTAATAAAACACCTTGAATTGAATAGTAATTCTGGCTTTATGAACTCGTTTAGACGGGATTAGCTTTATTCAAGAATGTTTTTGAAAATAGAACCAGGTTCTGGATGTTTATATAAGGTCACAAAAACCATCACAAATTGCAGTGGTTTAAAAGATTGTGTCATTTGTTGGTGGAGTTATTGACATGTGAAGCATCGCGTCTCAAAAATAGATAATTAACCATCACATAAGCCAATGTCCCTCTCTAACAGGACTCTACCACCGACTACCAAAAGGAAGTGGTATCCATGTCCTTATTAAGGACCTCCCCCATTGAACATCCCCAGGAATCTCAATTTTACCTCCTCCCCAAAATCCACAAACCAGACACCCCATCATATCAGCATGCAATGGCCCAACTAAATACACCTCAGACTCTCGACAGCCTTCTGAGACTGCTGGTTGAAGGTCTTCCCTCATACAATCAAGTACACCAACCACGTGCCCCAACTATTAAATGACTTCCAATTTCAGGGCCACAGATATGAACTTTTTACCATGGACATCACATCTCTTTACACCATCATTCCCCATAATGACGGCCTTACAGCCCTCAAGCAAATGCTGGACAAACAAAGTGCTTGATCCACCCACCCACAACCTGGTACGACTGGTTCTCACACTGAATGCATTCTCATTCAATAACCTTTTTTACCAACAGGTTAGTGGAATTGCCATGGGCACCAGAATGGAACCCAGCTATGCCATTATTTTTTGTCGGCTGGGTAGAAGAACGCTTCTTCACTTCCTATACTGGCTTTGTCCCTGACCTGTACAAGCGATACATTGATGACTGCAGTGGTGCCGCCACATGCTCCAACAACCAGCTTGAGGACTTTCTGCATCACTTCACCAACTTCCACCCATCCCTCAAATATACAGTTAACATACTTTCCACTACTCTTCCATTTCTAGACAACTACCCCCAACTCTCTACTTCGGTCTATTACAAACTTACTGCTTCACACCATCTCCCATATAGCTCATTTCACCCAAAAACACTAAAAACCCTCCCTTTTTCATAGTTCCTTTGGCTTCAACGACTCGGTAGCAACACCGATTTCCAGAACCAGCCCCACCATCAACAGAGGATACCATAGCAGTGTTATGGACGGGGCCCTTTCCCGAGCAAAAAACACCCCTCGGACGATTGTTACAGGTCAAAACTCCCACCGTAACAACCGCATTCCTTTGGTGCGTTCCCACCACAGTTTCTATCCCCAGAACTATTAATTTTTCCATCCAACAGGATGATCCCTCCATTGGTGGGATTGCAAAAATCAGTGTAACCTTGTTCACAGCTCCCTTAACTGCTCTCAGCGGCCATCCACACCAGGCACTTTCCTTTGCAACAGAGCTCGCTGCATCACCTGCAAGTACATATCTAACACCACACTCATTCAAGGCCCCTCAGGATGATTCTGGATCACCCAGATGACATCTTGTACCTCCAGCACCCTTATTGCATCTCTTGCAGTAAATGCCCAACCAGAAGTGGGGAAAACATGTGAGGGCTGTGAAGATGAAAGATTTCTCCAAGCCTATTGTTTCTCATTTCATCTAATGGCCATGATCACACTAATCCCTATCTGTGCTCTCAAAGCTGGTTTTCCCCAACTTTTACATAAACTAGAATTATCCTGCAGCTAGGATCACACCTTTCCCCTTCTCTCAACACTCATTCTTTTAAGTTCTCTCTATTCATCGTAGGTTTCACTTCACACCTCTCTTCACCTATCCAGACTTCACTACATCCGATTAGCCACTCCGTCTGTCCCCTGTTCCCACCTCCTCTCCCCCAGCTTTTGGTTTCCCTATGCTACATTACCTTTGCTTACTGCCTTGTTTTTCTCGCATCTGAAGAAGGCTCCACAGCCAAAATATTGCATTTTCTTTCTCCTCTTTTCAGCATGGAAGACACCTATTTCTTGTTGATCTGCAGCCTATGCATGCTGATGCAGCTACCCACCTGAATTGTCTAAAAAAAGAAGAGCTTATATAAGAAAACTATTTAAATTAGCAGCTCGGTTAAGGAGAGTGTTAACACACTGCATCCTTTTGAATGGGCGGTTTGGGCAGAGTGAAGGAGACTGAAATAAATGACAAGCCTTCCCCGTAGCACAAAATGATAATGCGCTGACTGGTACGAAACATTCCCTCCCATTTTTAATCATTCTGTTTCTGAATCCAAGCCAGTGAGAGAGTAGGACGAGACAGAAAAAAATTGAAGGTTAAATAATTTGAAATTAAGACTGAATTCATTTTACTTTGTAAGTTTGCATTTTACCAATTAATTGATATTTGAAAAAAGTCTGTAAATTCATGTTTTTACAAGATGTGGAAGTGCAACAAATTACATTGCGAGTTTTATTAGTGATTTAGTTTAACACCTGGCTTTCTTATTCAGATGTAAATATTGAATAAAGTGTGACATGCACTATTTTGTCAGCAACCTGCTGATCTACTTAATGCCTGTAGAAAAGGTGATTTTTTCTGTATGCGTGTTGCATTTACAAAACTAAAAGGTTTAAAAAATAAACTTACAAAGACTAAGCTGATTGCGAGGAAGAGAAGTCACCTATTTTTTGTGCATAAAAAGTTTAACTAAACCCTTTTTTAATGGATTTTAAAATTATGCAGTGTCATGAGTTATTGTTTCTTATTTTTGATCCTTTAAAATTGAAAATCAGTTGCCCATCGTTCCATTCCATATTATCTTTCATTTTTATGAAAGAATCAACTGATGCATAAAGCATTTTGAGCTCACTTACACATGGGACTGGCTTTATTCAAGATTAGGTTTCTAAAAATGTGATTTGTTCCACACAGCATCCGTTTGGGGTTTACAACACTGTTGCCTTCGGGTTTTGGGGTTACTGCTTTACGCCACTTGGTTGCCTTGGCAGGTTTTTGCCCTGCTATGTCAGTTACAAGTTATGCACAATAAAGAGCCGACACCTGTGAAATCTGTCCACCTCAGTCCCTGGTTGTCTGCAGTGTAACATTGGCAATGAGGATAGAGCTTTCACTCCCACCACCTCCCCCATTCTGCGCCAGTGCCCTGGACTCGCTGGCTGGACTTTTGAGACTTACTGGGCTGCACTGGACCTCAGATACATGCTGGCCGCCCAGGAAAAAAAGCGATCCTCGTACACTGCCTAAGGACAGTGCATTTTCCACTCTCTCAGCTCTGTTGTAACATACGCTGAAGCTGTGGAACTTCTGAAAGCGCAGCTCGTCACCCCCAGAGTGTCATCCTCAGCACGATTCTCTTCAGACAGGGCAAATAGCAGCTGGGTGAGTCTGTGCATCATTTTGTTGCAGACTTACAGGCCCTGGCCTCATCTTGCTAATTCGGCGCAATGCAGGGCAAATTCATAACAGACCAGCTAGCGGAGCACACAAATAAAGCAGAAGTTGGAGAAAGATTGCTCGCAGCACTAGATGACCTAGCGCTGAACAAGGCTATTTAAATAACATTTCAAATGGAGGCCACCGCTGCCTTGTCCTCTTCACTAGCGCTCATCCCTTCTTCTCCTGCACTCCCTGCCTGCCATGTGGAGCAGCCACAGCGGCCGGGCAGCCCAGACTCGCAAGACAGAGGCGTGCTGCACGAGTCTCCTTCCAGGTGCCGAGAGAATCAAAGTTCACCTTCTCATGCCACCAGGGCTGAGAACTGGCCTGCCCGAGGGCATCCGTGTCAACCATGCAGCAAATATAATCACTTCGCCAAGGTCTGCCATTCAGCACCGGCCCACCTGCAGCACTCAGCTTCAGCTTCGCCATCCTCTGCTCCAGATCATACAATGAACAGAGTGCCCAGAGCTTTCAAACTGTGCACTGTGGAGCTGGACAGTGTGAAATCCCCTACTGCTGGACACCGGGGTCGCTATCTCTGTCCTCAGTCTCTCAATGGAGCAGTTCTTACCTGCTTCTCAGCACCATCCACCACCCTGTGTGGTTATGGCAGTTCTACGTTTGACAGAGTGGGCTCACTCAGCTTACCAGTACACTATTGCTCCAGGTCTCTCTCTGCCTTCAATTTCCATGATGTCTCGCAATGGCGCCAACTTCCTGGGACTGGACCTTTCACTTGCCTCTGGTTCTCTCTGCTTGACAATAGCAGCTCAGCCATATTCACCGTCAGCTCTCGGTGGCCTACAGTGTTCCATGCCTTAGCTGCAATACCACGTTTAACCACAAGCTCTTGATTCACACCATGTGCGAATTCACAGTCATCCAGCCACTGCACCACATCCTGCTGGCCCTCCGTGATGAGATCATTGCTGAACTCCAGAGACTTGAGAAGACAGGCATCATTGAACCGATTGACACCTCCTCATGGGTGTCCAATCTGGTGGCTGCGAAGAAGTCTGGGGCTTGCGAGTCTGCGTGGACCTGAAGGCAGTGAACAAAGCTGTCATACCAGACAAGTACCTCCTCCCCACAGTTCTCTGGTTCCACTGTATTTACAAAATTCAGTCTTCATCAGGGATACCTCCAGATTCCTCTCCACCATGACGGCCGGAACTTCACAGCTGTCGCGCACATCAGTGTCTTCTGCTACACAAGAGTGCCCTTCAGATTGAGCTCTGTCCCCAGCTGTTTCCAGAAAGTGGACATCACTTACTTCACCGGAATCCCTGGAATAGTCCATCGCGATGACATTGTGGTTTGTGGCCCAACCCATGCCAGCCATGATGAGTGCCTCCACTGGGTGTTCAAGGTGCATCACCACAAACACCTCACCCTCAATGTAGAGGAAATGGTATCCGCTGAACACCGAGTTTGTGGGGTTTCGTCTTACAGGTGCCGGCCTCACCCTGCTGCAGTCCAACATTGAAGCCATTCAGCGCATCCCAGAGCCTACCACACCAGAACAGGTCACCTCCTTCCTTGCTTTCTCTTCAGACAGCAGCAGCAGCCTGCCATCTCCAGTTTCTGCCACACTACATCCCCAGTGTATCAGCTGCTGCAGGATGCCCCTTGGGTTTGGACTCATGCTTGCTCTGAGTCATCCATCTCCTGAAGGCTCAGCTCACCTCACTGTCTGTCTGTCCGTCTGTCCTGGCACACTTCAACCTCTCTAGCCCCACCTTCGTCACTTGTGACACCTCCAGCACCCCCTGGGGGCTGTACTGCCCCAGCTTCACAACAAGGTACAGAGACCCATCACCTTCACCTCCCCAACTCTCAGTCCAGCAGAACAGAAGTACTTTCTGGGGGAGCGAGAGGCCCTGGTATGTGAAAAGTGGCACATGTATTTATACAGTCATAGATTCACGTTAGGTATGGACAACTAGGCCCTCATCGTGCTGCTCAATGCCCACTGGTCGATGCCCACTTCAGGAACAGGGCATCGACCACTCAGACTCCACCACTGGTCTGAGAGGCTCCAGCAATAGTTTTGCACTGAAGTTCACTCCAGGTCATGAGAAGGTAGAGTGGGACAGTCGAGCGGCAACCTTCCCTAACCTGCCTGGAGGTCTTGAATCACACACTTGAACCTGATCTCATCCAAATGCTCTACACTCCACTTCAGGCCATAGTCTCTCTCCAGAAACTACAGAAGCCCTTAGAACAGGACCCACTGCTTGCCTAGTTCCGCACTTTCATACGCTCGGGCTGGCCCTCCAATGTCTTGGCCGAATTGGGCCCCTTCTCAAAGATGAGCTCTTGCTGGAACGACTCCTGTGTTCCCCAGGGGACCTGCATTGTTGTTCCAGCTAATCTCCAAGCACATGTTCTCCAGATGGCACATGCAGGCCACCTGGGCATTATGGTCAAGCAATGGTGCAGGGACCTGGTGTGGTGGCCAGGAATCAACCGGGATATAGAGGCACTAGTCAGAAACTGCAAGGCTTGCCTTCTCTTCAGCCCCTAGACTGGCTGGCTAATCCCTGGGATCACCTCCAGCTGGACATTTGTGGGGAGCTGCATGGTGTCCTGCCCCATCAGTGCTTCCTCATAATGGCCTATGACTTCCATTCAAAATGGCCAGAAGTAGCCTCCACATGGTGAGTCACTACTCAAGCTGTCACAGACTTCCTGGAATCCCTCTTTGCCCACTGGGGGCTGTCAACCATCATAACAGCTGACAATGGGCCACAGTTTGTCTACAGTGAATTTCATGGATGACCGAGGAATTCAACATCTTCGCACTGCTTTCTACAACGACTGTTAACAGGGGTGCGGAACGCCTAAACCACATTCTCAAAAAGAGCATCAGAGCCCACCTGTCCGAGGGCTTTTCCTTCTCAACCACTCTGCTCAGCACTCTCCTTCCCTACAGGGCCACACAGCATGCCACGACTTGCAGCTCACCAGCTTCGTCACGCTCTGCCATGAGCTACAAATGCCCCTGGACAGGAGTGTATGACAGGTCACACAGGGTGAAGCCACGTGAGATCACGGTCCAGGATTGGGTCCAGATTCGAAGGCCTATCTGCAGCACAAGCTCCAGTCTTTTTGGTCTTCTTCACAGGTCACAGAGCTGCTGGGTCAAACCACCTTCCGTAGCCATGAGCTACAAATACCCCTGGACCCCCCCCAGACGAAATCGCCATCTCGGTGGAGCCTTTGGTTCCTGTGGGAGAGCAGCCCATAGCTCCTTCTCCACAGCCAGCCAGGGTCCAGTCCAACCTGGCTTAGAGACTTAACTGGCTTTTTATTGCTTTTATTTTGCTTGCCAGCACTACTTCCAGCAATGCTTTTCACAGTCTTTGATAAATGTGATAGTTTTATTCTCTAAAGGGAGGGGGGGGGTGGGACGGGACACTGTGTGCAGCATAAATTTGTGGTTTACGATGCTGTTATGCTTTGGGTTTTAGGGGTCTCTGCTTTACTGCATGTGGGTGCCTTGGCAGGTTTTTACTAGTATTGTACATAACTTGTAACTGACAAGAAGAGCAGATGTCTGAAATCACATTGCGTGACTTTTAAAGCTGGAAAAATGGTTTAGATAGCAAAAGGTCACCTTGCTCTTACACGTGGTTAAGCCATGTTAACTATGAGAGGCATAGTTCTTGCCTGATCCGTCTTCTGCTAAGAAAAAAAAAACACCCTTGAGTTTTCAATTAGCACAGACAGATCAGCTAGACAGGGAAGAAAATTATCTGCTGTCTGCTGCTGAGGCTGGGAGAAAAAATCACACCTGCCTTTTTAATAGAAGTGCATTAACTTGCTAATGTCTATCACATTTCCTGATGTATTGTTTTAAATTTGAGTATTTTATATTGTGTTCAAGTTGAGGAAAGAAATGTTGCCCACATATTAGCTAGTCAGTATAATACATGTCTATCTACCATTGTTGGGACAGACAACATACTGCACTATAGCTTTGGTAAGGAGACAGACTATGGCCAAAATCACGAGGACTCTCATGCCAAATAACACTATTTTTAAGTAATTAACCATTGATCTCTTCCCCCACTCCCTAAGTCCTATTGTGTGAACCATTGACAGACTGACAGAGGAAAATGAGCTATCAGCGGTGCAAGTTCAAAAGACAGCTGTGGGCTGACCCTAGTGCAAATGCAAGTCTGACATTGATAAGAGTACACAGAGGGCTTGCATGGAGATATAAAAAAACCAACATGCCCCATAAGGGTAAAAAATAAAGAGGAAAGGCTCAAATGAGTGCTTCAAAGGATTGAACGGGGAGAGGCATTTCTTGATGTACTTTTCACTGATGAAACAGTGGTTTTAGAACCGTTTTCAACCACGTCATTTTATAAAAAAAGGGAGATATGTGAACAAGCAAAAGGCCAGACATCCACTGAAGGTTCACATCTGGGGGGGGGGGGGGGTATATCTAAAAGAGGCCAGGGACCACTTATTTTTGAAGGAATTATGGATTGTGAATTCTTCGAGGAAGTCATGGTAAAACAGCATGCCACCCCATATATATAGTTCTTGGAGGAAGAACCAACAGAACAAAATTGCAACAATTTTATTAACAGGCTGTTTCACGTTCTTCATAAGATTGTTGAGCGGGGGGCATTTGGGAATGTGAGTTATGCGAGTCAGATTATGAATTAATAAAAGCATTTTATTAAAGAGTGTTGATAAGAGTCCCCGTTACCCCCATTTCAATTTCAAATGCATGTTTAATTAAATGTCCTTGATTCACAATCTGACAATGCAATGTAAACAGTTATATTTGTCTTCGGCATAATAATGTCCGCCTCTCTATCGAGCATATTCTATTTCATTGCAATTTAACAGATCTTATAATCAATTGTCAGAATGTACCAGCTATACAGAAGTTTTCTTCAACTTTCTCTCGCCCCCCTTCCCAAGTTCTATTGTGCCAGACACTGAAAGTGATGGAGGAAAATGAGCTAACAACAGCTCAAGTTCAAAGACAGTCGTGGGCTGACCTCAGTGTGAACGCGAGTCCGACAGATAGGAAGAGTATGCAGAGGGCTTGGATGGAGATATAAAAACCCAACATGCAATATGATAAGGGTAAAAAAAAGAGGAAAGGTTCAAGCAAGCACTTCAATGGATAGAACAGGGAGAAGCATTTCATGATGGACTTTTCACTGATGAAACAGTGGCTCTGGAACAGTTTGCAATGGTGTCGATTTCATAAAAAGGGCAGATATGAATAAGACAAAACCAAAATATCCACTGAAGGTTCACGTTTGGGGGGGTATTTTTTAGAAGAGGCCTGGGACCACTTCTTATTTTCAAAGGAATAATGGATCGTGGATTCTTTGAGGAAGTCGTGGTCAAACAGTATGCCGTCACATACGTCAGGGAGCACTTTGGATCAAGGCACCGTTTCTTTCAGGACAATGACCCAAAACTCACAGCTGTAAAGGTGAGGCTTAAAGCAGAGGGAGTGAACTACGTGAAAACTCCAGCTGAACCCCCAGATTTAAATCCAATAGAGAAGGTATGGCACTACCCGAAAGACTATATTGGGGAAAATGGCAAAACCCAGCACAAAGAAAGAACTGATCAATGTGATTTACAAGTCCTGGGAGGAAGAACTGACAGACCAAAGTTAATAAAATTGTTGCAACAGGCCATTCTTCCTGAGATTTATGAGCGCAGTGGGGGGACATTCGGGAGAGATTTCACATATGCTTTTGTTCTGTCTTGCATTGTCAGATTGTGAATCAATACAAGCATTTAATTAAAACACATATTTGCAATTTTAATCTAAACGGGAGTAACGGGGACTATAATAAACACCCAAAAACAAATACACAGTAATAGTGTTCTACATTGATGTTTTTAAGTGATATACAAAACGCAGGGCAATGACTTTCTCTGCAAGCTGGTCAAAAAAGTAGGCAAATCAAGGCTTCAGGCCCAGCAGCAACAATAATAGTGTATTTTCCTGTCATGGTATAAAATAGAACAATGCAGAGTACACAACATGGTTATGCATCGGGAATGTTTGTAAATGTTGCGATAATTATTCAATATTAGAATTGTGCAGTACAGATGCAGCCATTCAAAGTGCGCGGTACAGACACGTACCGCAGGTAATTGGCTGCGGTATCACGTATCATGATGCAAGATGACGCGGTACGTGATTGGTTGACCGACAGGGGCACTCGTGGTCCGTTGGTCTGTCGTAGAAAGACTTACTGTAAACGTCTTTACTGTGCCTGTTGTAGATATTGAATTTTACCACTGAAGGGAAATCTTAGTAGCTGAGCATAAAAAGAATAGGAGCATAATGTAACGCGTGTGAAGGCCATAAACGATATTAATTTTGGAACATAAACATACAGTATATAGCTGGTCTTGGTACTTTAAAGAAAAAAATACACACCAGTATTCCATTTCTCCCTAAACATTGTAAGATTCGAAGTCTTTAACTAACGTGATACCGGAGTCAACAAGCATACTTTTAGAATTTGATTAATAGGGAATATAATATGGAATCGCGTATCTAAAGAATTTAATAACGGTATGATTATATTCTTGTACTGCGACAGGGCTGTGTAACGCTGTTTCGCCTCCCCGTTCATGCGAGTTCCCCTGTAGCCTACTGGTCTAGGTGTGTGACTAACAACGCACAGGTTGTGTATTCGAATCCAGCTGGTGCTGGACTTTTCTTTTAACAAACATTTCTTCGAAAAAATAGAATAGCGATATTATGGACAATCAATTGACTTTTATATTTCAAAATATCGCAACATGATCGATTCCAAGTCATTTTTGATAATGAATAGTCACCTTCTTCCCTTTAAAAGATAGCAAGACAGGTTTCGATTCACATTAGCTGGCAAGCCTTGTTAAAAAAACTAATGATAATGTAACATGCCACTCTGTGTTCATGAACAGTTATACTGAGATTTCCTTAGATACGCGATAAAAAAAAAAAATTTGAATCTCCTGCGGAATACATTCCATAAGAATCAGCGGTTTTACAGTATATATCGCCTTTTAAGGTGGCTTCTCAAAACGCTTTACAGGATAAAAACAACCAGAACAGCAGCAACAACAATATTGTATTTCATTGCACTTTGAAAACCAAGTAATAACTATACAGTACGTGCAAACGTTTCGTATGTTGCTGTCGTGAATGCCTGCGTACCCATAAGTATTTTATTTGCCTTGAGTCCTGTCTACAGTATCTCTGTCCCCCTACCCCCCTCTCTCCCTCAATTCAATTCAAGGTGTTTTATTTGCATGACAGATGGGTACAATTCTTGTTGGGAATGTATACTTTGATATTTACACCCGGCGCGGCACCGAGGGAGTGTCTGCATTAATAACTTAGTTTTTAAAATTAGTCAAGCAATATGAAGCATCTCCTTTTACTTTTAAGTCCCTTAAATACATTGAGCACAGCTTTCTCACCATCCTTACACAAAGCAGAAACTTTCCGATGACTCACAGTACAAGTGGAAAGATTACAGATTTTAATAGTCTTTAATTTTGTCTTTAATTTTGCCAGTGGAGTGTATCCTATTAAGCTCTAAATTGGTTTTTGACTTTTTTTGAATTGCATTTTGGGCGCGGACAGCACATACAAGGGTTAATGAACTGCGCCAAGAAATTTAAAATAGTATTCTTTAGGTGTGAGGGTAGGAGTGGACCGCAGCAGGCATAATCAGCAAACCAGGAAAACAAAGAACAGGACAGGTGAGATGTGTATCCAGAAAGCGAGTGATCAGAAAAAGGAAATGGTGTTACGCCCAGGTTTTTGACCCAATTGTTTTAACTTGCTAATGCATCAGACATTTCCTGGCGTATTGTGTTTTAAATAAAATAGGAGTGTCTTTCCCTGGCATTAGCTCATCGGTATGGTGTAAGTTTTATCTGTACCATACCATACAGTATATAGGTACAGAATTCAAGCTGCACCACTGTATCGCTTTGGTAAGGGGACGGACAATGACCAAAATCACGAAGACTCTCTCACACCAAATAATGAAGATGAAAAGAAACGGGAAGTCAACACGGGACATTGTACAGCAGTTGGCTTCGATGGACATCTTCGTTTCTGAAAGCACAGTGAGACGGCATTATAAAGGGGAGAGGAGGCAAAGAGAATCTAAACCGAGGACTATTCAAAGGTAAATAAATTTCTAAAAATACCTTTCTTGCATGTAAATACAACTACGCACATTATTTTTAAAACTAACTGTTGATCTCTTTTTTTCAAGTCCTATTGTGCGAGCTATCGACAAACTGACCGATGAAAATGATGAGCTACCGGCGATGCAAGTCCAAAGACAGCTATGGGCTGACCTCGGTGCGAATATAAGCCCGACATCGATAAGAAGAGTACGCAGGAGGCTTGGATGGAGATACAGAAAAACCAACACATGCCCCATGATAAGGCTAAAAAACAAAGAGGAAAGACTCAAGCAAGCGCTCCAATGGATTGAACAGGGGGAGGCATTTCAGGATGTACTTTTTACCGACGAAACAGTGGCTCTGGAACAGTTTTCAACAATGGCATTTTGCAAAAAAGGGAGATATGTGGACAAGCCAAAGCCCAAACATCCACTGAAGGTTCACGTCTGGGGGGGTATATCTAGAAGAGGCCCGGGACCACTTCTTATTTTCGAAGGAATTATGGACAGTGTATTCTTCGAGGAAGTCGTGGTCACACAGCATGCTGCCCCATATATCAGGGAGCAGTTTGGATCAAGGCACCGTCTCTTTCAAGACAACGATCCGAAACACACAGCAGCAAGGGCGAGGCTTATAGCAGAAGGAGTGAACTGGGTGAAAACTCAAGCCGAATCCCCAGATCTAAATCCGATAGAAATGGTTTGCCATTCGTTGAAAGACTACGTTCGGAAAACCGCTAAGCCCGTCACAAAGCAGGAACTGATCGATGCGATCTATAAATTCTGGGAGGAAGAACTGACCGAACAAAATTGTAGCAATTTTATTAACAGGCTGTTTCGTGTTCCTCCTAGGATTGTTGACCGGGGCGGGGGACATTCGGGAATGTAAGTCGGAGAAAGACAGTCTCACGTTTGTGGACAGTCTGTCCACAAACAAAACATGTAAAAAATGTAATGTAATGTAAAAATGTAAAAAAAAAAATTGCTTTTTGTCAATGAAAACCGGTGTGTGTGTCTCTCTCTGCTGGATGTCCCTCACAAACTGCTGAATGAATAAAATAATTTTATTGAAAAAGCGTTTGCGATTGTCTGGTATTTACCTTGGTCCCTTTTAACTGTTTTTACGGTCTACAGTATTGCTTTGAGATGCCACTTTTAAAGGTGATATGCAAAATAAAGTTTTTTATTATTGTTATAGAGAAACATGATCAGATTTTCCCTGGTTCAGAAAAAAGACGATTAAAATCTATAATCTTTGCACTTGTATGTCATCGGAAAATACAATCAGTTTCTGCTTTGTGCAAGGATGGTGTGGCGCTCCTCAAAGCGCTTTACAGGATAAAAACAATAACAATAGTGGCTGGGCAAACGATTTTTATCGAAATACAAAATGAGATACTGTATAATGATGTGCATGAACAAAGGTATACTGCAATTTTCCTTAGATACGCGATTAATGCTTCGTAGGAGGAGGCGCTCTTTTCCTCTAGTCTAACAGTCTGTCCACAAACAAAACATTCCTGTTAGACAAGAGGAATTGGAAAAAAAAAACAATGTTGTCAATGAAAAACGGTGTGTGTGTGTCTCTCTGCTGGATGTCCCTCAAACTGCTGAATGAATATTGAAAACGCCTTTGTGATTGTCTGGTATTTACTTTGGTCCCTTTTAACTGTTTTTCGATCTACTGTATTGCTTTGAGATGCCACTTTTAAAGGCGATATGTAAAATAAAGTTTTTTATTATTGTTATAGAGAAACATGATCAGATTTTTCCTGGTTCAGAAAAAAGATCTAAAGTGCTACACAACTTTCTTAATTCGATGTATTTAAAGCATTGAACTACTGTAGGTGTCACATAACATTCAGAAATACAATCACGTATTTGACAAATAAAAACGATTACAATCTAATCCTTCCACGTTTGATCCCAAAATCCCAAGAAATATAAATCTTGACGGGTAGAAAGCTATGCTGAAAGTTTAAGATACTTAGAAGACAAAGATACTGTATCAATTTATGTTGCATTAGCCTGATTATGATTAAAAAACACACATAATTAAACATGCGTTTGCGATTTAAATCAGAACACAATTTAAGTCAATATAAATGTTTATATTGTAACGCATACTGTCCAGCCTCCATTTCTCTATAAAAATTTACTCTGTTGCACACACACACACACAATAGAACCAGGAAGCAGAAGCAGGGACTGTTGTCAGAAGGGAAGAAGGTGACTATTCATTGTTATCAAAAATGACTTAGAATCGATCATGTTGCGATATTTTGAAATATAAAAGTCAATTGATTGTCCATAATAATCGCTATTCTATTTTTCGAAGAAACGTTTGTTAAAAGAAAAGTCCAGCACCAGCTGGATTTGAACACCCAACCTGCGAGTTGTTAGTCACACACGTAGACCAGTAGGCTACAAGACAGCTCACATGAACAGGCAGGCGAAACAGCCCTACACAGCCCTGTCGCAGTACACGAATATAATCATACCGTTATTAAATTCTTTAGATACGCGATTCCATATTATATTAGCAGAAAAGCTTAAAACTACCACTTTTTCACACGCTATTTCACATGCTAGTTAAATACTTCGATGCTTAAAATCGTTAGGGAGAAATGGAATACCGGTGTGTATTTTTCCTTTAAAGTGCCGATTCCTAGAATCTGACTGGCTGACACCCCTCTGAAGTGGTTCCATAAAATCTGGTATACGGAAAAGAAAGCGTTGATAAATACAAGTCTTTTAATACACTCTTTGCTGTGCTCTTGAGGATCCTTGTGATATTTTAAGCTCTAGTTGAATGATAGGTGTCGCATTTTAAATCATTTTCGTAGTTAGAAATTATGAAACGCCCTGTTAAAAGCAAGGAAGTTTTTATGCCCGTTGAAGTAAAACAAAATGCCTGACAAAGTATGGCTTGGACAGATTCCAAGTGCTTGTACAAATGTGCTAAAGAAATTATACTTTGAGTATACAGCTTGTCCAAAGTCATCCATTATTAATACTATAAGTAATATCTTCAGTAAAGGCTTTGATGCATAAATATTTCTGATAAAGGTAGGTTGTGTACTTTTGTCCAAATGAGCAATCTTGCTTTCATAAAATATACCAACATTTTAATGACTGATGGTTAACATGCTGTAATACACAGTTCAAAATTAAAGGCTCAAATGCTGTACATGAGAGGTTAAGCTCCCCCTGGCGGTTTTACAAGGCGACGCCGGATAGTTTCCAGCAGAGCGTCAAATGACCCGCGATGAACCACGTGACACTGCGTGATACCTTCCTTTATTGGAAGGTTCACCTATTCTACTCGTACATGAGAATATAATATAAATACACAAATGGATTTGATTAAGTTGAGTTCCCACTACAAAAAAAAAAAACTTTGCAAGCCTGCACTAGAACAGCCATAGTATGGAGACAGGCTTCACAGGAAGAGACATGGAGCTTCAGCTGACTCGGATTTTTAAAGTGTGAGGGGTAAGGAAATACAGCGGGATTCATCTGAAATAGCCGATTATAGTGCGTATTACAAGGTATTATTGCTGTATTGATTTATACATTCTATTAGAAATATTTCTTTGCAGCCTGTTCTTCAGGAAAACGCCACACGCGAAACAAGCTTCAAAGACTACCAGGACAGTAAACCTATTTTCATCTGTCTTACTGCTTCATTTTGACGTCTGATCCACAACTGCTGAATACTACTGAATGACGTTATTTCTTACATGTATTCTGTTATTTTGCCACAGGAGGTGGGTCTCTGCTCTTGGCCACTGGCCAGGGTGCCAACCTGTAAAAGCAGCACCTGTGTGAAGACTCTTCTGCAGCAGTGGGAGCAGTATGACTCATTACTGGGAATAGTTGGGAGGTTAAAGATGCAGAAGTCAGAGACCATATGTTCAAGCAGTCAAATGCTAGGTGGGCTGTCTCTAAACAGACCATCTCCTGATAAGTGCCTCTCCCTGCCGTGCAGGTTGCTGTACCTGGTGGAATGCACATCTACACAGCCCTCTGCCCCCAGCAGAGCACACACCACCTCAGGACACTCCATCCCAACCTCTGCTCACCACTGCCCAGAAATAGGTTGATGCTGTCCTTGTTGACCATCTCCCCTCAGGAAGCACCATCTACACCGCAGAATTCACAGATGCCAACACAACATGTTCTCCCAGATATCCAACTGTTGCCCATGAAGAAAGATATAAGATGTGAAGAAGGGTTCACCGATTAATTTCTGCACAAGGACTGGACTTCTTGTGACAAGACATTCCAGGCTTAGAGTTATGGCAGGAAAGGAGGATAACGGATAAGGATTCCAGATGCCAGCTAGAAACCCCCTTCCCAAGGAAGGAAATCTAACTGACCATTTGGCCAAAGTCTGCGAACTGTCCAAACCTTAAAATATTTATGAAGATGAAAGGTCGTGTACTTTTGTCCAACTGAGCCATCTTGTTTTTATAAAGACACCGTGTTAATGTTAATAATTAAACATGGTGTAATACAGTTTAACATTCAAAGTCTAAAGAAAACAAGAAAATTCTTAACTGTAAAAAGTTGGCCTGCAGCAGTGACTGATTGGAAACCCAGCATTTTCTGGTGATAACTCAAATGCTGTAAATGCTGTACAAGGTTAAGCTTTATTAGCTTCATCTGCCAGTTTTACAAAGTGATTCAGGATACTATTATGCTAACACACGTTGTGATGCTCTACACCTACTGAGTTTTAATGCAGCACACACCATGCATTTTGAATGGCTGGATCTGTATATTCAATATTTGTGGGAAATCTCTTGTCAAATACCTACGGTATCTTGCAAGCTTGGATACACAGCAACCAAATAAACCAACACCATAATCTGCAACAGTATTGGTCCCAATAGGTCCCAGAACACTTGAAAAACTGTAGGCAGCCCATCAATACCCTGCACTTGACCTTGACTATTCCTGCTAGAGCTGCTCTCAGCTCCTCTAAATGAAAAGGTTTTTCAAGTGTTTTGTGCTCCACTGGGATCTCTGTGTAATGTTTTCCATAGAAAACCCTCAGTTCATCTACTTTACTTTTCTGCTAGAAAAAAGGTCCTGGTAGAAAACAGTTGCTGCTTCTAACATTCCCTTGTTCTCAGTGACCACACCACCATCCTTATTCCAAACTCCCTCCATCATCCTTCTCCTTTGTTTTTGCTTTATTTGACAGAAAAGAAGGTGGAGCAAGTTCCCTTCTGCTGCAAGAAATCTAATCAGGCTTGAAACATTCCTTGTCCCCCCATAAAAGTGCCTTTTTTCACTCTTAATTCTCCTTTTCATGTTTGCCCACCATTCTGTGACAATAATGTGTTCCCTCCTCTTAGCCCACCAGCTATCTAATTGACTTCATGGGGTCTATGTAGTTGGCCTCCTTTAAAATCTCAGGGTTCACCTTCCAATAACCTGTTCCATATTTTCTCCCAAGTGGATGCACATCGACCTCTACCATGTCATGATCGGAGAACCAGACCAGCAGAACAGAGGCTCCTCCTGCCTTCACCTCTTTGGATACAAACACATAATCCAGATTCTTTGCAGCACCCTTTGCATTTCTCCAAGTAGCACCGACCTTCTCACCCATGGCTCTAAAAGCAGTCAACTAAAAAACTGGCGCAAAACAAAATGCTAAGTTGCCTTGTACCTGCATCATCCTTGTCCCTTAAATCCACACAAATGTCTCCCTTTGTAAATTACCAACTTATTAGTAATAAACGAAGTGTAAATCTTTATAGAATTATGCTCTCGCGACAGCCGGAGGATACAAGCACACTAATCCGTTTCCATAGCAAACATCCATGTTTAACACCCTTCCAGGTGCCTCTACCTGACACCATTTATCAGGTCAAAATTCCCAAATAAAATCCCCACTCCAGATGAGCATACCCCTCCTATACTCCATCTTGACCCTCCTTTTCACATGTAAAAACCACATCTCCTGCAAAACAAACAAAAATCCAAAGTCCTCAGGTAGTTAAACTGCTGTTCTTTACTTTCCACGTTAAATTCTTCACCTGTTTTATTGACTACTTTCCTTCTTCATTCCCCATTGTCATATGCAGATCATCCAATAAATATCTCTTACCTCCATCTTTCTTTGCTCACTCGCAAACAAACTTAAACCTTTGTTCCATTTCTCTTATACTTCATTATATTTCCTCAACAATTCTTCCCGGATAAGAAATTCTCATTCACCCATTCACACTCCCTCAAAAACCTTCAGGTGCTTACGTATTTTACTCTGCTGCAGAAACATGCACTGCAGTGTGCAGACAAGATGGCCTCACCTGGCTATGGTCTGCCAATGCCGCTGCTGCTTACCTTTTGCCCTCTGTGAACAGTCTTTATACACAAATTACATGACATTACCTCCGCACAGGCAGACACCAAGTGACCTCTGTAGTGCAATCTACAACAAGATGTCCCTCTGCACAAGTAGCTGCCCCAGGTAATACAAAAAGCCTCTATTGGAGCCTATGATACAGTTCCTTGTACATCAACTAATCTTCTAAAAAGGTATCTTCTTCCAAGGTTGAACCAATGTACTGTCAGAGACCTAAGCTCTGAGGTTCATGCTTTTTTACTATTATAACAATCCCTATTCTTGAACACTGAGCAGCAGACACCAAAGCAAGGTAGAATATCTTTTTACCTGGAAAATCTTAAAGGCAGTAAACATCCTCCAGCTCTAAACCAAGTGTCCTGATATGCACTTCATCCACAGAGATACTTTAGTAAACCCATTATTCATGGTTGACCTTCATCCAATAATTCTTTCCTTATGGTCAAAAAGAACTCGGACAAGCAGAAGAAAAACAAGTCAATCAGTCTATCACTGGAACGAGGTGCAGGCATCCTGCTAGTGGACTGAAGTATAGGCCGTTTCCTCTGGAGCCCTGCATAGGCACAGCTGATGGCTTCCCTACAGCAGGTGGTCACCTGGCCTCCACTCCTGCTGTCACCTGCTGCCAGCCTGATGCACTGACAGGGGCCCTGATCTTCTGTAAATGGCCTGACAATGACCACAGCTATGAGGGTGGTTAACTCATTAGCATAGACCCCACCTACAAGCAGCAGCAACACCTACCAACCCTAAAACAAAAATGGACCGAAACCTAATCTTTGAAGAAAAAGATGTTTCTTGTTTTGTCTTTTTCTTCTGGATATCTGTCTGGTTAGTGGACAGTAAGAAATGTAAACCAAGTTTCTAACATTTATTGCCCGAGGGGGTTAGCTTCAATTTAAGCC
This sequence comes from Lepisosteus platostomus, assembly GCF_059453375.1. Taxonomy (NCBI): domain Eukaryota; kingdom Metazoa; phylum Chordata; class Actinopteri; order Semionotiformes; family Lepisosteidae; genus Lepisosteus; species Lepisosteus platostomus. Next base: position 1,750,655 of record NC_142625.1, read on the forward strand.
CTAGACTAGACTTAACTATTGTAGCGGCAATGCTTATTAATAAGGCAGAATTAAGTGTTCCTGTGCTTTCCCAAATGAGGCCTCATCTCTCTGTTCATCTCTGTGGTGCAGCCACAGAGAAACTATTCATGCAGGTCGATTTAAAGATGTTTTCTTTTGATAAGGGACAGCTCCCAAAGGGGGATACACTTAGCTAAGCCTGGCTATCATGATCAATGGTCATCCATTGGCGCCTATCTGTCAAGGGAGTGCCAGATGGACATCTGGACTGCATTCCTAAGTGTCAGGATTAGTGACTCATCTCACCTTGATCAACCAATCAGGGACTGGTAGGGCCGAGTAACCCACATGGGACTCTGATGCCCATGGAACTTTCAGCCAATGAACGAGCTGAAGTTCCTCCAGGTAAAAACAGGCAACACAGAGGGCCTGAGAGGATTCTGTGGACTATTCTAAAGGGAATTCAAAGGAGAATTCCAGGGCAGGACGGCCCAGGAGCAGAAGGCTCCCAAGGGCAGGACATTCTCGCAGCGCGCCTCCTGACCATCCTGAGACTCAGCCCGGACAACCACGGAACGGCCAGTGTGTCCGAGTGCCAGAACTTTCCTTTGTTCTAAGAGTCTAGAGCGGAGGATGCCAGAGAGTAGCCAGAGGATCCACCCGAGGTTAGCACCAGCAGCAGGCCTCGTGAACAGGTCAGAACTGTGGACAGCTGAATCACTATTCAGAACTAGCTCTTCATCAGGAACGAACCGGTCCTCTTCCTGACTTGCTGGGACCCACAGTCATCTTTTCTCCTCTGCGCAAACTTTGCTAGTTAAAGCCAACACTAACTTGCCAGCCAGTGAGCATCAGCAGCGCACCGTCGCAAGCCGCACAGCACAGCCTGGCACGGAGCCAATGCATCTTCAATGCATTACAGCTCGAGAATTAAATTGTTATCCCAACCAGTTGATATCAATTTAATTCCTAAGAGTTATGTACTTGTTTTGAGTATCTAATGTAGAAGTTGTAACCAAGTTCACTTTACGAAACGGTCTTAATGAATGATATACTGAACGTATGTCCTCTTGATGTGTAACTCTTTGTAACTGACCGAATATACCTTTTGTATTCTGATAACCCTCTCGATAAGATCTGTTAGGTTTATATGCATATTCTATGTATTAATAAATGTATCCTCGTGTATTAGTACCTGTGTGTGCGCGTTGTTTGAGTTATGTCGCATGGTTGGATTCTAAAGCCATCAAAAGAATCAACTTTGTGATTTACTGCTACAATTAATAATTGTCTCAGTAAATGCCCAAACCCTACAGAACTGGTGCCTTCAGAGAGCCACTATGATTGCTTATTTGGCGTCCCTGAACCGGTTTTCCCTACACAGTACTTGATTCTTATGGATGCCCGGTTCCGCCGGGGACTCAAAATAAAACATTCACAGGTTCGCATGCATAATTTAATTTTGAAAGCCACTGAGACATCAGGTACTACTGTTGTATTTATGAAAAAAAAAAAGCATTCTAACAACTGTGCCATCCTACTCCTTGGTTAATACATTTTATTTATAAACCGGTAACATTGTTAGCAAAATATTTTGAAATATATTTTACCCTGTTTTTCTTTAGTTTTGTATTTAACTTACTATATGATAGTCAGATTTAATGTATATTTGAACAATGAAAATATTTTTTACAAAATGTGGGGGAAAGTACAACAACTTATTACAGTGCTAAATTTAATATTATTGATTTCTAATAGTTTATGCTAACACCTAACTTTCTTAATTAGATGTATTTAAAACAGTGAACTAAGTGTAACATACCATTCAGAAATACAATCGAGATTAGTTTTGTGGTGTTTGTATAGATGAAACGTTTCTAAAATGTATAACGTAACAAAAGACATTTGAAATCTGTAATCTTTCCACTTGTATGTCATTAGAAAGTACAACAAACTCCTGCTTTGTCTAAGGATGGTATCAAAAAGTAGTCTAAGTGGTGAGAAAGCTGTGCTTAATGATAATTAAGGGACTTAAAAGTAAGAAGAGATGCTTCATATTGCTTGAATAATTTCAAAAACTAAGTTATCAATGCCGACACTCTCCTGGTGTTGAGCCGGGTCTAAATATCTAAACATATTGCAGCGTATTCGCCACGGGCAGAGGCCAAAGAGTGCCCAGCTGGGGTGCGCGGTGAGGGGTAGGACAGGAGTGAAAGTGGTCAGGGCGGGGTTTAGGAAGGCCGCTGACCAGTGCGGGTGTCCCACAGTGAAGTGGGCGTACAGTCTGGTGAGGTATCCGTTTTCCTTGTAAATCTCTCTCGCTCTCGAGAAAGCTGTGCTGAAAGTTTAAGATACTTAGAAGACAAAGATATCAGTTTATGTTGCATTTGTCTGATTGTGAATCAAAACGCATAACTAAACATGCATTTGCGATTTAAATCAAAATAAATGTTTATATTGTAACACATACTGTACGGCATCCATTTCTCTATAAAAATTTAAAAGATAGTTTGCACAGCCTCAGAGGGAGGTCTACTCTCAGTGACAGCTGACAATCCTCCATACACCCAAGTGAAAAATTAATAATGCCAATGTAAACATCGTACTTACAATTTGTTGATAATAGAAATGTTAAGTTCTCTAGAGCTTTTTGATAGTTTACCCAGGCAGCAAAAGATCAGCTACACTGGGAAGATGCGACACTGAACATATGATTAATAACCTTTTAGATCTGAAAGGATCACACACACACTCTTCCTAAGATTGTTGAGTGGTTGGGCATTCGGGATTGTGTGTTATGCAAGTCAGATTATGAATGAATAAAAGCATTTTATTAACGATTGTTGATAAGAGACAGAAGAGAGAAATAAGAGTCCTCGTTACCCCCCCAATTCGATTGCAAACACGTTTAATTAAATGTCTTTGATTCACAAATCTGACAATGCAACATAAATCATTATCTTGGTCTTCTGCATAATAATGTCTGCATAATATTTGATTTCATTGCACTTTGACAGATTGTCTTATAATCAATTGTCAGAATGTACCAGCTGTACAGAAAGTACTTTCTTCAACTGTCTCTCTCCACCCCCCAAGTTCTATTGTGTGAGCCACTAACAAAGTGATGGAGGAAAATGAGCTAACAACAGCTCAAGTTCAAAGACGGCTGTGGGCTGACCTCAGTGTGAACGCGAGTCCGACATCAATAAGAAGAGTGTGCAAAGGGCTTGGATGGAGATATACCGTAAAAAAAACATGATAAAAATAAAAAATAAATAAGGTTCAAGCAAGTGCTTCAATGGATAGAATGGGGAGAAGCATTTCATGATGGACTTTTCACTGATGAAACAGTGGCTCTAGAACGGTTTTCAATGGTGTTGATTTAATAAAAAAGGGTAGATATGAATAAATATCCAAAATATCCACTGAAGGTTCACATTTGGGGGGGCTATTTCTAGAAGAGGCCTGGGACCACTTCTTATTTTCGAAGGAATAATGGATCATGAATTCTTTGAGGAAATTGTGGTCAAGCAGCATGCTGTCCCGTACATCAGGGAGCACTTTGGATCAAGGCACCGTTTCTTTCAGGACAATGACTCAAAATTCACAGCTGCAAAGGCAAGGCTTAAAGCAGAGGGAGTGAATGGGGTAAAAACTCCAGCTGAATCCCCACATTTAGATCCAAGAGATAGTATGGCACTCCCTGAAAGACTATTCAGAAAAACCCAGCAAAGCAAGAACTGATCAAAGCGATTTACAAGTTCTGGGAGGAAGAACTGACAGACCAAAGTTGCAACAATTTTATTACCAAGCCGTTCCGCGTTCTTCCTAAGATTGTTGAGCGCAGTGGGGGACATCCGGGAAAGATTTTACATATGCTTTTGTTCCTCTTGCATTGTCAGATTGTGAATCAATACAACGTAGTGGCGAGGCTTATTAATAAGAAAGAATTAAGTGTTCTGAGCCTTCCCAAATGAGGCCCCATTTCTCTGTTCATCTCTGTGGTGCAGCCACAGAGAAACTATTCATGCAGGCTGATTTAAGGTGCCTTTGATAAGGACAGCTCCCAAAGGGGGATGCACTTAGCTAAGCCTGGCTATCATGATCAATGGTCATCCATTGGCGTCTATCTGTCTAGGGAGTGCCAGATGGACATCTGGACTGCATTCCTAAGTGTCAGGAGTAAGTGACTCATATCTCACCTTGATCAACCAATCAGGGACTGGTAGGGCTGAGTAACCCACGTGGGACTCTGATGCCCATGGAACTTTCAGCCAATCAACGAACTGAAGTTCCTCCAGGTAAAAACAGGCAACACAGAGAGCCTGAGGGATTCAGTGGAGAATTCTGTGGACTGTTCTAAAGGGAATTCAAAGGAGAATTCCAGGGCAGGACGGCCCAGGAGCAGAAGGCTCCCAAGGGCAGGACATTCTCGCAGCGCACCTCCTGACCATCCTGAGACTCAGCCTGGACAACCACGGAATGGCCAGTGTGTCCGAGTGCCAGAACTTTCCTTTGTTCTAAGAGTCTAGAGCGGAGGTTGCCAGAGAGTAACCAGAGGATCCACCCGAGGCTAGCACCAGCAGCAGGCCTTGTGAACAGGTCAGAACTGTTGACAGCTGAATCACTATTCAGAACTAGCTCATCAGGAACGAACTGGTCCTCTTCCTGACTTGCTGGGACCCACAGTCATCTTTTCTCCTGTGCACAAACTGTGCTAGTTAAAGCCAACACTAACTAGCCAGTCAGTGAGCATCAGTAGCGCACCGTCGCAAGCCGCACAGCACAGCCTGGCACCGAGCCAGTGAGCGCGGATTGGACAGCAACAGCCTGTAACTGTTTCTTTGTGCCCGCAGGAGATCTGAATCCCCAGAGATTGGATGAGTATTCAACTTCAATGCATTACTGCTCGAGAATTCAATTGTTATCCCAACCAGTTGATATCAATTGAATTCCTAAGAGTTATGTACTTGTTTTGAGTATCTAATGTAGAAGTTATAACCAAGTGCAATTACGAAACGGTCTAAATGAATGATATACTGAACATATGTCCTCTTGATATATGTAACTCTTTGTAACTGACTGAATATATACCTTTTGTATTCTGATAGCCCTCTCGATAAGATCTGTTAGTTTTACATGCATATTCTATGTATTAATAAATGTATCCTCGTGTATTAGTACCTGTGTGTGTGCGTTGCTTGATTTATGTCGCATGGTTGGATTCTAAAGCCAACAAAAGAATCAATTTTGTGATTTACTGCTACAATTAATAATTGTCCCAGTAAATGCCCAAACCCTACAGAACTGGTGCCTTCAGAGAGCACACTATATTTAATTTGGTGTCCCTGGGCCGGCTATGGCAATGCTACAACAAGCATTTAATTAAAACACTTTTGCGTTTTAATCCAAATGGGGGCAACAGCAACAATAATTAATACAGTGTATTCTCCTGTCAAGGTATAAAATAGAGCAATGCAGAGTACACAAATTCTGCATGCAGTATATGCTTTTGGGAACATTCATTTTCAAGGAGGAAATTGCTCACTTCTGCTGCAGTAGAACATTTTGGAATCTACATGCTGTAAGAGGAAGGGTCATTTATAACCGGTATTTCCGGAACGAAACGCTGAAAATACTCTATATAGACCTGGGCAAGATGGCCACCCAGGATAACCAGCTGACCCGCTATTGGGAAAAGCCTACGCAGCGAAACAGGGAGACACAGCTGAACGACATTAGGAAACAGGATATAAATGCCCCAGAAGCGATGAGCCGGCGTGGAAGCCGGTAAGGTGAAAGCATGTTGGAAGAAGGAGAGATTTAGGAGTGAACTGAAAGGAACTTAAGAATAACATACTATTGGATACGGTTTTGACTACGATTACAGATTACGGCTTGGATACGGCGCAGAGTAGGGTGGACATACGGATTTAGGAATTTGGATCGTTTAAGGATACTGGCTACGGATTGCAGATCGGACTTGGAGAGACGTACCGACGGAGAACAAAGAAGACCCGTGTGGTGTGAGTTCGATCTCTTTTACACCCGTTTTCCCCCCAGACTTCACGGGAAGAGCCATGGAGCTTCAGCTGCCTCGGATTGCAAAGTGTGAGGGGTAAGCAAATACAGCGGGATTCATCTGAAATAGACGATTATAGTGCATATTACACGGTATTGTTGCTGTATTGATTTATACATTCTATTACAAATATTTCTTTGCAGCCTGTTCTCCAGGAAAACGCCACACGCAAAACGAGCTTCGAAGACTACCAGGACAGTAAACTTATTTTCATCTGTCTTACTGCTTTATTTTGACGTCTGGTCCAGAACCGCTGAATACTACTGAATGATGTTATTTCTTACATGCATTCTGTTATTTTGCCACAGGAGGTGGGTCTCTGCTCTTGGCCACTGGCCAGGGTGCCAACCTGTAAAAGCAGCACCTGTGTGAAGACTCTTCTGCAGCAGTGGGAGCAGTATGACTCTTTACTGGGAATAGTTGGGAGGTTAAAGATGCTCCTAAAGATGCAGAAGTCAGAGACCATATGTTCAGGCAGTCAAATGCTAGGTCAGCTGTCTCCAAACAGACCTTCATCTCCTTATAAGTGCCTCTCCCTGCTGTACCTGGCAGAATGCACATCTACAAACCCCTTTGCCCCCTGTAGAGCACACACCGCCTTAGGATACTGCATCCCGGCCTCTCTGCTCACCACCGCCCAGAAATTGGCTGATGCTGTCACCGCTGTCCATCTCCCCTCAGGAAGCACCATCTACACAGCAGAATTCACAGATGCCAATCCAACGTACGGTTCTCCCAGATATCCAACTGTTGCCCATCAGTCAAGGAGAATGTTTATGCAGTGCATCGGCATAGATGGGAAAGCCAGAGCTGACTGCTACACCACTCTTGTTTTTCGTAATCTTGTGACTTATGAAATTTACTGGGAGTGGACCACATCCATAAATTTCAATAGGTCCAGAGGGAAAAGGGCCTTGTCTTGCAATCCCCAGGAAACCATTATCGGCATGGTGAATTGGAGAACAAAACTTACTTCGTACAAATGGAAAATAATGCGATTGGATCAATGAAATGCTTTGAACAAAGAGGCCCTCTCTTCCTCTGGTTTAGCAGTCTGTGCAAAACAACCTGGTTAAACAAGAGTGTGGTGTTAGTTTTTTTTACATAAAGTATTTTAGTGTCACAACAGTTAAACCAATACAGACAGTTACAAAGAAAGTGGAGCACAGTAGTACTTTGAGCTTACAGCCTGTCCAAGGTTATTCATTATTAATTAGTTATAGCTTCCATAAAGACTGAGGCATAAAATATTTATGATGAAGCTGGAAGGTTGTGTACTTTTGTCCAACTGAGCAATCCTGCTTTTATAAAATATACCGACTTTTCAATGTTTAATGATTAACATGCTGCAATACACAGTTTAACATTACTAAAAGTCAAATGAGTATATGATTTAAATTCTTAACTGGAAAAAGATTGTCCCTCAGCAGCAAACGGTATTTGAAACCAGGCATTTTCTGGCGACAGCTCAAATGCTGTACATGAAAGGTTAAGCTTTATTAGTTCCACCTGCCGGTTTCACAAGGTGATCCCGGATACTATTATCATAACCCGCATTGTGATCAGCCATGCCTTACACGTTTTAATGTGGCATACTACACATTTGGAATGACTGGATCTGTATTCATATTTAATTTGTGTGGGGAAATCTCATCAAATACCTACGGTATCTTGCAAGCTTGGATACACACCAACCAAATAAACCAATATAAGTAGGATATCCACCTTTAATATTAGAAGGTTCCCAGCAAAGGACAAATGCTTATTCTCCCATAACCCCAAACTAATTCACATCTTTTCTAATCTCCATCACCAATTATATTGCGTTGCTCCTTGACCCACAGAGAACACCCAGAACTCGTATTGAACCTTCACAGTTCTCCAGTCTCAATAGTGCATCTGTCTGTCCTTTCCATAACCCAAAGAACTTCACCATACTTATTTCTACTCAATGTGGCTCCAGATGTGCAAGACAAAAAACCTCCAACATTTTTTGCAAGCTGACATCATCCACATACAATGCCTTCTCTACACACTCCCTCCACTGCCTGGTACCAGTACACAGCCAATGCTTGTGAACTGCCAAGGCAAACACATTCACACCTCTACAAATGCCCACATAAAACGTTACATTCCCCATTCGCTCCATCACTCACCACAAAAAACCTTGCGAGACCTTATAAAATGTTTTACCAACATTAAAGGAATATTTCTTTGCTCTGCCCACGCATCACATCCCTCACCAAATGTGAAATTCAACTGATCTTTCTTCCTTTTACCCTGCAAGTCTTAATTCTTTCAAACCGTTTACCAACACTTTAGCTATTATCTTATAATCTGTACAAAGCATTGTCAAAGGTCTCCAGTTTCTCAATAAGTTGTATGTCTTTTAAGAGGCAAGGTTAATAAACCTTCACACAGGGTCACCCATTGTCTTTTACGAACAATATGCCCCAATATTTTGCAACAATCAGTCCCAGTATGTCCCAGAAAACCTGAAAACTCTGTAGGCAGCCCATCAATACCCAGCACTTTACCTGAATTTATTCCTACCAGAGCCGCTCTCAGCTCCTCTAAATTAAAAGGTTTCTCAAGTC